>NC_081317.1:74925491-75234153 GCF_026419965.1 Kogia breviceps
CTCTCCACTTCTTCCCCATGCTAAGTTCGCCTCGCTCGGCCGGGCAACACCCCGGCGCCGAGCGCTCTAGCTCGCTCCTCAAACCGCCGGGTCGCACTCCCTCCTGCGCGTAGCTCACTGTTGGCGCCGCCTTTTTGCCTCCGCTGGCTCCGGCCACAGCCCTGCTGCACTCCGTTACCGCCGCCGCTGCCACCAGGCTGCGCTTCAGCCCGCGATTGGCCAAACTAGGGGCGGGGGCTGCGAGCGCCACCTGCGCCCGAGACAGCTTCCTTTTGAGCCTCCCAAACTGCTCTCCACCCGCGGCCGCCGCCTTCCCTGGGGGGAGGGGGGGTCACGGCCCACACCTAGGGCTATTGATGCGCCGCTGGATAGCTACCTCCGGTCACTCCACCCCGCCCAGTCCCCCAGGCCTGGAGATCAACCTCACCCCACCACGAGCTGCAGGTGCAAGCCTGGGTTACCCAAACTGGGTGGTGGAGACTCCATTTGGCTTGGAGAAAGACTGGAAACGTATAACTTTGTTCTTCCTTTTCTCTTTCTTCCCCTTCTCCCCTGTGCAGCAACAACTGTCTCCCAAGTATCCTTGGGGAAAGTAAAGCTTCGTCTCCTTGTCAGACGCCACGCTAATTCCTTCTCACGCTTGGTCAGACTAACCCACTTGTTCTCAAACTTGGCTGCACACTGGAGTTACCTAAGGAAAAAAAAAATTTAATGCTAATATTCCTCACACTCATTTAATTGGCCTGGCTGTAGCCTGGGAATCAGGATAGTTAAAAGCTTCCCGGGTGACTCTTGCTGTTCTAACCGCAATTAAGAGCCTTCAAGGACTTGCGCTATAGGGACAGGGCAGAGGACGATCCTTGGAAGGGATAGAGAGAGGGTTGATACTTCTTAAATCTACACACTTCTCTCTCCGAGGTAGAAAGGGGTATTCAGTTTACCCTTTCACTCCTGGGCCAAGGGCGGTACAGCCGTTAAGCAGTGAGGATGATGTCTGAGCTTCTGTTTGGTGGACGTTCTTTGACACCTCCACCTCCGCCTGTGGTCACGCGGCTGCCTTCTGCTCATCAGAAGGAAAGCCGGCAGTCTCTCAGCAGTTTTTTGTTTTTGGTTTTTTTTTTGCGGTACACGGGCCTCTCTCAGTGCTGCGGCCTCTCCCGCTGCGGAGCACAGGCTCCGGACGCGCAGGCTCAGCAGCCATGGCTCACGGGCCCAGCCGCTCCGCGGCATGTGGGATCTTCCCGGACCGGGGCACGAACCCGTGTCCCCTGCATCGGCAGGCAGACCCCCAACCAATGCGTCACCAGGGAAGCCCTCGCAGCAGTTCTGCGTTAGTTATTTTACCAGATTGAGTTGTCCTCGTATTCAGAAATGTCCTTGATCAGATGAGAGAAGGCCGTAGGGGGCATCATAAATTTACAAAAACTGAAACGATGACCTTACTCATTACACTAAAGGGAAGGAGACCTAAACTCGCTCCTAGTTGAAAAGGGCTGTCTGGTTGCTTAACTGTTGCAATGGCAACAGATGTATTTTCATTTCTTTCTGAAATCAAGCATTCTCCCTCCTATTTGAGTAATTTCAGGTCTTCCCAGGAGGAAAAGGTGAAAATGGAATAAGAGGGAAGGAGAGAGAGTGAGAAATGCTGTGGGAAAATTGGTGCTGTGGTGCCAGTTATGAAAAGCATAATTTTTTTTTTTTTTTTTTTTTTTGCGGTATGCGGGCCTCTCACTGTTGTGGCCTCTCCCGTTGCGGAGCACAGGCTCCGGACGCACAGGCTCAGCGGCCACGGCTCACGGGCTTAGTTGCTCCGCGGCATGTGGGATCTTCCCGGACCAGGGCACGAACCCATGTCTCCTGCATTGGCAGGCGGATTCTCAACCACTGCGCCACCAGGGAAGCCCGAAAAGCATAATTTGACTTGTCAGTGGTCAGTCTGATTAGGCAGAGGTTTTGGAATTGGCTAGTTCACAGGAATGGAATACAGAGCCCTAATATCCCACAGCTGTGCACCTGTATGTAGTGCTACATTAATATTAATCTTGTCATTTTAAGCAAAGGGACTCCCAGAGCATACTTTCTACCTTTTTAAACAATCCTCTGTGTCCAGAAATCATACACCCATATTAAACAAAATGAGACTCTAAACAATATTTGCAACACACAATGCCATTTAATGAGAAAACCACAGGCTCCATTCTGCGTTTTCACACTTCCTATCTAGGTTCATGGATTTGAAATTATTAGTGACATTTCATGGAAATATAACAATTCAGCCCAGATTCTTCCCCCGACAAAAATAAATCAAAATGATTATGCATAGTTTACAAATTAGACAAGTATGAGGACTAAATACCAATTAGGGAGTAGAATAAAAGTCAATAAATTATGATAAAGTAAATATTTACCTTTTCCTTTAGTTGTCAATGAAGGCAAATATAGGTGAGAACTCCCTAGAAAATGAAAAGCCTGTGTGCCAACTTGGATGACTTGAAAGTTCATTCTTTAGGTGTAATGATAAAAACCCTGAAAAGGAGCTACGAGGGGCCTTCACAGATATATCAAGGCACATAAAATCCAAGAATGCTCACCTCACAGAGCCACAAGCCCCTGGCTCACCTGCATCTGCCTATTAAGGGGAAAATAACCCTGCTATCAATCAATGGTATCTGTCATGAATGATGGTACCAGCACATCCATGAGCACTCAGAGCAACTGATGAGCTTTTTTTTTTCTTTTTTTTTGGCGGTACGCGGGCCTCTCACTGTTGTGTCCTCTCCCATTGCGGAGCACAGGCTCTGGACGTGCAGGCTCAGCGGCCATGGCTCACGGGCCCAGCCGCTCAGCGGCACGTGGGATCTTCCCGGACCGGGGCACGAACCCGTGTCCCCTGCATCAGCAGGCGGACTCCCAACCACTGTGCCACCAGGGAAGCCCTGATGAGCTTTTTAATCACACTTAGAAAAATTTAATGATGAGTTTTGATTGCATATGTCATTTTTTTTTAGCTGTTTGGTCTGAAAATGAGCTTTCAATTGCCCTTATCTTAGATCAATATTTTTAAAGCTTTGTTTGAAGACCATCTCTGCATTTCTTTTTGCACTTGACAAGGACCAAAAATGTCTGGGAACTGTACAAGCGGCTAAATTAGACATGATTATAAGCAAGCAGAAAATCGACCCCTTCCTCTTCTGATGTTCATTTGGTTGTTTTTCAAGTTCCCTAATAGCCGGGAACTGGAAAACTAGGTTAAATGTCTATCATATTTCTCACAAACTTAGCAGAGCACAGCAGCATCAAAACTAAGAACACATTTTAAATCACCAGCATTGAAATTCTGGGAGAAGGCTTAAAAGCCATTTCCAGAGCACCTTAACCTTCCCGGAGGAGTAACCACAATTACAAAGGTGGATGTTAATACATTAAAAAGGTAAATGGGAAGTATGACATAAACCGTTTTTTCTCCATTGTTTCTTGGCATTAAAGAATGTGAATATAAATAAAGATTAAGGCAAAATTACTTAGATTGTTAAATAATAGATTTTCTACATAAAATTTTTTTAATTTAAAAAATCAAAATATAATATTGTGAAGTGTTCTGGAAAGTGAACTTCAAGTAGGACTCAAAAAAATTTTTTTCAAGAAAATATTAGATGCCAAAGGTCCTCTGTTAGCCCTAGGTACTCTATGAACTCACATGGTCCTACTAGCCTGTTGAGTCTATTATGAGTCTATAATCAGAAGAAACTCTCTCCAAATCCCATTTGCTCTGGGTCACATGGCCATGCACTGTACTGCAGAAGAGTTAACAGTAAATATATTTTCCTTTGGTTATTTCTAGTACGTGTAAACCCACAGGCATGCCCTGGCACTAACTGGATCAAGCAAAGTGTGAGAGGGAAGAGTAAACATAGAGAAAGTAACAAAAACTACAAAGCCATGCTTGATCCACAATTTCTCCTCACAAAATGAACCATATTTCATCAGTTTTAACACTCTCAATTTTTTACATTTTAACCTCTCTGAAATCGGGATGCTTTTTATAATAGATGGTATCTCAAATTCAGAATAATACGTTTTACTGAATCATAGAGATTTAGAGTGAGATAGACATTTAAAGGTCTGTCCTTAGAAACCCAACAAGCTATCATTCATCCTCTGCCTAAACATTCAGTCTGCAGCATTAGATATCTTCTTTCTCATAAGCACGACATTTCCTTACTAAACAATTTTAAGCATTAGAAGCTCACCCTTATAAACTAAGCTGAAACCCATGCCTTCTACCTTATTTCAAATTCTAGAGTCACCCTAATTTAACATATGTTCTTTTCCTCATAATAGTCATCAGGTCCTTGAGGATGGCCTTTACAAGCTTCCTAACTTTTATCTTCTCTTAAGCTAAACAATGTCTGGTTCCTTTTGTCACATCCTCACACACATGGAGGAGCAAAGTCAGAACTGGCATTCTAGCATGCTAAGAAATTTGAAAATGGTGAGTGTGAAATGAATTTGGGGCCAACTGCTTTCTGAATTCACTAAAAGCTTAATCACTATGACTAGACTCACAGTGAAGTGGGATTAGTCAATACCCATGAGGCAGGAGATGGGATGTGTTTAGTTATGATTAGATTCCATTCAATAGATATGAGGGCTGATTCTCACACAAGCCAAACACATGTGAGAGTTGACACAATTACTCCTGTAATTCAAGCAAAAAGATCTCCCAAAGCCCACGACTGTTAATGAAGAAAAGGAGCAGTAGGGTTATCCTGGTTGTATAAGTTTGCCATCTATGTGGATGAAATTCTCTGGGGATCCCCTCCTGAAAACAATGTCATATCTTTCCTGAAATACCAGCTGATACAGCTGGTACACACCAAGTCCTCCCTGCAGAATGCATTGCAGGTCAGAGAATCTAGCTGCATATCTGCACTATTTCTTTTCTTTCTTTCCTTCCTTCCTCCCTCCCTCCCTTCCTTCCTTTCTTCTTTCTCCTCTCTCTCTCTTCCACTCTCTTTTCCCCCTTCCTTCCTTCCTATTTTTAATTTTTCTGTAGACCATTCCCTCAACATAAAACAAACAAAATCCTCCAATTGCCCACTAAACACATTATGATTTGTAGAAATTTTTAGTATAAACCCTCTTTATCTTTCATTGATGTATTTGCATAAATTTTAACACTTTTCCCTCTTTCTAAATCTACTTGGTTTTTTTTATTTCAAAATTAAAAGATCATGACTAAAGTAAGTTGTATAAGAATTATAAAAATAAATTAATAGAATTGAAAATAATTTAATGATTAAAACTGGGGAAAAAGAGACACAGAACAAAAAAAGGAAAGCGTAAGTGAACTAAATTCTTATCTATTATAAAATAATGTCTAAGATTTTTAAATATTAATATAATACTAGCAACAGAATGGCTAAAATTCTGTAGATAGAAAATTTAAGCAGGCAAAAAATACCAAGTGTTGCCAAGGATGTGGAGCAACTGGAACCCTCATACTGCTGGTGGGAGTATACTGGTACAACTATTTTGGAGAACTATTTTGCACTGTCTACTAAAGCTGATTATATAGATACTATGACCCTGCAATTCTACTCCAAGGTATATACCCAACAGAAATGCATGCACACGATCAATAAAATACTGAAAAAACAGTCACAGCAGCAATATTTGTAAAAGTCCCAAACTAGAAATTACACAAATGCCCATAAGCATAAATATGGATATATAAGTTTTGGAATAGTATACAGTAACAAGAATGAATGAACCACTGTTACATGCAAAACCATGGATGAAGCAATAAGAATAATGTAGTGTAGACACTGTAAAAATAAGAATAAAGTAGAAAAAATACAAAAGTTCACTTACACCAGATTGATCTACAGTTATCATTAATATCTCTATTTTAAAGAAATGAAACTGGAAATTAGATGCTACATGATGGATGTGGTTTATGTAAAGAGGAAAATCAGAGGTTCAGTGACTGGTACCATTGTCTAAGAAAAAACTTTATCCTTATATCAAAAACAGTAAATAAATATAATGTTTTAAGTTAAAATACATTGTTTAAGCTTAACTGACTTCCCGGATCGGGGCACGAACCCGCGTCCCCTGCATCGGCAGGCGGACTCCCAACCACTGCGCCACCAGGGAAGCCCTTAACTGACTTTTCAACTGATATAAGATTCAGCTATCCCCAGGAGGAAATGGTCTTGCTGACAGTCAAAGAAATTGGTTGCTTCCCATCTAGAAGGGACACATGTTTTCTCAAAATGCTTTTCTGACATTATGGATACCTGAACTTTTGTAATTCCACCACTTTTCTTCTTCAAAAACGCCACTCCTTCTTCAATGAGTAATCCTTTAAATTTTATCACTCATTAGCACCTTTCTAAAGTCAAGATTTTTTAGGTGTGTAGCAAGAACTCCAGGAGACTGGGAGAGAAGGATACCCAACACAGATGTGGTAAGGTGAGGTACAGAATGCAGCACCTGGAGGCTTTTAAAGGTTGTTCCCTTTGTTTCCTATTGTTTCCTTCCTCCTCCTGAGTTAGACCACTAAAACAGTAGGCAATCATTTCTGCTAAAGTCTAGTTATTTCTGTTTTTCCAGTATAAAGAGCAGGAAAATATCAAAGGTCATCTTCAAAATGAACACAGGGTCTAATCACTAGAGGAAGACTTACTTTTTCTCCTTTTTAATTTTAAAGAAAATATGAATATCTAAAAGCACCACACAGGTCAATAAAACTATTCAGTAATGTCCTAAACAGTTAGGTCCAGCACTTAAACACGTTTAGTTTCCTAAATATAAGTGTATTAAATGGCTTTACGAAACTAAAATTTTAAACTGTCCACTTGAATAATTTTGTGCAATTTTGTCCTTTTCTGCAAAATGACAAGTAGTAATGTCATCTGCTCCAATACAAAACAGAGTGAAAAGGGAACATGTAAGTGACCAAGAAAAACTCCCATATTTCTTAAAGTCACAATTTCTATTCACACTGGAAAAGAATTATTCAAATGTGATTTCTGAATTTGAGCATATTAATTAGAATCCTATTAAGCATTTTTCACTACTCAAAACAGAACACATTTGTGCATTTTCCCCCCCAAAGTATAAAGGTGAATGAAGTGAAAGCAAATAGTTAAACAAGAAACAGCAGCTTAGTTACCTTTTCATCTCTGATGTGTTTCAAAGTTAATTTCCTCCAACTCATACAAAATCATTATGGGGTCTTGAGAACAGTCTGAAGGAAGAGGATCAATGAGCTAACTAAAACTCTCAAGTGCTTCACATTCTCCTTTGACTTCCACAAAAGAAACAAAGCCAGCAAGATGCTATAAATGAAACAAGCTATTGTCATTAACCCAATGTATTCCATTACAAATTATCTTTGCCTGGTGAATGGGCTCTTAAGAGGTTCAGTAGATACTCCAATGCCTGCTATAACACTTGAGACTAAAAGGTGGTTTGTATTAAATTTGGTTAAAAGAAATACATGTACCAAATTATGCAGAGTTATGCCATTTAGCTGAAAAGAAAGTTAGTCTGATTGGCTGAAAGGTATGAATTATGTTGCAACAATGAAAGAACGTACATGTGCAGTTTCGTGGCTTGAAAACAAAATTCACCAGTGTTGAAACTACAATAAGATGTAAAGCAATGCCAAACTGGTTAAAATAAAAACTTAACCAAAATGAGAATGCAAATGGGAAAGTCATAGTGCTCTAAACGCTCTTTTCTGTTAAGGCTTTATTGACAAATGTTTCTTTTACCTAAAGGTGAACACTTAAGTGATTTTTAAGATCTCTAACAACATGATGCCTCAGTATTTGTTTGTTGGTTCGTTAGCTTCACTTCTTACTTTCTACCAGTATTTTTCAACCAGACCTAACATGGAGTCATGGCAAACACATGAAGCACTCCTGCTCATTACTTCCATCATACCCACTAATACAGATTCTGCTGGATGCTACAAACTGTTCACCTGTGTGAACAACTTTGCAAGATGGTTGGAAGTTTCTAGCCAGATTTTCTATGCATGTATAGAAATCTACGTATCTGTAATGACCACATTCTTTCCAAATTAATTTATGAGGTAAAGTAAACACACTGATTAAGATCATGGCAGTAATTTTAGTTTCAAGTTTCAACAATTTATTCATGTAGTATTCAAAAGTATTCCTAAAAGTCCAAGTAGGATATGAGAAACTAAAACATTAATAACAATCGTATTAAAATGGTTAATATTTATTAAGCACTTACTATGTGCCAGGCTTCATCTCTCTCTGTGGATTAATTAATTTAATTTTCACAGTAACTCCATTTTACAGATGAAGAAACTGAGGCAACAGAGGCTAAACAAATCACTTAAGGTTATACAACTAGACAGTGAGTGGCAGACCCTAGACTTGAACACAGGGAGTCTGGCTCCAGAGCCCATCCACTTTCCCACTATGTAACTATGTGTAAGAAAGCAGACAGAGGGAGGAAGTAATTACAACTGCCTGATAGGGACTGTTTCCTCTGTGCCAAGCACTGTACTGAGTGTCTTGAATGAGATCACTAAACTTCTCAGTAACCCTAGAAAGTAGGAAATATTATTTTCAATTTGCAAATGAGAAAAAAAGAGACTTATACATGACAATAATAACACGGCCCAAATTATTCAATTTTTAAGTGGCAGCATTGAGATTAACCTCAAGTTAGCCTGACTTCTTCACAGTAACAGCAACAATAACAATAATACAGCTCTACAACAAAGGCTAAAGGAACGTCTCTAAGTGGGAAACACAAGAGAAGAAAAGAACTTACAAAAACAAACCCATAACAATTAAGAAAATGGTAATAGGAACATACATATTGATAATTACCTTAAGCGTGAAGGGATTAAATGCTACAACCAAAAGACACAGGCTCGCTGAATGGACAAAAAAACAGGACCCATATATATGCTGTCTACAAGAGACCCACTTCAGACCTAGGGACACATACAGACTGAAAGTGAGGGGATGGAAAAAGATATTCCATGCAAATAGAAATCAAAAGAAAGCTGGAGTAGCAATACTCATATCAGATAAAAGAGACCTTAAAATAAACAATGTTACAAGACACAACGAAGGTCAGTACATAATGATCAAGGGATCAATCCAAGAAGAAGACATAACAATTATAAATATATATGCACCCAACATAGGAGCACCTCAATACATAAAGCAACTGCTAACAGCTATAAAAGAGGAAATCGACAGTAACACAATAATAGTGGGGGATTTTAACACCTCACTTACACCAATAGACAGATCATCCAAACAGAAAATTAATAAGGAAACACAAGCTTTAAATGAAACAACAGACCAGATAGTTTTAATTGACATTTATAGCACATTCCAGCCCAAAATAGCAGGTAAAACTTTCAAGTGCACACAGAACATTCTCCAGGATATACCACATCTTGGGTCACAAATCAAGCCTTGGTAAATTTAAGGAAATTGAAATCATATCAAGCATCTTCTCTGAATACAACGTTATGAGATTAGAAATCAATTACAGGGGAAAAAGCGTAAAAACACAAACACATGGAGGCTAAACAATACATTACTAAATAACCAAGAGATCACTGAAGAAATCAAAGAGGAAATCAAAAAATACCGAGAGACAAATTATAACGAAAACACGACGATCCAAAACCTATGGGATGCAGCAAAAGCAGTTCTAACAGGGAAGCTTATAGCAATACAAGCCTACCTCAAGAACCAGGAAAAATCTCAAATGAACAATCTAACCTTACACCTAAAGGAACTAGAGAAAGAAGGACAAATAAAACCCAAAGTTAGTAGAAGGAAAGAAATCATAAAAATCGGAGCAGAAATAAATGAAATAGAAACAAAGAAAACAAGAGCAAAGATCAATAAAACTAAAAGCTGGTTCTTTCAAAAGATAAACAAAATTGATAAACCTTTAGCCAGACTCATCAAAAAAAGAGGGAGAGGACTCAAATCAATAAAATTAGAAATGAAAATGGAGAAGTTACAATGGACACTGCAGAAATACAAAGCATCCTAAGAGACTACTACATGCAACTCTATGCCAATAAAATGGGCAACCTGGAAAAAATGGACAAATTCTTAGAAAGCTATAACCTTCCAAGACTGAACCAGGAAGAAACAGAAAATATGAACAGACCAATCACAAGTAATGAAATTGAAACTGTGATTTAAAATATTCCAACAAACAAAAGTCAGGATGAAATGGTTTCACAGATGAATTCTATCAAACATTGAGAGAAGAGGTAACACCCATCCTTCTCAAACTCTTCAAAAAAATTGCAGAGGAAGGAACACTCCCAAATTCATTCGATGAGGCCACCATCACCCTGATACCAAAACCAGACAAAGATACTACAAAAAAAGAAAATGACAAACCAATATCACTGATGAATATGGATGCAAAACACCTCAACAAAATACTTGCAAACAGAATCCAAAAACACATTAAAAGGATCATACACCAGGATCAAGTGGAATTTATCCCACGGATGCAAGGATTCTTCAATATATGCAAATTAATCAATGTGATACACCATATTAACAAATTGAAGAAAAACCGTATGATCATCTCAATAGATGCAGAAAAAGCTATTGACAAAATTCAACACCTATTTATGATAAGAACCCTCCAGAAAGTGGGCATAGAGCAAACCTACCTCAACATAATAAAGGCCATATACAACAAACCCACAGCAAACATCATTCTCAATGGTGAAAAACTGAAAGCATTTCCTCTAAGATCAGGAACAAGACAAGGATGTCCACTCCCACCACTGTTATTCAACATAGTTTTGTAAGTCCTAGCCATGGCAATCAGAGAAGAAAAAGAAATAAAAGGAATACAAATTGGAAAAGAAGAAGTAAAACTGTCACTGTTTGCAGATGACATGACACTATACATAGAAAATCCTAAAGATGCCATCAGAAAACTACTAGAGCTAATCAGTGAATTTGGTAAAGTTGCAGGATACAAAATTAGTGCACAGAAATCTCTTGCATTCCTATACACTAATGATGACAAACCTGAAAGAGAAATTAAGTAAATACTCCCACCACCATTGCAACAAAAAGAATAAAATACCTAGGAATAAACCTATCTAAGAAGGTAAAAGATCTGTACTCAGAAAACTATAAGACACTGATGAAAGTGTCATGCAGCTCAATATTAAAAAAACAAACCCAATCAAAAAATGGGCAGAAGACCAAAATAGACATTTCTCCAAAGAAGACATATGGATGGCCAAGAAGTACATGAAAAGCTGCTCAACATCACTAATTATTAGAGAAATGGAAATTAAAACTATACTAAGGTATCACCTCACACCAGTTAGAATGGGCATCATCAGAAAATCTAGAAACAACAAATGCTGGAGAGGGTGTGGAGAAAAGGGAACGCTCTTGCACTGTTGGTGGGAACGTAATTGATACAGCCACTATGGAGAACACTATGGAGGCTCCTTAAAAAACTGAAATTAGGGTTTCCCTGGTGGCGCTGTGGTTGAGAGTCTGCCTGCCAATGCAGGGGACACGGGTTCGTGCCCCGGTCCAGGAAGATCCCACATGCTGCGAAGCGGCTAGGCCCGTGAGCCATGGCCACTGAGCCTGCACGTCTGGAGCCTGTGCTCCGCAATGGGAGAGGCCACAACAGTGAGAGGCCCACGTACTGCAAAAAAAAAAAAAAAAAAACTAGACTAAAAATAGACTTAACATATGACCCAGCAATCCAACTACTGGGCATATACCCAAAGAAAACCATAATTCGAAAAGACACATGCACCCCAATGTTCATCGCAGCACTATTTACAACAGCCAGGTCATGGAAGCGGCCTAAATGCCCATCGACAGACAAATGGATGAAGAAGATGTGGTACATATATACAATGGAATATTACTCAGCCATAAAAAGGAACGAAATTTGGTCATTTGTAGAGACGTCGATGGATCTAGAGACTGCCATGCAGAGTGAAGTAAGTCAGAAGGGAAAAACAAATATCGTATATTAACACATATATGTGGAACCTAGAAAAATAGTACAGATGAACCAGTTTACAGGGCAGAAATTGAGACACAGATGTAGAGAATAAACGTATGGACACCAAAGGGGGAAAGTGGCAGGGCCGGTGGTGGTGGTGGGATAAATTGGGAGATTGGGATTGACATGTATACGCTAATATGTATAAAATGGCTAACTAATAAGAACCTGCTGTATAAAAAAGTAAATAAAATTGAAAAATTCAAAAAAACGCAGTAACAATAGTAAACAACTAATATTTATGGAATATTTCCTATGTAACCAGGCACAGTGCAAAGCACAGCTGAGCACACACTTAATCTCATCCTCTCATCTGTATTAAAGAGTAAGAAACTGCAGTTTGGAGAGCCTCATCAACTTTCCAAGGACACACAGGGAAGTTTTTAACTATACTCTCTTCAAATATTTTCTCGCGTCCTTTCTCTCTCTTCTCCTTCTAGTACCCCTATAATGCGAATGTTGGTGCATTTAATGTTGTCCCAGAGGTCTCTTAGGCTGTGTTCATTTCTTTTCATTCTTTTTCTTTATTCTGTTCTGTGGCAGTGAATTCCACCATTCTGTCTTTCAGATCACTTATCTGTTCTTCTGCCTCTGTTTTCTGCTACTGATTCCTGCTAGCATATTTCTCATTTTAGTTATTGAGTTGTTCATCTCTGTGTTTATTCTTTAATTCTTCTAGGTCTTTGTTCAACATTTCTTGCATCTTCTCAATCTTTGCCTGCATTCTTTTTCCGAGGTCCTGGATCATCTTATTATTATTCTGACCTCTTTTTCTGGAAGGTTGCCTATCTCCACTTCATTTTACGGTTTTTCTGGGGTTTTATCTTGTTCATTCATCTGGTACACAGTCCTCTGCTTTTTCATTTTTTCTGTCTTTCTGTCAATGTGGTTTTCATTCCATAGGCTGCAGGATTTTAGTTCTTATTGCTTCTGCTTTCTGCCCTCTGGTGTGAGGCTATCTAAGAGGCTTGTGCACATTTCCTGATGGGAGGGACTGGTGGTGGGTAGAGCTGGGTGTTGCTCTGTTGGGTAGAGCTCAGTAAAACTTTAATCTGCTTGCCCTCTGATGGGTGGGGCTGAGTTCCCTCCCGGTTGGCTGTTTGGCCTGAGGCGACCCAGCAATGGAAGCTACAGTCTCTTTGGTGGGGCTAATGGCAGACTCCGGGAGGGCTCACACCAAAGAGTACTTCCCAGAAATTCTGCTGCCAGTGTCCTTGTCCTCACGGTGAGAGGACAGCTACCCCTCACCTCCGCAGGAGACCCTCCAACACTAGCAGGTGGGTCTAGTTTTGTCTCCTGTGGGGTCACTGCTCCTTCCTCCTGGGTCCTGATGTGCACACTACTTTGTGTGTGCCCTCCAAGAGTGGAGTCTCTATTTCCCTCAGTGCTGTTGAAGTGCTGCAATCAAATCCTGCTAGCCTTCAAAATCTGATTCTCTGGGAATTCCTCCTCCCAATGCCAGACCCCCAGGTTGGGAAGCCTGACGTGGGGCTCAGAAACTTCACTCCAGGGGGTGAACTTCTGTGGTATAATTCTTCTCCAGTTTGTGAGTCACCCACCCAGCAGTTATGGGATTTGATTTTATTGTGACTGAGCCCCTCCTACTGTCTCACTGTGGCTTCTACTTTGTCTTTGGATGTGGGGTATCTTTTTTGGTGAGTTCCAGTGTCTTACTCTTGATGACTGTTCAGCAGCTAGTTGTGATTCCAGTGCTCTCACAAGAGGGAGTGAGCACACGTCCTTTTACTTTCCAGTCTTGAACCAATCTCCACATTTTAAAATAATGTTTGGCACCTGTATATTGTTTCCCTTTTTGCTTACATAATCAATTTAAAATTTTCCCAATAGCCCTGTGAGAGTATGGAGGAAAATAGTTGCAACAGATATAAATATTTAAACTGCTCTAAGGCAAATGCTGGCAATTTATTTAATGGAGAAAAGCCACCCAGTTTTTGATTTCTCATTTCCAGTATAACAGCAGTGATGGTGCTAGGAGTTTTGAATGATAATGATAATATGGTTATTTGTATAAGTTTCTACTACTTTATCTGCTGTTTGATTTTGGCCTAATCCAGGATGACATTATCAGGCATTTCAGCGCTTCAGGAAACACTTCCCACCAGCTGGATTTCTAGCCAAACTTGTAAGCTAACAACTGAATACTACATAAGGTCTATCACCCAGCCTCCCCCACACTTGCTCCCCAGGGCTGATGGGGAATGGGCCATGAGTCATGGAGGCAGTTGGTGGGGAGGTGGCAGCTCTACCCACCGATGATTATTTTTTAAAATAACTGTGGACTCTTATTGTACCTCAACCCACAATTTCCTTGCCTCCACCACAACCAAGCCAATGTGGTGGGGTAAACATCAGTTTACTTCTTTTCATGTTTTAAATTTGTTTTAGCTGGATTTTTTTCAGCATTCTGATATCAAAGTAGAGGGGAAGGCGGAATGTGCAGGATAATTGGCCCAAGTTCCTTATCTCTCTAGCAAATGCCAGGACTCCTGAATTGTACTATTTTCTGTGCCTCATAATTTTTTTTGAATTTTATTTTTTTTATACAGGAGGTTATTAGTCATCCATTTTATACACATCAGTGTATACATGTCAATCCCAATCTCCCAATTTATCACACCACCACCACCACCACCACCACCACCCACTGCTTTTCCCCCTTGGTGTCCATACATTTGTTCTCTACATCTGTGTCTCTATTTCTGCCCTGCAAACTCGTTCACCTGTACCATTTTTCTAGGCTCCACATATATGCGTTAATGTGCGATATTTGTTCTTCTATTTCTAACATACTTCACTCTGTATGGCAGTCTGTAGATTCATGCACGTCTCTACAAAATAAACGAATTTCATTCCTTTTTATGGCTGAGTAATATTCCATTGTATATATGTACCACATATTCTTTATCCATTTGCCTGTTGATGGGCATTGAAGCCGCTTCCATGACCTGGCTGTTGTAAATAGTGTTGCGATGAACATTGGGGTGCAGGCAGACTTGCAACCACTGAGCCACCAGGGAAGCCCTCTTTGTTTCTATTTCATTTATTTCTGCTCTGATCTTTATGATTTCTTTCCTTCTGCTAACTTTGGCTTTTATTTGTTCTTTCTCTAGTTCCTTTAGGTGTAAGGTTAGATTGCTTATTTGAGATTTTTCTTGTTTGTTGAGGTAGGCTTGTATAGCTATAAACTTCCCTCTTAGAACTACTTTGCTGGTTGAGATGAGAAGATGGAGGAAGAGTAAGAAGTGGAGATCACCTTCCTCCTCACAGATACATCAGAAATACATCTACACGTGGAACTTCTCCTATAGAACACCCACTGAATGCTGGCAGAAGACCTCAGACCTCCCAAAAGGCAAGAAACTCCCCATGTACCTGGGTAGGGCAAAAGAAAAAAGAATAAACAGAGACAAAGAATAGGGACGGGACCCACACCAGTGGGAGGGAGCCGTGAAGGAGGAAAGATTCCCACACACTAGAAGCCCCTTCGCAGGCGGAGACTGCGGGTGGCAGAGGGGCAAGCTCCGGAGCCATGGAGGAGAGCGCAGCAACAGGGTGCGGAGGGCAAAGCGGAGAGATTCCCGCAGAGGATCGGTGCCGACCGGCACTCGCCAGCCCGAGAGGCTTGTCTGCTCACCGGCCGGGGCAGGCGGGGGCCGGGAGCTGAGGCTCGGGCTTCAGCCGGATCCCAGGGAAAGGTCTGGAGTTGGCAGAGTGAAAACAGCCTGAAGAGGTTAGTGCACCACGGCTAGCCGGGAGGGAGTCCAGTTGAAATCTGGAGCTGCCGAAGAGGCAAGAGAACTTTCCTTCCCTCTTTGCTTCCTGGTGCGCAAGGAGAGGGGTTTAAGCTCGCCGCTTAAAGGAGCTCCAGAAACGGGAGCGTGTCGTCAAGGACAGTAGAGACGGGTGCGGGATGCTAGGATTGCTTCTGCCGCCACCAAGAGGCCTGTGTGTGAGCACAGGTCACTCTCCACACCGCCCCTTCCGGGAGCCCGTGCAGCCCGCCATTGCCGGGGTCCCGGGATCCAGGGACAGCTTCCCCGGAAGAACGCGCGGCGCACCTCGGGCCGGTGCAGCGTCACGCCAGCCTCTGCCGCCGCGGGCTCACCCCGCATCCCTGCCCCTCCCCTCCCCGCGGCCTGTGCCAGAGCCCCCGAATCAGCTGCTCCTTTAACCCCGTCCTGTCTGAGCAAAGGGCAGATGCCCTCAGACGACCTACATACAGAGGCGGGGCCATGTCCAAAGCTGAACCCCAGGAGCTGTGCGAACAAAGAGGAGAGGGAGAAGTCCCTCCCAGCAGCCTCAGAAGCAGCGGATTAAAGCTCCACAATCGATTTGAAGTGCCCTGCATCTGTGGAAAACCTGAATAGACAGCAAAATATCCCAAGTTGAGGAGGTGGACTCTGGGAGCAAGATATACTATTATTTTCCCCTTTTTTCTTTTTGTGACTGTGTATGTGTGTGCTGCTGTGTGAGATTTTGTCTGTATAGCTTTGCTTGAACCATTTGTCCTAGGGTTAGACCGACTCGTTTTTTTTTAATAGAAATTTTTCTTCTTAATAATTATTTTTTATTTTAATAACTATACTTTATCCTACTTTATTTTGTCTTCTCCCTTTCTTTCTTCCTTTCTTCCCCCCTTTCTTCCTCTTCCTTCCTCCCTTTCTTCCTTCCTTCCTTTCTTCCTCCCTTTCTTCCTCTTCTCCTTCCTTCCTTTCTTGCTTTCTTCCTTCCTTCCTTCCTCCCTTCCTTTCTTCCTCCCTTCCTTCCTTTCTTCCTTCCTTCCCTCCCTCCCTGCTTCCTTCCTTTCTTTCCTTTCTATTTTTTCTCCCTTTTATTTTGAGCCATGTGGATTAAAGGCTCTTGGCACTGCAGCCAGATGTCAGGGCTGTGTCTCTGAGGTGGGAGAACCAAACTCAGGACACTGGTGCACAAGAGACCTCCCAGCTACACGCAATACCAAATGGTGAAAATCTCCCAGAGATCTCCATCTCAACACCAAGACCCAGCTTCACTCAAGGACCAGCAACAAACAGTGCTGGACACCCTATGCCCAACAAAGAGCAAGACAGGTCTACAGCCCCATCCATTAGCAGAGAGGCTGCCTAAAATCATAATAAGGCTACCAACATCCCCAAACACACCACCAGACGTGGACCTACCCACCAGAAAGACAAGATCCAGCCTCATCCACCAGAACAGAGGCACTAGTCCCCCTAACCAGGAAACCTACTCAACCCACTGAACCAACCTTAGCCACTGGGGACAGCCACCAAAAACAACGGGAACTATGAACCTGCAGCCTGCAAAAAGGAGACCCCAAACACAGGAAGATAAGCAAAATGAGAAGACAGAAAAACACACAGCAGTTGAAGGAGCAAGATAAAAACACACCAGACCTAACAAATGAAGAGGAAATAGGCAGTCTACCTGAAAAAGAATTCAGAATAATGATAGTAAAGATTATTCAAAATCTTGGAAATAGAATAGACAAATTGTAAGAAACAGTCAACAAAGACCTAGAAGAAATAAAGAGGAAGCAAGCAACGATGAGCAACACAATAAATGAAATGAAAAATACTCTAGATGGGATCAATAGCAGAATAACTGAGGCAGAAGGACAGATAAGTGACCTGGAAAATAAAATAGTGGAAATAACTACTGCAGAGCAGAAGAAAGAAAAAAGAATGAAAAGAACTGAGGACAGTCTCAGAGACCTCTGGGACAACATTAAATGCACCAACATTCGAATTATAGAGGTCCCAGAAGAAGAAGAGAAAAAGAACGGGAATGAGAAAATATTTGAAGAGATTATAGTTGAAAACTTCCCTATTATAGGAAAGGAAATAGTCAATCAAGTCCAGGAAGCACAGAGTCCCAAACAGGATAAACCCAAGGATAAACACGCCAAGACACATAATAATCAAACTGTCAAAAATTAAATACAAAGAAAACATATTAAAAGCAGCAAGGGAAAAACAACAAATAACACACAAGGGAATCCCCATAAGGTTAACATCTGCTCTTTCAGCAGAAACCCTACAAGCCAGAAGGGAGTGGCAGGACATATTTTAAATGATGAAGGAAAAAAACCTACAACCGGGCTTCCCTGGTGGCGCAGTGGTTGAGAGTCTGCCTGCCGATGCAGGGGACACGGGTTCGTGCCCAGGTCCGGGAGGATCCCACATGCCGCGGAGCGGCTGGGCCCGTGAGCCGTGGCCGCTGAGCCTGCACGTCCGGAGCCTGTGCTCTGCAACGGGAGAGACCACAACAGTGACAGGCCCGCGTACCACAAAAAAAAAAACAAAAAAAAAACCCTACAACCAAGATTACTCTACCCAGCAAGGATCTCATTCAGATTTGATGGAGAAATTAAAACCTTTACAGACAAGCAAAAGCTGAGAGAGTTCAGCACCACCAAACCACCTTAACAACAAATGCTAAAGGAACTTCTCTAGGCAAGAAACACAAGAGAAGGAAAAGACCTACAAGAACAACCCGAAACAATTAAGTAAATGGTAATAGGAACATACATATCGATAATTACCTTAAATGTAAATGGATTAAATGCTCCCACCAAAAGACACAGACTGGCTGAATGGATACAAAAACAAGACCCATATATATGCTGTCTACAAGAGATCCACTTCAGACCTAGGGACACATACAGACTGAAAGTGAGGGGATGGAAAAAGATATTCCATGCAAATGGAAATCAGAAGAAAGCTGGAGTAGCAATTCTCTTATCAGACAAAATAGACTTTAAAATAAAAACCATTACAAGAAACAAAGAAGGACACTACATAATTATCAACAGATCGATCCATGAAGAAGATATAACAATTGTAAATATTTATGCACCCAACATAGGAGCACCTCAATACATAAGGCAAATGCTAACAGCCATAAAAGGGGAAATCGACAGTAACACAATCATAGTAGGGGACTTTAACACCCCACTTTCACCAATGGACAGATCATCCAAAAGGAAAATAAATAAGGAAACACAAGCTTTAAATGATACATTACACAAGATGGACTTAATTGATATTTATAGGACATTCCATCCAAAAACAACAGAATACACATTTTTCTCAAGTGCTCATGGAATATTCTCCAGGATAGATCATATATTGGGTCACAAATCTAGCCTTGGTAAATTTAAGAAAATTGAAATCGTATCAACTATCTTTTCTGACCACAACGCTATGAGACTAGATATCAATTACAGGAAAAGACTGTAAAAAATACAAACACATGGAGGCTAAACAATACACTACTTAATAACGAAGTGATCACTGAAGAAATCAAAGAGGAAATCAAAAAATACTTAGAAACAAATGACAATGGAGACATGATGACCCAAAACCTATGGGATACAGCAAAAGCAGTTCTAAGAGGGAAGTTTATAGCAATACAATCATACCTTAAGAAACAGGAAACATCTCGAATAAACAACCTAACTTTGCACCTAAAGCAATTAGAGAAAGAAGAACCAAAAAAAACCCCCAAATTTAGCAGAAGGAAAGAAATCAAAAAGATCAGATCAGAAATAAATGAAAAAGAAATGAAGGAAACAATAGCAAAGATCAATAAAACTAAAAGCTAGTTCTTTGAGAAGATAAATAAAATTGATAAACCATTAGTCAGATTCATCAAGAAAAAAAGGGAGAAGACTCAAATCAATAGAATTAGAAATGAAAAAGGAGATGTAACAACTGACACTGCAGAAATACAAAAGATTATTAGAGATTACTACAAGCAACTGTATGCCAATAAAATGGACAACCTGGAAGAAATGGACAAATTCTTAGAAATGCACAAGCTGCCGAGACTGAACCAGGAAGAAATAGAAAATATGAACAGACCAATCACAAGCACTGAAATTGAAACTGTGATTAAAAATCTTCCAACAAACAAAAGCCCAGGACCAGATGGCTTCACAGATGAATTCTATCAAACATTTAGAGAAGAGCTAACACCTATCCTTCTCAAACTCTTCCAAAAGATAGCAGAGGGAGGAACACTCCCAAACTCATTCTATGAGGCCACCATCACCCTGATACCAAAACCAGACAAACATGTCACAAAGAAAGAAGACTATAGGCCAATATCACTGATGAACATAGATGCAAAAATCCTCAACAAAATACTAGCAAACAGAATCCAACAGCACATTAAAAGGATCATACACCATGATCAAGTGAGGTTTATTCCAGGAATGCAAGGATTCTTCAATATATGCAAATCAATCAACGTGATACACCATATCAACAAACTGAAGGAGAAAAACCATATGATCATCTCAATAGATGCAGAGAAAGCTTTTGACAAAATTCAGCACCCATTTATGATAAATACCCTCCAGAAAGTAGGCATAGAGGGAACTTTCCTCAATATAATAAAGGCCATATATGACAAACCCACAGCCAGCATTGTTCTCAATGGTGAAAAACTGAAACAATTTCCACTAAGCTCAGGAACAAGACAAGGTTGCCCACTCTCACCACTCTTATTCAACCTAGTTTTGGAAGTTCTAGCCACAGCAATCAGAGAAAAAAAGGAAATAAAAGGAATCCAAATAGGAAAAGAAGAAGTAAAGCTGTCACTGTTTGCAGATGACATGATACTATACATAGAGAATCCTAAGGATGCTACCAGAAAACTACTAGAGCTAATCAATGAATTTGGTAAAGTAGCAGGATACAAAATTAATGCACAGAAATCTCTGGCATTCTTATACACTAATGATGAAAAATCTGAGAGTGAAATTAAGAAAACACTCCCATTTACCATTGCAACAAAAAGAATAAAATATCTAGGAATAAACCTACCTAAAGACACAAAAGACTTGTATGCAGAAAACTATAAGAGACTGATGAAAGAAATTAAAGACGATACAAATAGGTGGAGAAATATACCATGTTCTTCGATTGGAAGAATCAACATTGTGAAAATGACTCTACTACCCAAAGCAATCTACAGATTCAATGCAATCCCTATGAAACTACCACTGGCACTTTTTACAGAACTAGAACAAAAAAATTTCACAATTTGCAGGGAAACACAAAAGACCCCAAATAGCCAAAGCAATCTTGAGAACGAAAAATGGAGCTGGAGGAATCAGGCTCCCTGACTTCAGACTATACTACAAGGCTACAGTAATCAAGACAGTATGGTACTGGCACAAAAATAGAAATATAGATCAATGGAACAGGATAGAAAGCCCAGAGGTAAATCCACACACACATGGTCATCTTATCTTTGATAAAGGAGGGAAGGATATACAGTGGAGAAAAGACAGCTTCTTCAATAAGTGGTGCTGGGAAAACTGGACAGCTACCTGTAAAGGTATGAAATTAGAACACTCCCTAACACCACACACAAAAATAAACTCAAAATGGGTTAAAGACCTAAATGTAAGGCCAGACACTACCAAACTCTTAGAGGAAAACATAGGCAGAACACTCTATGATATAAATCACAGCAAGATCCTTTTGGACCCATCTCCTAGAGAAATGGAAATAAAAACAAAAATACACAAATGGGACCTAATGAAACTTAAAAGCTTTTGCACAGCAAAGGAAACCCATAAACAAGATGAAAAGACAACCCTCAGAATGGGAGAAAATATTTGCAAATGAAACAACTGACAAAGGATTAATATCCAAAATTTATAAGCAACTCATGTAGCTCAATAACAAAAAAACAAACAACCCAATCCAAAAATGGGCAGAAGAACTAAATAGACATTTCTCCAAAGAAGATATACAGATTGCCAACAAACACATGAAAGAATGCTCAACATCATTAATCATTAGAGAAATGCAAATCAAAACTACAATGAGATATCATCTCACACTGGTCAGATTGGCCATCATCAAAAACTCTAGAAACAATAAATGTTGGAGAGGGTGCGGAGAAAAGGGAACCCTCTTGCACTGTTGGTGGGAATGTAAATTGATAAGCCACTATGGAGAAGAGTATGGAGGTTCCTTAAAAAACTACAAATAGAACTACCATACGACCCTGCAATCCCACTACTGGGCATATACCCTGAGAAGACCATAATTCAAAAAGAGTCATGTACCAAAATGTTCATTGCAGCTCTATTTACGACAGCCAGGACATGGAAGCAACCTAAGTGTCCATCAACAGATGAATGGATAAAGAAGATGTGGCACATATATACAATGGAATATTACTCAGCCATAAAAAGAAATGAAACTGAGTTATTTGTAATGAGGTGGATAGACCTGGAGTCTGTCATACAGAGTGAAGTAAGTCAGAAGGAGAAAAACAAATACCGTATGCTAACACATATATATGGAATCTAAGAAAAAAAAATGTCATGAAGAGATTAGTGATAGGACGGGAATAAAACACAGACCTACTAGAGCATGGACTTGAGGATATGGGGAGGGGGAAGGGTAAGATGTTACGAAGTGAGAGAGTGGCACGGACATATATACACTACCAAATGTAAATTAGATAACTAGTGGGAAGCTGCCGCATAGCACAGGGAGATCACCTCTGTGCTTTGTGACCACCTAGAGGGGTGGGATAGGGAGGGTGGGAGGGAGGGTGATGCAAGAAGGAAGAGATATGGGAACATATGTATATGTATAACTGATTCACTTTGTTGTAAAGGAGAAACTAACATACTATTGTAAAACAGTTATACTCCAATAAAGATGTTAAAAAAAAATAAAATAAAATAAATGCTATATGTCCTTAAAAAAAAAAACTACTTTGCTGCATCCCATAGGTTTTGGATTGTCTTATTTTCATTATCATTTGTCTCTAGGTATTTTTTTTTTTTTTTTTTTTTTTGTGGTACGCGGGCCTCTCACTGTTGTGGCCTCTCCCATTGTGGAGCACAGGCTCCGGACGCGCAGGCCCAGCGGCCGTAGCTCACGGGCCCAGCCGCTCCGCGGCATGTGGGATCCTCCCAGACCGGGGCACAAACCCGCGTCCCCTGCATTGGCAGGCGGACTCTCAACCACTGCGTCACCAGGGAAGCCCTCTAGGTATTTTTTGATTTCCTCTTTGACTTCTTCAGTGATCTCTTGGTTATTTAGTAATGTATTGTTTAGCCTCCATGTGTTTGTGTTTTTTACGTTTTGTTCCCTGTAATTGATTTCTAATCTCATAGTGTTGTGGTTGGAAAAGATGCTTGATATAATTTCAATTTTCTTAAATTTACCGAGGCTTGATTTGTGACCCAAGATGTGATATATCCTGGAGAATGTTCCATGTGCACTTGAGAAGAAATTGTAATGTGCTGTATTTGGATGGAATGTCCTATAAATATCAACTAAATCTAGTCTCTCTAGTCTCTCACACTCTTTCACCATAGGTGTTTCTCTAGTTTTTGAATCATCATTACTTTTTAAACTTTATTTCTAAATATTTGTAGATTTACAGGAAGTTTCCAATACACCACAGAGTGTTCCCATGTACTCTCTTCCCAGCTTCCATCAATGGTTACATCTTATATAACTAAAGCACAGTATCTACGTCAGGAAATTGACATTGGTGCAATTTAGATCATTCTATGTCATTTTACTACATGTGTAGATTCCTGAAACTACCATAGGAATCAAGATACAGAACTACCCAGCACCAAAAAAATCTACTGGTGTCAACACTACCAGAGTGAAAACACCTTCCTTTAAATTCCTTTTCCTCTTCCATTTATAATACAATTGCCTTAAATGTTTCGTCTACACATACTGTGATACACATCAGACAGTGTTTTACGCTTTGCTTAGATCATCCAACACAATTTGGAAAACTCAAGAGTGAAAGGAAAGTCTATTGCATGTACCCATATTTTGGCTCTTTCTACGATGGCTCTTCCTTCCTGCTGCTCCAAGATATCCTTCCTCTTTCAAAAACTTCTTTTAGATCTTTCTTTAGGATAGGTCTGCTGGTGAAAATTCTTTCAATTTTCCTTTGTCTCATAATGTCTTCATTCCTGACAGAAATTTTTGTGTGATGTAGAATTCAGGATTGAAAATTCTTTTCTTTCAGCAGTTGAAAATGTACCACTCCTGTCCTCCATGGTTTCTGATGATAATCTAGTGCAATTTGTGTTATTTCAAAGGTGTTGCTTCAAAGGTGAAACAATATTTTTTTTTGTCTTTAGTTTTCTGAAGTTAATTATGTGTGTTGACATGAATTTCTTCAGGTTTATCCTGTTAAAGGTTTGCTCAACTTTTTTTATTTTAACAGCTTTACTGAGATGCAATTCACATACCATAAAATTCACCCATTTAAAGTGTAAAATGATTTTTAATGTGTTCACAGACTTGTGCAATTTTCACCACAATATAACTTTAGGATAATTTCATCACCTCAAAAAGGAACCCCAGGCCCATTAGCAGTCACTCCCCATCCTGCTTCTCCTTCCCCAGCCCAGGCAACCATTAAACTACTTTCTGTCTCTATAGATGTGTCTTTTCTGGGCATTTCATATAAACAGGATTATAAAATATGCAGTCTTTTGTGCTTGACTTCTTTCCCTTAGCGTAATGCTTTCAAGGTTCATCCCTATTATAGCATATACCAATACTTCATTTCTTTTTATTGCCAAAAGATATTCATTGTATAGATATACCACAAATTGTTTAGCCATTCATCAGCACATGGACATTTGGTTTGTTACCATTTTGGGGCTAGTATGAGTAGGCTGCTAGGAATGTTTGTGTACAAGTTTTTGTTTGCATATAGTTTCCATTTCTCTTGGGTAGTGAAATTTCTGGGTCATATAATAACTCTATGTCCTATATTTTGAGGAACTGATAAGTGGTTTTTCAAAACATCTGTTCCATCTTACATTCCCACCAGTAATGTATGAAGCTACCAATTTCTCCACATCTGTGTCAACACCTGTTATTATTTTTTTTATCATAGCTATCATGATGGGAGCAAAGTGGCATCTCACAGTGATCTGGAATTACATTTCCTTGATGACTAATGATGTTGAGGATTTTTAAATGTGGTTATTGTATATCTTCTTTAAAGAAATGTTTATTCTAATACTTTGTCCATTGATTATTGATTTTTGTGTATTTTTATAATTGAGTTTTAAGAGTTATTTATATATTTTAGATAAAGGTCTCTGTTCTGATATATGGTTTGTAAATACTTTCTCCCATTGTATGAGTTATCTTTGTGGTTGTATCCTTTGAAGAATAAAAAATTAATTATGATGAAGTTCAATTTATGTATTTTTCTTTGTTCGCTTGTGCTTTGGTGCAGTAATTTTAAAAACTATTGTCTAATTCAAGGCCATGAAGATTACCCTTATGTTTTCATCTAAGAGTTTAACAGTTCTTACATTTAGTTTGATGATACATTTTGAGTTAATTTGTGTGGTGTAAGAAAGAAATCCAAACTTCATGTTTTGCATGTGGATATACAGTTGTCCTAGCACCATTTATTGAAAAGACGATTCTTTCTCACATTGAATTTTCTCGATAACTGTTTTGAAAAATCAGTTGATCAAAACTGTAAGGGTTTACTTGTGGACACTCAATTCTATTCCATTGTTCTTTCAGTCTACTCTCATGCACTATCAAACTATCTTAATTACTGTCACTTTGTAATGAGTTTTTGAATAGAGAAATGTGAATCCTCCAATTTTGTTCTTTCTTAAGGTTATTTTGGCTATTCAGGGTCCCTTGCAATTCCACACAAATTTTAAGGTCAGCTTTTCCACTTCTGGGAAAAAGAAAAAAAAAGACCACTGGGATTTTGACGGAGATTGCATCAAGTCTGTAGACCAATTTGAGAATACTGCTATCCTAAAAATATCCTAATAAGACTACTAATCCACAAATGTGAGATTTCTATTTATTTAGATCTTTAATTTCTTTCAACAATGTTTTACAATTTTCAGTGTACAAGATTTTTATGTAGATGGCTAAATTTATTCCTAAGTACTTTATTCTTTTTGATGCTATTTTAAAAGTAATTGTTTTCATAATGTCAGTTTTTGATTGTTCATTGCTAGTGTATAAAAATATAATTGATTTTTGTATATTGATCTTATAGGCTGTAACCTTACAGAATGTATTTATCAGTTTTAATAGATATTTAACTGGATTCCTTAGAACTTTCTATATACAAGATTATGTTATCTGCAAATAGAGATTGTTTTTCTGCTTCCTTTCCATTCTGGATGATTTTCATTTCTTTTTCTTGCCTAATTGCCCTGATTAGAACCTCCAGTACAATGTTTAATAGCAGTGGTAAAAGAGGACATCCTTTTATTTTTCCTGATATTAAAGGGAAAGCATCCAGTCTTTCACCATTACGTATGCTGTTAGCTGTCGGGTTTTTGTAAATGCCCTTTATCATATTAAGGAAATTGCCATCTATTCCTAGTTTGTTGAGTGTTTTTAATCACAAAAGGGTACTAGATTTTGCCAGATGCTTTTTCTGCAACTATTGAGATCATCATGTGTTTTTTAAACTTTATTCTATTGATATGGTGTGTTACATTAGATGATTTTCAAGTACTGAACTAACCTCACATTTCTGAGATAAATCCCATTTAAACATGGTGTACAACCTTTTTTATTTTTGTGGACGCACAGGCTCAGCGGCCATGGCTCAGGGGCCCAGCCGCTCCGCGGCATGTGGGATCTTCCCGGACCGGGGCATGAACCCGTGTTCCCTGCATCGGCAGGCGGACTCACAACCACTGCGCCACCAGGGAAGCCCTATGTGTCTGTTTTTATGGCAATACCATACTGTTTTAATTACAACAGCTTTGTAATATAGTTTGAAATCAGGGCACATGATGCCTCCAGCTTTGTTCTTCTTTCTCAAGATTGTTTTGGCTATTCAGGGTCTTTATGGTTCCAAACAAATGTTAGCATTGTTTGTTCTATTTCTATGAAAAAATGTCGTTGGAATTTTAGTAAGGATTTCATTGAATCTATAGATTTCTTTGGGTGGTATGGACATTTTAACAATATTAATTCTTCCAATTTTTATTTATTTATTTATTTATTTATTTTTGGCTGTGTTGGTTCTTCATTTCTGTGAGAGGGCTTTCTCTAGTTGTGGCGAGTGGGGGCCACGCTTCATCGCGGTGCACGGGCTTCTCACTATCGCGGCCTCTCTTGTTGCGGAGCACAGACTCCAGATGCGCAGGCTCAGTAATTGTGGCTCATGGGCCCAGTTGCTCCGCAGCATGTGGGATCTTCCCAGACCAGGACTCGATCCCGTGTCCCCTGCATTAGCAGGCAGATTCTCAACCACTGCACCACCAGGGAAGCCCAATTCTTCCAATTCACATGGAATATCTTTCCATTTATTTGTTTCTTCTTCAATTTCTTTCATTAATGTCTTGTAGTTTTCAATATACAGGTCTTTAACCTCTTTGGTTAAATTTATTCCTAGGTATTTTATTCTTTTTAGCAATTGTAAATGGGATTGCTTTCTTTTTCAGATAGTTTGTTATTAGCATATAGAAATGCAATAAATTCTTGTGTATTGATTTTGTATTCTGCAACTTTGCTGAATTCGTTTACTAGTTCTAACGATTTTTTGATGGAGTCTTTAGGGTTTCCTATATCTGATATCACATCATCCATAGTGGAAGTTTTACTTCTTCCTTTCCAATTTGGATGACTTTTATTTCTTTATATTGCCTAAATGATCTAGCTAGGACTTCCAATGTTATGTTGAATAAAATTGGCAAGAGTAACCATCCTTGTCTTGTTCCTGATCTTAGAAGAAAAGCTTTTAGCTTTTCACCATTGAATATGAAGTTACCTGTAGACCTGTCATATATGGTCTTTATTATTTTGAGATATATTCACCTATACCCATTTTATTGGGAGTTTTTATCATAAATGGGTGTTGAACCTTGTCAAATTTTTTTCTGCATCTATTGAGATAATTTTTATCCTTCATTTTGATAATGTGGTATATTACATTGACTGATTTGTGGACATGGAACCATTCTTGCATCTCTAGAACAAATCCCATTTGATCATAGTGTATGATTATTTTAATGGATTGCTGGTATTTTAAGGATTTTTGTTCATCTCTATGTTCACCAGGGATATTGTCTGTAATTTTCTTTGTTTTTGTTTTTGGTATCAGGATAATTCTGGCCTCATAAAATGAGTTTGGAAGAGTTCCCTCCTATTCTGTTTTTTGAAAGAGTTTGATAAAGATTGGTATTCAAACAGTTATACTCCAATAAAGATGTTTTTAAAAAAAAGACAGGTATTCATTCTTCCTTGAATGTTTGGTAGAATCCACCAGTGAAATGATATAGTCCTAGTCTTTCACTTTTTGAGAGAGTTTTGGTCACTGCTTCAATCTCCTTACTAGTAATTGGTCTGTTCAGATGTTCTATTTCATCGTGACTGAGTTTTGGTAGGTTGTATGTTTCTAGAAATTTATCCGTTTCTTTTGGTTTTTCAATTTGTTAGTATTTGTTTATAGTTACCTCTTATGATCCTTTGTATTTCTTTGATATCTGTTGTGACATCTCCTATTTCTGATTTTGATTTGAGTTCTCTTTTTTCCGTCATGAGTTTAGCTAAAGATTTGTTGATTTTATCTTTTCAAAGAACCAGCTTTTTAGTTTTATTGATCTTTTCCATTGTCTTTTTAGCTCAATTTCATTTATTTCTGCTCTAATCTTTATTTCTCTCCTTATACTAACTTGGGTTTCATTTGTTCTTCTTCTAGTTCCTTGAGGTGTAAAGTTAGATTGTTTATTTGAGGCTTTTCCTGTTTCTTGAATAAGGTGTTTATCATTATGAACTCCCCTCTTAGAACTGTTTTTTGCTGTATCCCATAAATTTTGATATGTTTCATTTGTATTTTCATTTGGTCATAAGGTGTTTTTCAATTTCTCCTTTGATATCTTTTTTGACTCATTTGTTATTTAGCAGCATGTTGTTTAACCACCACATATTTGTGAATTTTCCAGTTTTTTCATGTCATTAATTTCTAGTTTCATACCATTGTGGTTGGGAAAGAAGCATATGATTTAAATCCTTGTAAGTTTACTTAGATTTCTTTTGTGGCCTCACATACGATCTATCTTAGAAAATGTTCCATGAACACTTAAGAAGAATGTGCATTCTGTTGCTTTTGGATGTAATGTTCTACAAATGTCTATTAAGTCCTCAATCTTGACAGTTAAAAATTAATATATAATCTCATAAACTGATCCAGCTATGGATTATATTTTTATATCTAGGTGGGAGAAGGACTTTAGTACCATAATCAGAGGAGAAAGAAAAGCTATGACTGGCAATGATTTTGACAAAGTTTATTGCTTTCACTGCTTCTATGACCTGGAGAAACTGATGACAGTATTCATTTCACATCTTCCAAACTCCAAAGGACCTCTTTCATCTATGCTTTTAATAACATAATTTCTGCCAGGGCCACTGGATAATAGCTGAACTTTTTTTTTTTTTTTTTTTTTTTTTTTTTGCAGTACACAGGCCTCTCATTGTTGTGGCCTCTCCCGCTGCAGAGAACAGGCCCCGGACGCACAGGCTCAGCGGCCATGGCTCACGGGCCCAGCTGCTCCGCAGCATGTGGGATCCTCCGAGACCGGGGCACGAACCCGTATCCCCTGCATCAGCAGGCACACTCTTAACCACTGCGCCACCAGGGAAGCCCAACAGCTGAACTTTTGATCATGTATACCATGTCTACAGGTGACTACTCCAACTCTTATCTCTGTGTTTATGCATATAGGTTGTCCCAGAGGTAAAGACATAACAGGAATGTTACAAAGAACAGGAGGAGGATATGGCCATCAACCTAGTTAAAATGAAGACAAGTAGTTTACCTGAGAATCTTACTCCAAGAGTAAACAAAGGAAATTTCATTTTTATGCATGCTCTGAGGATGTAATCAACTTTATGAAGTGAAATGTAATATCTTCCAACCTCATAACCATAATACAATCCCCCAGCAGACTGCGAACAAAAACTTACCCTTTTTTAGTGTGAAAGAAGATGAGAAATGTAAGAAGGGAAGTGAAAGAACATAAATATAACCACAGGAAAAGATTATGGATAAAGTCTGTTCTTGAAACAACAGTCTGCTTTAAAACTTCTCCTATTCTCCTTCGTTTATTCATGTTATTTTTCCTAAAATGAGATAAGCATCTTTTAATTCCTAAAGTGTATCTTGAATTCTGCAAATAATTGTTACCATGGAGCTCTAAGTATCCCACAGCAAGCTAATATGTTCTTGGGGCTAATGCTATTTTGGCATTTAACGTGCTTACTACTGAAATAGAGAAACCTGGAAGGAAAAAGCCTGCCTCAATTCTCAATGATTCCCTTTTAAATACATTCGTGTTCCTACTGGATCTGCAGAACTGTGTTAAAAGAAAGTCTCATAGATAAAAAAATTTTTTAAATAATTTATTTTTAATTTATTTTATTTATGTTTGGCTACATCGGGTCTTCGTTGCTGTACACGGGCTTTCTCTAGTTGCGACAAGCAGGGGCTACTCTACATTGTGGTACACGGGCTTCTCATTGCAGTGGCTTCTCTTGTTGCGGAGCATGGGATCTAGACGCGTGGGCTTCAGTAGTTGTGGCACGTTGGCTCAGTAGTTGTGGCTCACCAGCTCTAGAGCACAGGCTCAGTAGTTGTGGTGCATGGGCTTAGTTGCTCCGTGGCATGTGGGATCTTCCCGGACCAGGAATCGAACCCGTGTGCCCTACATTGGCAGGTGGATTCTTAACCACTGCACCATCAGGGAAGTCCCATGATTTCTTTTTTATAGCATTTATTTAGATGTATGCCATGCAAATCTGAGTGTGCTAAAATAAAACTGACATATAACTAAAGAGATAAGTAGTAAGTTAAGAGAACTTTCCATTGTGCAATTTGTTGCTGAAAGTCTCAAGAAAAAAAAAATGTAACAGAACATACTGATTTTAAATTGCCTATAACATCTTTCATCTGAAGCTTTTAAAGCATGTTACAAATTTATCTATCCCACAAATAATAATGGGTAGGAAGAGAAATGAGAAAAATAGATGTAGATCCAGGACTTTTGCCCTTTTCCCATTATATTATCACTTCTTGGATGACACAGCAGTAATCTGATCAACCTCAAGAAAAAAAATACCCCAAAAGACTGTCATGCTGAAGTGTAAAAGATGACGACAGCTATTTTATAATGGGAACTTGAGGGCAAAGAACATATGAATTTTTTAAGGAGCTCTCAGAAAGTTAACTACTTAACCAAACTTCTCCGTACTTTTATTATTCCTATTGCTACTGATAATGTTGTTGTTTTAAATTGTAATACCCTGCTCTACAGTTTAAAAAGAATTCTCAAATACATTTTTACTTATTCCTGAGAACAATCTTATGTGGCATGTGGGCAGGTATTACCTTCATTGGATGGATGGAAAAACTAGAGTTTAAAGGAGTTGTATCCCTTGCCTAGAAGCACATACCTAACAATAAGTGAGAAAACAGAATTTTAAACTACTCAGTAGAACGTAATTGTTGTGTACATAGGTTTGGAAATCAGGCTGCCCGAGTTCAATCCTCAACTCTGCCACTTGATAAGTCAACTTCGACAAATTACTGAATATCTCAGTACCTCAGTTTCCTCATATAAAAAGTTAAGTATAGGGCTTCCCTGGTGGCGCAGTGGTTGAGAGTCCGCCTGCCAATGCAGGGGACACGGGTTCAGGCCCCGATCTGGGAAGATCCCACATGCCGCAGAGCGGCTGGGCCCGTGAGCCGTGGCCACTGAGCCTGCGCGTCCGGAGCCTGTGCTCTGCAATGGGAGAGGCCACAACAGTGAGAGGCCCACGTACCACAAAAAAAAAAAAAAAAGTAAGTATAATGAAAAGATTGTTATTAAGTTTAAAGTATATAAAGCAGTATGTAGCATATGGCAAATACTCAAAGAAGTTAGCTCTTTTTATATTCTAATAACTCATTTTTGCTCTAGATTTTTTTAGCCTTCATGCCTGTGGTGTCACAAATCCCTTCTAAAGGGCACAGCCCTACTTACCCATAGCCCCAGCATTGGGAAGCCATTGATGGATGATGGATGATGGATTAGACAAGGATAAAGGCACTTGACATAAATACAACAAGTCCACTGTACACAGATGAGCTGAGCCAATCTTATTCTCAGGCAATTTGTATTCTGGAAATGGTGAACAAATTAAGTAGTTTGAAGATAGGCCAATTTTTTTTTTTTAATGTCATGAAGGGGAGAAGTAGAGCTGGAATTATGAGGGATAAAGGCACCATGAGATAGAAGGAAGTTTTAAAATACTTCCCAATATGCTTTTCCAAAGGCATGTAGGTCAAGTGTGGCCTTCATCTCAGTCCTTTTAAGACATTTGAGACCAGTTACTCTTTTTAGTAGTGTCTATGTTTTCCTAAGTCTACTCCACTCAGCTCTTTCATCTACTGACTTCATTGTTTCCATTTTACTTACTGTATGCCTTTTACTTCTGAATCATAATTTCTGTCACTTCATAACTCCATCTTGTCTCATAAGTACCAAAAACTTTGTCTTATTAACCATTCAATTATTGAAGGAATGAATGAATAAATTAATTAATTATGTATGTTTATTTAGAACAACCCACTCTTATAAACACCAAAGGCAGTGCTTGAGTGGTATGATAACAGGGATATTGAGAAGGATCCCCTATCCTTCCTCCCATGACCCTCCACCTGGGAGAATAATTTTTGTCTTCTACAAAGTTATAAGGTGCTTTCCTGAGAGCAGATTTTGAAAACTGAACGGCATTAGAGATCCAAAGAAGAAGACGCAGTGTGGAGAGAGCTACTAGAAGAAAAGATAAACTGAAGGCCCTTCAAGTCCCCATATACTTGCTGATAGTTCTCCTCCATCATGTGTTGCTACGTGAGGAACCTGTCTTCCATTCAGCTCTGTGTGTCCGATTTTTGACTTTTTGGTTGTTAGGTCAGAAACGTGTTATTACTTTTTGGCAAATAATTTAGCAAGGAATAATTTTGGTTTTAGAAGTCCAGTGTTATAGAGCAATAGTTATAGAGAAAAATCTATTTTGGCAATTTAAAGCCTCTGCAGTAAGTATTCATTAAAAATTTCCTATCCAAAATATTTGCTATTGCATGAGAAATGAACCACTCAAGCGCAGGGGTCTTTACAGGGAATCAGGGAAGTCAAGTCAGGCAGTGTGGATTATATATTATGAATTATTTGTCATTTCATTTATTCATTTATTGAATACCTACCATAAGCAGGTCAACATGCTAGTTGCTTAATTACTAGCGATGGCATGAAGAGACTGTCCCCACTGCCAGCCTATAAGATTCTTGAAACCAGAATTTGTATATTGTATCCCCAGGACCTAGCACAGTGCCTGGTGGAGGGTTGGAATCCTTTATATATTTTCTGAAAAGAAGGAGGTATGTAATAAGGGCAGACCACACTCCTGAGAATTATATGAACTACAGAGCCCATCATTTTATTCAAAATGGTAGAAAGAGGAGAATCTTACCAAGTCCATTTGGTTGACGAGGCTAATTTTTCTATAAGCTGTATCTTTTCCTGCTACCTCAACCTCCATCAGAGTATGCAGAGGTAGCCTCTGAGCACTGGCCACCCATCATTCTTAGCCCAGAGAGGATTGCCATCTTATTGATGACTGCCCTGAATGAATATTCTGAAGGCTCATTTTCTATACTGGTGCTTTCAAAAGTAATGTTTAAGTTTACCATTTTAAAAGAAGAATATTTGCAAGCCCAGATGAGGCTTTTTCTGCAGATGCAATGAGCCACTTGGATGAATATTATATGTGAATTCAGTTAAGTGTTCAAAGAAAATCAAGCTAAATTGATCTTCCAGCCATCCTTCATGTAGATGAGCCGTATGTGGCTTTTCCTTGCCCCTATTTACTTTTTAAGCCTATACAATTGAACAATTCCCAAATTAGTGTGTTTCTTAAAAAAGAATGGTCAGGTCTAGGGAGCAGCTCATGTTGTACTAAAGCTAATAAATTAGTGCTCTGTTTAAATAGTGCACTCATTCTTTACATCAGAGATATGAAATGATAAAATGAAAATGATATGTATTTTTAATATTTTTAATAATAAATTTTGATCTTATAAGATGGTTTAAAATCCTCTCCCTAAGTAAGTACTAAATAAATGAGGCATTGACTCAACAACTCAGTACGCAGACAGGCTATCAAACAATGATCTAGAAAACTACAAATGGATTGCAAAAATTGTTCCATCATCACTTTCTAAGTCTACATGATTTCTTACTAATAACCTTAAAATATTTATAAATTTGGTTAAAGATTATTTGCCTGACTTCTATTCTATCATTACCATTGTTAAGGCCTCTTGTCTGGTCTATTGTAATAACTCCCTGATTATATCTACATATATACACCCACACACATGCAGACACTTTCTATCCAGTCATATTTCAGTAATTGACTATACCATGACCCATTTGCACAATTTAGAAACTTGCAAGTCATCTTTGACGCCTCCGTTTTCTCCATCCCATATATCCTATCAATCCCCAAATCCTGACAATCTCATCCATCTGCTTTAATCTATCCCCACCTGACTGGATTATTACCACAGTCTCTGAATAGATCTCCTTACTTCCATTTTCAGTCCCTTCCAACCCATTCTGCTCACTAAAGCAAGATTAAAGCTTCTAAAATGAAAATCTGATCATACAGTTTCTCTGCTTGAAACCCGTGATGATGCCCTTTTTGCCTTTTGATTAAGTTAAAAATTTTAACATGCCTATAATGTGTTTCTGTCTACTCCTCCACATTACTCCTTTCCACTCTCTCCTTTTTCATTCTATACTCCAGCTATATTGAATATCTTCTGGGTCCTGGCAGGCTCAGTGAATGGTATTGGTCACTTCTGGTTGTCTGTACATGTCATTCCCTTGCCTACAACACTCTTTGCCCTCTTATTTGCCCTGGTAATGCCTATACATCCCTCAAGTCTCAGCTGAAATGTAAGTCCTCTAGTAAGTCTCTGATATTTTCCCTGACCTCAGATAAGGTTATTCTTCCTTGTCATGGGTTCTGTGTCTCCTTCCACTGTACATATTTCATTGAGTTGTATTTCCTTGTTTAATTAGCTGCCATCTTTGCCAGGTTACAAGCTTTGAAGAGCAGAGGCATCTTCCACCTCTCTTTCCATTTTAACCCCTTCATCAAACACACAACAGGCACTTAATAAATAATGTTACGTAAATGAACACATGCCTGCCAGAATAGCTCTCCCAGAGTACAGCTTTCCCTTCAACAAAAGTATTTTAGCAGATTCAGAAGAAAGATCCAATAGATTTACCTAGGCTATTGCCTTTATGCCACCTCATATACTGTGTTTCTATAAAATTCTACGTTCCCCACACCTAATCTTCACTTTTCTGCTTATTTTCTTTTCTCATGCTGAAATACTAGTCTTGAGCATCTCTAGCTGTTAAATCTATCCATCATTCAGCAGCTAACCAAGGACTATTCACATTTTTAATGATTATTATTTCCTCCTCCTCCAAGTTCAATCTCTTGTCACTCCATGCAAGACTCTCTCTCCTATAACACTTAGTGAATTTTTGATAATATATGCTACATTCTGCTTTGCAGTGTAGTTAATTGTCTGTACATTTGCTACAGTAATAGACTGTAAGTTCCCTGTAGGATATTTTTTTTCCTGTACATCTCTCTTCTCTAACAAATGAGATCCTTAGAGAAGGAACAATGCCTCTTTCATTCATATCCTCTAAACAGCTAGTATAGTGCCTGGGGTATTGTATAGGTAGTGGGAGAGTAGAAAGTAAAGGCATTTCAGAGTGAGACATATTTGGATATTTGATATCAATCATGTTACTTAATATATGTCAACCTTGGTTTTCTCATTTGTAAAATGGGGATTAAAGGGCTGCTGTGAGTTAAATGAAGTAATATTTATAAATGCTTTATCATTTAATAAATATTAAGAATTTATTATGCATCATTAATTTGTTCAACAAATATTAATAAAGCATCTACCACGTGGCAGGCACTGCTGTGGATGCTTGAGCGGCATCATTGAACAAAAGAGACAAAGATCTCCACACTTGTGAAGCTTACATTCTAATGGGAGAAAAGACAATAAACATAATAAATCAGTAAATTTCATGGTATATTAAATGGTGATAAATGCCATAGAAAAAATAGCACAGAGGAGGGGAGAAGGAGTTCAGAAATGCTAGGGATGGGTGGGAGTCATTATAACAATAAATAGGGCAGCCAAGATAGACCTTACTGAGAAGATAATAAAGACAAATTTGAGCAAAGACTCAAAGATGTGAAGAAGGTGAGTGAGTGAGTGAGCTATGTGGATATATGGAGAAATAGTGTTCCAGGCAAAGTGAACGAACAGCCTATATAAAGGCCTACGTGCAAACATGATGAGTATATTGCAGGAAGAGCCAGTGATTGTGTGAACATGGCAAAGCAAGGAGGAGAGGAACAAGACATGAGGCCAGAGAGGCAATGAGAAGTCACCTCTTACAGGGTTTTGCAGTCCACTGTAAGAACTTTGGCTTTTACTCAAAATAGTGTTGAACCAAAGAGTCACATGGCCTGATTTATATTTTCTCAGGACCCCTTTGGCTACTATGTTGAAAATAGACAGTAGGGGACAGGAGTGGAAGCATGGATATGAGACAATTGGCCATAACTCAAGAGAGATTAGACAGAGTATGTTGAATCAGGGTGGTAGGAGTGAAAGTGGCCAGAGTCTAGATATAGGTTAAAGACACAGGTAACAGCATTTCTAACAGATTGGATGAGGGGTATGGGAGAAAGAAAGAAGTCAAAGATGACCCACTATTTTTTTACTTGAACGTCTAGAAGGATTTGTTCAGCATTAGTTGAGATGGGAATACTGAAAGTAGAGTAGGTTAGGGGAGATTAAAAGTTCAATTTCAACATGTTAAGTTTGAGATGTCTTTTAGACATCTGTATGGAGGGGTTGAGTGGCTACATGAGTCTGAAATTAGGAACTGTTGTCTGGGATGAAAATACAGATTTAGAATTGTGGGCATATAATGGTATTTAAAGCCACAAGCCACGGGAATGATATGGTGGCAAATGAAAAGCTTCTGCAGGTGGGAAGCTTATAGTCTAGGGACGGAACATAGTAACTACTCACAAAATTTATGTCCTTTTCCCCAAACAGTGCTACTCAGTGTATGCTTTGTAGAGCATTAGCATTAGCACTCCCTGGAGACACTGTTAAAAATATAGATTTCTGGGCCTCATTCCTAATCCAATGAATTAGAAATTCTGGGGGTGGATCCTGAAAACACTTTACATAAGCCTTTCAGGTGATACTTCCATGTGATATTTGAGAACTACCCTAATGGGACCTTAAATATTTATTGAACTCATTCACATTTTTAGGTTTTAATTTCTATTTAATGACAATGTGACACTCATCTGCTCGATGTGATTTCATTTCTAATCATAATTGTGAGGCTGAATTTCAATCCATATCTTACATATTAGTGCTAATATTTCCAAGCTGTTGAGTATCACACTGTGAAAGCCCAAATGATGGATGGCAGGGAAAAAACCCAAGTGGTTCCCTGATCCTAACTTCCTCTGCTAGCATGGGGAGAGAACACCGGCATTATACAGTGTGCCAGCAAGAGGGAAGAGAATCAGGGTTCTGTTTTTGCTTTTCTTTTCCTTGTTTTCTTTGTCCTGGGCTCTCCATGGGAGGCAAGGCCAAATGATTTCTCAGAGGTCTTCCCAGTTATATCATTCCATGAGTTCCTCCCCTGAGGCTTCTACAAGGAGCACTGTGGAAAACATCACGTACAGCCAAGGGCGATCACTCACACAAGCACACATTATCAATTTCCAGCCCAGGGTATTCAGACACAGTCTGTAGTTAAGTGGGCAATCCCAGGGGCTTCATGCAGCCACCACCAGACACAAATAGCCTGGCCACAGCCTGTTGCTGGCCCTTCAAAGAAAATGCTAAGTATTTTTCCAAGAAGCCTGTGAATATGTGAGCCAGGAGGACAGAATAAGAGAGTTAGAGGATCAGAGGTATTTTGAACTGAAGTTGATTATGCTTTACCAAAGAGTTAGTGTTAATGCAACCGGCCTCTCAGTCCCTACCTTGCCAAGCTCTATTCAGCTCGAAGAGTGAAAACTTTTTATCTTCAGCATTAGTTCCAACCTAATTCATATCTGATCAGGAATAAGTGTTGCTCCTCCAGGAAGTGAACCCTGGTTACCTACAGGTTCACGGAATTCCAAGTTTCCCTTACCCTCTTTTTACTTTGCCCCAATTTATGATAGGATTCAAGAACCCTGTCTCCAAAGCCAGTTGGTATGGATGGGATAGGGAAACGAAAGATAGAGCCAAGTCTGCCATGCTGCCTATCTTTTGTCCCAGCCTTCTCTCCTAGAAGGTTAGACCTCATCCTCAATACTTCTGGCTGATGGCTAGAAGCCTCTGCTATATTTGCCAATCCCCTGGAACCACAGTGTTTCACTCATCAGCTTTGATCATCACTCCCTTGCTGAAAATGACTCTATTATGTCCCACTAAAGCAATAGTTCTAAACTTGGGGGTACATCAGAATCACCTGGAATGCTTGTGAAAACACAGGTTACTAAGCCCCACCCCCAGTGTTTCTGACTTAGTAGGTATGAGAAGAGTTTGAGGGGCTGCACTTTGAGCAAGATGCCAGTGATTTCAGTCTGAGGACACACTTTGAGAACATCTGCATAGAGAACTAGATCACTTAAATCTGGAAAGAAGCCTATGTGTAGCTTGTGTTTGAGGGCATAGATAATTAATAAAGTTAATATTTACTGAGGGCATTGTGCTAAATACTTGACACTTCTCACTTACCTCACAACCACCCTATAAATTATTGTTATTAATAATACAATATTAATGTTCCCATATTATTTGGGAATTTTGGCTTAGCAAGTTCATATACACAGTAGATGGTGGAGTTTGGTCCTAACTCCTCAGATGTCACTTTTTTGGTAACAACTACATGTATTTCCCTATATGTCGTACTTCTGCTACTCTCTGCTGGTCAATGCTATAGTCAGAAGCCAAGGCATGCCCCCCAATCCTGCTCACTCACCAGTTCCTTCCCTCCTCCACCATCAGTGCTGTCAAGGTCTCAACATGCCTCAAAGACAGACTCACCCAAGTTATGACCATTCTCTGTTCTTCAGGATTTCCACATCAACAAAATAATCAATAAACATGCCCACAATGCAAATCATTTAATTTAGTTACCACACATTAAACCGCTGAATGAACCAATATAACTTAGTATTAGCCATAGCTGTATGAATGTAGTGACTGCTCCATTGACAGACCTCTGGCATACTGCCTGTCTTTGGGGTACATGCTATAGCTCAGCAGCTGGAAGCATAGACATTCCTCATCTTGACTGCCCAGTTCCTTTGAGTGTTGAACACACAGCCCTATCCATTGTAAGCTACATGTATTTAAACCTACCAAAATATAACAGCAAATTAAAGGACAGAGGCTGCCAGGGAGGCACCCAGGAGGAGAGGAGGGAATTTCCAGGTCAAGCAAAACATGATGGAGAGTGGGAGGCAACCATGTCATTCTTCAAAGGAGTCTATCATAATGAAAGTGTATATTAAGGATCTGAGATGAAATTATTATAGTTTGAGCCCAAGTAGATTTAAATATGGTGAAATTGTCAACCTGTACTTTTTTGAGGATAGAATCTGTGTTTGAGTCACCTCTCCCTCTACAATCTTGAATTTCATTTGCACATATTAGGGACAAGTAAAAATCTAGTGAGTGAAGAAGGAAAGGGAAGAAAATGAAAGGGAAGGGAAGGAAAGAGAAGAAAAAAGAGAGAGGAAAAAAAGAAAATGGAAGACAGAAAGGATATTATTGTAACCATTGGCAAGATTTTCATTAAATCACCAAAGTAAAAAACACACTTCTTCTCCAAAATTACCTTGACACCAAAACCAGGTAAGGAAACCACAAAAAAAAAAAAAAAAAAAAAAATCACAGGCCAATATCCCTAATGAACATAGTTGAAAAAAATCTGTAACAAAATATTAGCAAACCAAATTCAACAATACATTAAAAAGATTGATCATACACTACAATCAAGTGGGATTTATTCCAGAGATGTAAAGATGTTTAAAAATCTGTAAATCAATCAATGTGATACATAACATTAACAAAACAAAGGATAAAATCATGTGGTCATCTCAATAGATGCAGAAAAAGTATTTAACAAAATTCAACAGTCATTTACGATAAAAATTCTCAAAAAGTGGATATAGAAGGAACATGCCTCAACACAATATAAGCCCTATAGGACAAGACCACAGCTAACATTATACTCAATGATGAAAAGCTGAAAGCTTTTCTTCTAAGATCAGGAACAAGACAGCGATGCCCACTTTTATTCAACATAGTATTGGAAGTCCTAGCCAGAGCAATAAGACAAGAAAAAGAAATAAAAATCATTCAAATTGGAAAGGAAGAAGTAAAACTATCACTATTTGCAGATGACATGATTTTAAATACAAAAAACTAAAAAGACTCCAACAAAAAACTTTTGAACTAATAAACAATTTTGGTAAAGTTTCACAACACAAAATCAATATACAAAAATTTGTCACAGTTCTGTACAACTAATAACAAACTACCTGAGAGGGAAATTTTTTCAATTCCATTTACAAGTGCATCAAAAAGAATTAAATACCTAGGAATAAATTTAATCAAGGAGGTACAAGGCTTGTACTCTGAAATCTATAAGAAAATGAAGACGGAAACTGAAGATAATACAAATAAATGGAAAGATATTCTGTATTCATGAACTGGAAGAATTTATATTGTTAAAGTGTCCATACTACCCAAAGTGATCTACAGATTCAGTGCAATCCCTATCAAAATTCCACATGCATTTTTCAGAGAAACAGAGCAAACAATCCTAAGATTTGTATGGAACCACAAAAGACCCTGAATAGCCAAAGCAATCTTGTGAAAGAAGAACAAAGCTGGTGGTATCATGCTCCCTGACTTCAAGCTATATTACAAAGCTATTATAATTAAAACAGTATGGCATTGGCATAAAAACAGACACATAGCTCAATGGAACAGAATAGGAGCTCAGAAATAAACCCATGCATATATGGTCAACTAAGTTATGACAAAGAAGCCAAGAATATACAACAGGAAAAGGCAAGTCTCTTCAATAAATGGTTTTGGGAAAACTGAACAGCCAAATGCAGGAGAGAATGAAACTAGACCACTGTCTTACACCATTCACAAAAATTAACTCAAAGTGGATTAAGGGTTTGTATGTAAGATCTGAAACCATAAGACTCCTAGAAGAAAGCACAGGCAGTAAACTCCTTGACACAGGTCTTGGCAATGATTTTTTGAATCTGACTCTAAAAGAAAAAGCAGCAAGTGCAAAAATAAATAAGTGAGACTACATCAAACTGAAAAGCTCCTGCATAGCAAAGGAAATTTTCAAAAAAATGAAAAGTCAACCTACTCAATGGGAGAAAATATTTGCAAATCATATATCTGATAAGGGGCTAATACTCAAAATATATAGCTGGCCCCCAACTTACGATGGTTCAACTTATAATTTTTCATTTTTATGATGGTGTGAAAGTAATATGCATTCAGTAGAAACCATACTTCAAATTTTGAATTTTTATCTTTTCCCAAGCTAGAAATATGTGGTATGATATTCTCTCATGATGCTGGGCAGAGAAAGCAAGCTGCAGCTCCCAGTTCGCCATGCAATCACAAGGGTAACCAACTGATACAGTTACAACCATTGTGAATGCATGCAATCATTCTGCTTTTTACATTCAGTAGAGTATTCGATAATTTACATGAGATATTCAACACTATTATAAAACAGGCTTTGTGTTAGATGATTTTGCCCAACTATAGGCTAATGTAAGTGTTCTGAGCACATTTAAGGTAGGCTAGGCTAAGGTATGATGATCAGTAAGTTAGGTGTATCAAATGCATTTTCAACTTAGAATATTTTCACCTTACCATGGGTTTATCAGACGTAACCCTATCATAAGTCAAGGTAGAGCTGTATAAATATTTATATATATATACGAATATATATATACATATATATGTATATATATAATGGAACATTAGTCATAGAGAAGAAGGAAATCTTGCCATTTGTGACAACACGGATGGATCTCAAGGGCATTATGATAAGTGAAATAAGTCAGACAGTGAAAGACAAATACTGTATGATTTCACTTATATATGAAATCTGAAAAACAAAACAAATGAAATGAAACTCATAGATACAGACAGAAGATTGGTGGTTGCCAGAGGGGAGAGAGGTAGGGAGGGTGGGCAAAATGGGTGAAGAGAGTCAAGAGGTACAAACTTCCAGTTATAAAATAAATACACATAGGGATGTAAGGTACAGCATGGCGACTATAATCAATAAGATGATATTGCATATTTGAAAGTTGCTGAAAGTAAATCTTAAAAGTTCTCATCACAAAACAAAAAATATTGTAACTTTGTATCATGATAGATGGTAACTAGACTTATTGTGGTGATCATTTCACAATGTATACAGATATCAAATCATTATGTTGTATACATGAAACTAATGCAATGTTATATGTCAATTATACTTCAATAAAAATGTAAACAAAAGAAAACACAACACTGCCTCTTCTAAATTACCCTGTCTTTTTGCCTATGCTGATTATATGTCTCTCCTTTTCAAGATTTATACTAAAAAAAAAGGTTTTCTTTCCTCTAATATACCTAACCAACTTCTATTTCAGTCAATTAAAGTTGTATATTCAGAGCCTGTCTTCATCACTTTTAAAAATAGATACTATTCATCTCTGGATACATTGTAAAGCAAGTCTTTTACCCTTGCCATCTCTCTGCAGCCTACCACTGCTGTCTACTTTTCTACCATTGCAATCCCTGAAAAATGTTCATTACGTAGAATACTAGGTATATAGGTCAATGTAGTTCTCCAGGAAGAGAAGCAAAGAAAAAGAAACCTTACTTCTTGTTAAATGCTTGTTAGTGTGAAAGCACAATAGATTTGGTGAGTTCTTTGGTTGTGTTTTGTTTTTTAATAAACCGGAGGTAAGGTCACCCTACGCTGGATGTGAATTTGTTTTCTGACCAAGTAATGAGTTACTCTAAATAGGAACATTAATTTATTTGCATTTATCAGGGTGAGAGGGTGGGGACAGGTGTATCACCTAAAAGTAATGATCAGGAAGAACTTCTATGAAAAAGTTAATACAGGAATCCTGCCTTATAATTTTGTCAGAAATAAAAATTCAGGAATTTTGTGTCACATCTGAATGGAGAAAATTGCATTATAATGTAACTCACTTCTTGTTTTATTTATACCTAACACAATAAATGGCTCCCCTGAGGATGGTGAACCAGAGCAACAGCATCACTGGGGGACTCGTTAGAAATGCAGATTCTCAGAGCCCACCCACCTCATACCTACCAGATCAGAAACTCTGGGAAGGAGGAGACTCAGCACTCTTGTGTTTTACCAAACCCTCCGAGCCATCCTGATTCATCCTGAAGTTTAAGAAGCACTGCTTAATGAGTTCTACTTTTATAAAGAATGAAGTATCAATCAACCTGAATGTGAGTTAATTAGATGTGTGCCACTTTATCTGTCTGACTAGTGTTAGCAGCTCTGTTGATTCTTAATAAAGGATGTACAGACCAGGAGGTGATCTAGCTAGAAAGCTCTGTGATGGAGCCAAGGCCACTGAGTTCAACAATATGACCGGCCACCAGATGGCTGTTTCAGCCTTCCAACTTCATCTGACAACATCCATGACCCAGGACTAAGGAACTCGAAGAAACATCTTCACGTGTGGGCTGACTGCCAGCCACCTGGTTTTGATTTTGCCATGGAATAAAAATGAAGCAATTAGCTTCCTGTTGCTAAATGGACTTCTCCTGATGCTTCTTACCCATGTATTTTTCCCCTGTTGAGCCTTGCTGTGATGAATTTGGAGTTTTATTGTCCCACCCTGCATTCCACATTCTTAATAAATACAAAGATGGCTCTGTTGGAAGGATCTGAAGCTACAAACACCACATCACCCGATATCTGTCCAACACTGAGCTGCCCAGATCTAATATCACAGCCCACAAAACTCACAAAAATAAATCTCTCTCAAGTTCTTTTCCATTTATTTATTTAGATACTTCTCCCAGATATTCTTTCTAATCTGTTTTATTTATGTTATGATAAAGAAATCATTCTTGCTAAACAAGAGACTGATATTTACTTTATTTCTTCAATAAGATAGAGGATTGGGAAAATATGGATACAGGCCTTTTTACTTCTTTATAACTATTTCTCTACTTTTAACCATAACATGCAGAAGTAAAAATATTATCAACATACCATTGTGGGGATAACCTGTAAAAATATAATTCCATAAAATATTACCCTTGGTCCTCAAATATGCATTGACTTCATCCACTCGGGAATTTTCAGACATACCTCTTTTTCCCAACTTTTTTACTCTTAGATTCTGACCCTTCCTGCCTTTGCAGCATATTTCAATGCAAAGTCGTAACTCTAAAATGATCAAAATAAGTTTCATGCTTGACTGTAAAATCAGCCTCAGTATTTCAGAGTCATAACTCCTATGTACACATATCTATGTCTTTGTATAGCAATATTTTCCAAGTAAATCATGCTTCCATTAGTTTCTATGGAGTGTGTGTGTGTTTATGAGGATACTTCCCCAACAGGCAGCCCTGTGATGTCCCAATTTAAGTCCTTTTCACAAGGGCTAGAAGTAATAACAACATAGCCCTACTCTTCTACTCTTGAAGAATTCATGTCATCGGCACATTCAGGTACAAGAGGACTCTCTCCTGAGAAAACTGGGCAGCTAATTTTCTGAGATTGTGGTGCTGGGAATCATCTATAATCAAAACGTTTGATTAAACTAATGGCTAAATGAATGAATTAAGAATATGTGAATGAAGTGATGAATAAATGGAATACTGGCAGCTGAATCTGTTGCTATGGGCAGAGGCCTCCCAGGACAGTATCTTGAAATAGTTTGAGTATTTTCTTGCATTTCTAACAGTGCTGCCCTGCTTCGCAGTACCTACTCACGGCGCTCCCAGGGTTGGCTGCTCAGAACCCTCGCTCTCTCCTAAACCCCCGCCCCCTTCTGCTGCAGTGCCTTTCCATGGGCAGTCTTCCTAAGAGTAAACACAAGCATAAGGTAATGTATAAAGCTCAAGATATTCTATGACACCTAATCCAGACCAAGCCTGACTCCTGCCTCTGAGTCATGGGATGCCAAGGATCAGTCAGGTATGAAAGAATATCTTCTTCCCCAGGACATTTAGGAGAAAGTTATTTTCAAAGAAGAAATTCCCTTCACCTTAGTTGATGGGTACAAAATGGAAACAACTGAGAGGAAGTGAAGGAAGGGAATAAAAATGTCTTCATTCTGCCATGGGAGAGATTAAAAGACTAAAATGATGGGGAGAAAAGTGTGAGAATGAATTTTGTTACCTTGGAGGCCAAAGACAAATAGCCTACCAGAAAGGTACTTAGAATTTGGCTACAGAAAACCAAATAAAACAATATTAAAATAGATTCCCATAAAAATCTTTTAATTTCATTTTTGTTCTTGGTGTATAAACCAGTATTTACATGTTATAAAAACACGTTTATTAAAAGGTTCAAAATTAAGAGGTTCTGAATTATCAATTCCTTGAAACAGAAGAACAATTTCCTTTCAAGTTTAAAGTAATACAGTAAAATCTAGAACCCACCAGAAATACCTTATTAATATCAAATGTCATGTTACCGAATATTCACTTGGAGATGCTGTTCCTTTTAAAATCTTTCAGATGAGAAAAGGACAGAAACCCAGACTTAGAGAGAAACTGAAAATAAAGATTTTTGTTCCAAAGCAGCAGAGTTGACACTCTTGATGATGGTGGCCTTTTGACTTCAACAGATCATAATAAAGTCCTGTCACCTTTGCCCCATCTCCATAACTCTGCTCAAGTCAGTGAGCAAAGAAATCATGTAAAAAGTACATGAGAAATTAGCTGAGAGCATCAGCTGTGACATTTACCTGGACCCCTCCAGGGATTTTGGTCATAGCTTTCTCCACCTAATCTTAACACAGGCCTAATGATCCTAAGAAGAGAGGCTCTAGGCAAGTTGTGACTTTTAAATTAATCCGCTTTCAGGCAGAGAAGTTCCTATAAAATATTATTACTGTTTTTCATTTCTGGTTCCCAGTGAAAAATAATGCAAGACTTTTTTCTCTGCACATTCTTCCAAAACATGTAAGACATAAGAACTTTCACATGTTCTAGACTATGAATTCTTAAAATACATACTATAAATACCTATATATTATGTAGACAACATGGAAATGTGGGGAGAACATTGTTGTTGGAGACCGAAATATTGGGTCTGGGTACCAACTCCAGCGCCGTATGATGGGAGTGAATCTTTGACTTCTCTGAGATTTAGTTTTCAGATTTATAGGAATGCTTCCCATTCCCACTTGGCTTGGTTGTCACAAGGCTCTAATAGTGAGGAATAACCTGTGAAATCACTTCATACCCTATAGAATGTATAGAAATTACAGCATTACTATGCTTACTTCTCACTTGTGTTCATGTTTTGTTCATGTAAGAGTGTCAGGATTTTTTATAGTATTTGTGTCTCTTTGACATATGTCTTTTGTTGTTTGTTAAACCTTATTTAAGATCCTCACATTAGAATACATGATCAATTAATCAAACCCTTTGGTAAATCCTTTATAAAGCATTTGCTTGTTTTTAAATCTAGTTTTTCTCACAGTCTGCTTAATGCAGGATACTCTAAGATTTATTATTAAAGCAGGTTTCCTCAGCACTACTGACATTTTGGGCTACATCATTCTTTGTTGTAGGGACTGTCCTGTGCATTGTACAATGTTCAACAGCATCCCTGGCTTCTACCCAGTAGATGCCAGTAGCAACCTTCCCCACTCACACACACACACACACACACACACACACACACACAAACACACTCAGTTGTGACAACTGAAAACATCTCCAGACATCACCAAAGGGCACACCTGGGAAGCAACACTGCCCCTGTTTGAGAACCACAGCTCTGGAAGCAGAGTATGTAGAGAAAGGAGGGGAGAAGATTTGAAGAGGATTTAGGAATCCTGGATTCTAATCCAACCCCAGCCCTGCCTCTGGCTCTGCAAGCTTGAGCAATTTACTAACTTTTCTGAGCATGTTTCCACATCTGCATGAAGCAGTTGGACAGATAACCTTTAAAAGACCTCCCAGCTCCAATGTTCTATAGCTTTTGTGTATTCATTTACTGATTTTCTCCATGAATAGATTTGTCTTTTCAAGAAACTGAGACTTTATGTCTTTTATGTTACAAGAAGGCCAACTCCAATCTTATTAATGTATACTTCATAAAGGCTTTTTATTTGGCTGGCATAATTATGTTTCCACAATTCCATGTTTGTGTCCCACAGTTCCTACAGCTGGCACTTCATCTAATCCACTGCATTTCTAAGAAAAGAGGAACCCATATAAGTAGACCTGGAAGGAGAGTGATCTAGGTAACTATATACTTCTTGCCTGGTTATTAATTGTGTTTCCTTTTATCTAAAACATCCATTTGTTGCTAGCTGTGAGTCAAACTTCTAAAGAAAAGATTATATTCTGCATCACTTTGAACCAAGTCTTTTCTCCAAAAGAAAATACCAAAACAAACAACTTTGCTGGTTGACTTCAGGGGCAATATGAAAAAGGTCTAACATTTTTTTCCCACTCAAAGATAATGCTCAAAAATGAGAGACACGTAGTCCCCACCTTGAAGTATTAATATTTTATGAATTACCCACAATGAAGCTACTTCAATGATAATAAAACCCTTCCCCAGTCTGACCTCAGAATCTGCTGTTAATGGGGTCTCAGTCCTTCTTTCCCTTCTCTAAGCTTGTCCCTCATTGCCACAGCCCCATTCTCTGCAGGAACACTACCCCAGTAAGAATCAGAAGGCCACGGAGTGATAAACTTCCAGCCCAAGGAACCTGTGGTGAGTTAGGATTGAGAGTCCTGGGCTCTGGATAATACAGAGATCCAAGGACATGTGGCAGGGTGATTAGGGTTGATTTGGTTTGGGCTACATTGTGGGTTCCATCATGTCTGATGAAGGGACTTAAGAACCTAACTTCTATTTACATCATTTTGTCTATGAGTATAGTTATTCAAAGTTCTAAACTACCTACTGATATTAGAATTTTTAAAATCCATGAAGATTTAAATAAGAATGGAATCGATCAAATAATAATAGGATTTACATTTTTTAATTCATAAAGAAAAATTGGGCTTTAGCCTACAAATAAGTTTGGAAGATGTTTGTGTAAGTACAAAGATCTTCTACTTTCAAAATAGCTTCTAAAAATATACCACTGGTATATATTTAAAAAAAACAAGAAAAAGAAAATGTGTTCCTCCCATTTCCCCTCCATGAAAAGCTAATGTTATTTTCCTTTCTAAAGTGTAATTGAAATGTTTTCAAGACCAGTCACTTCACTGGACAGTTTCCTTTTACAGTTAAGACCATTCCCTCAGATTAATCTTGAGAAAACTTGGCTTATTTTCATGTGCAATGACAATTACACATTACTGTGCTTTTGAGATGTACTTTATGAAGCAAAGAGGCCATAGTGACTGTCCATTTTCAAATGGAATAACAATTCCATTTTGCCCAGGCTTTACCAGATTATTAGGCATTGTGTCTACCATGAGTCATTACCACAAACTTTGCCATATTAGGTAGGGACCAGTGACTGGAAGGCCCTCTAACGATGTCCTCTCCCTGATGTTCTGGATAAAATCCACTCCAGGGCTTCCCTGGTGGCGCAGTGGTTAAGAATCCGCCTGTGATGCGGGGGACACGGATTCGTGCCCCGGTCCAGGAAGATCCCACATGCCACGGAGTGGCTGGGCCCGTGAGCCATGGCCGCTGAGCCTGTGCGTCCGGAGCCTGTGCTCCACAGTGGGAGAGGCCACAGCAGTGAGAGGCCTGAGTACCACAAAAAGAAAAAAAAAAAAGATATACTGAATCAGAAACTCTAAGGTGGGTCCTGGGGATCTAAAGTTTTAATAAGCAGCCTCGAATATACTTATTATCATTCAAGTTAGAGAACCAATGATATGAGGGAAAAATATCTTTCTCTACTGCGTGCGTAGTATGTCATAGACAAAAGTTAAAGAACATTAGTATTAGGGACATGAATTTGAATTTGGAGGACTGGTTGTGCCTTACATTGCTATACCATCCAAGTATCATGGGATTCCTCAATATAGTTTAATTAGATCTCCACCTTCTACAAATTCTGTATCCCAACTAGCATTAAGATATCCATAAGGATGCAAGGGTTAGTTGAATGTTTCAACAACTTATAAAATTGGAATGACTCATTTTGTAACCTGTCAGTGAAGAGTACCTGTATGTTTACAAAAAATTCAAGAGATCACAATGTTCCTGGCCAGATTATAACCCTTTCCACTTTTGGCAGGTATAGATCATCTGCCAACATTCTGCCTATCTCCAAAAGCATTTCTCCCTAGGGAACCATGCCCATGTTTCATTTGCATGATGCCACATCAAATTAGTTCCAATGGTGGTGATGTTCTGAGTACCATTATTTGCAAACCAAGTGGTTTTTGCTCACCTGTTTTACAAAGACAATGAATTCCTGAAATTAGAATTAACAGACTGGGACACCCTACCAAGAACTGAATATTTATACTAATTATGTCTTTATTTTCATTTGGTGTTTAAGTAACATGAGTGAGAAAATCTTTATTTGCTCCCCAATAGAGACACAAACACTAATTAAAGAGGAAAAGGTGAAATGTTATTTCAGTTAAAGGCTGATTTAGGCTAATAACATTTAGGGCATTTGTAGCCAGTGGAAATATCTCACACTAAGAATGCTATTTTTTTTAAATCATTTAATGCTCTTATCTGCCGATCATTCATTCATTTGTACTCTGTTATCACCAACTTGATGATCCCATTCAAAGCCAGCTGAATCTGTGTCTTGCACATTATGCCAGAAAATTCATTGTAATCCAGTATGCTACACTTATTCATACTGCTAGATCATCAGTCTGTTAAAAGTCAAACCTTAAGTAAAATGGCAGACTAGAGTTTATCACTTCATGAGTCTCCTCTATAAGCTATCATGGTCATTTTCAGGCTTTCCTCAAGCAGTAGAGTGGAATGCAGTAACTGGGTAAAATTTGATGTGCTAAATGGAATTCACTGGACCCTTAATTTATCCAAGAGTCCTTAGGTGAACTTATCAGCCTCTTCACAGACTGAATGGTGAGAAATAACTGCAATGTCTGCTAAAGGTATCCTACTTGGAAAAAAAATTCTGTGCTCTGTCCCTCTCCACTCCTACTTGTGCAATTTCTATTCTTCCACTCTATTAATTTTACTCACTTTCTTGGCAATTTGGCTTCAGAAAATTCAGCATACAGGTTGGCCTAACGAAGAATAATTGCACTAATAACTAATATTTGGGCCTCCAAATGAAAACAAATGCAGCTAACCTGAGCCCAACACAGTGAAAAGCCAAGCTCAATCAGACCTACTGCTTGAAACAGTTAGCCAGCCAAGTTCAGCCTTGATCATATGACTCCCAGCCAACTCACAGACATGTGAGAATTAATGAAAGCTTTTAGGTTTTAGCATTCAGGTTTATTACACAGCAATGGCTGACTGATACAGAGATCTTCTATGAAGTATGGCAATTTGCCCAACAGTAGATTTCCCAATAGACATGATGGCATTTGGCTTCAACCAGCATCATCTGTTAATTCACAGTATATGATGGCCAGAGGGAAAAGGAGATTGCTGATATGTAAGGACCCTCCCTGGACCAAACGGTTTGAGTCATATCTGGCTGAGACGCAAGCAATGGTCCCCAAACTGTAATAATGGCTATAATTAAATATCTAAGAACATGTGAAAATTTTGTCATCACTAAGTTATCACTATAAAGATAGGAAAATATCTCACAATAGGCAGTGTAATCACTTAACCTCTCTGGGCCACTTTTTTTCAACTTCAAAATGAGATCAACAATAATACCTACCTTAGAGGATTGTTATGAAACACATTTCATGAAAAGTTAAACATACAACTACTATATAACCTAATCATTCCACTTTTAGGTATTTATCCAAGAAAAATGAAAATATATATCCATACAAAGATTTGTACATGAAAGTTCATAGCAACTTTCTTTGTAAAAGCCAAAAACTGGAAGCAACCCAAGTGCCCACCAACAGATGAATAAAGAAAATGTATTACATCATGCAATAGAATATTACTTAGCAATGAAAAAGAATGACAACACAGATAAATCTCAAATTATGCTAGGTGAAAGAAGCCAGACCAACAAAGTACATATTGTATGATTACATGTATATAAAGCTCTAGAAAATGCACTGATCACAGTGATAGAAAGCATATCAATGGTTGCATGGGGATAGGGTTGGGGGAAGGGCTGAGGGGAGGAGTATGAAAAAGGTATTACAAAAGGGCAGGAGGAAACAAGTGCTAATAGGAAAATGTGATGGAACAATGGTAAATTTTGCCTACTTAGAATGGCTAGGACTAGTGCTTCTCAGTCTTTAACAGTGCACACAAGTCACTTGGGTATCTTCTTAAAATGCAGATTCTGATTCAGTAGACCTGGGGTGGGGCTGCCCACATTGCTATCAAGGTGGGTGGGTGAACAGATGGATGGATGCCCATGCTGCTATCAGGGTATCCGAGCTGGAGTAGCAAGGCTCTAGAACCACTTCTCAATGTGGTTGTCTATTATATTCACCTGTGGAGTTTCCAAAAAAAAATCACTGATGCCTGAAGATTCTGATTTAACTGATTTGGGGTGATTCCAGGGAATTGGTATTTTTTTCAAAAGCTTCCCAGGTAATTCTAATATGCAATTGAAGTAAAAAACCACTGGCTTAGGCTGTGATTGAAGATGTACAGATGGCATCTCCATGAGCTAAATTGTGTACGAAAGAGGCACATGTCACTTTCCTAAGAGGTTAATAGCCCTGATAATTATAATAACAGTATGCTTGAAACAACAGACTATTGTTTACAAAACGAAATCTGGCTCATATCTATTAGGTATTCCTATAATGCCACCCAACTCCATGGTTACAAAGGAATTTTTCTTCATAGCTACCCCAGGGAACTCCATAGCACAGCATGACTCTGTTTTCCTTCCTCTTTCTTCCCCTTTACACACTCCCGGAGCCTCCTGTTGTCTCACCATCCTTAGGGCTCCCTGTTGTGGCCTCATATCAGTGCCAAGCTGATCATTTATCCCAATATTCGCTCTTCAAATAAAATGAACATTTCTAGCACTTCAGCTGACAGGAATTGTTCTGTGTATCAATCAGAATTCAGTCAGAAAAACTGCAGCCACTCCACATTTTCCAAATTTAGAAATAGAGACATACATAGCCTTCGGAAGTGTTGAGAGAACAAAGGAGTAGGAAAGCTGCTACCAATGAGCACAACCTATGGCCCTTTTGTTGCAAAGTGGCTGTGAATCTCCAAAACGTCTTAAATGCTCCCACAAGCTTTCTCAGCCTTTGCCACGAAGTGGGTGGTTCTCAAGGAATTACCTAGAAGTTGCTTGGAACTGCTTGTTTGGACACACATCTGTCCATGCTGCATAGGGAAAAGAATGGTCTCTCCTTCTCCTCTTCCTTCTAACCTCCCACAAGTGGCTTTCATTGGCAGACCCTAACTAAGATCCCTATGACAAAGGGGATTCTGGGAAACATGGTTTCTTGCATTTAGAAGAAAGTGGTGGGGATACTGACTTGATAACATATAATGCAGCACATGCTGAATATTTTCCATCTGTGTCCTCAGATCCAATGTCCACGCTTATCTACTTACCCTAAGCCCTTGGAGGCTCCCTTGTCTCTGGCTACTGGTTGGACTTGGCTAATTGGAACTTCCAAAAAAGTAGGAAGACAGCGAAGCCAGGGAATGTCTTGCCCAGGATCCCTTCCTGTCAAGTTGTCACAGGTTGTATGTGTCCCTCTCCAGGAGGTCACAGCTCCTGTCAGAAGGCCGCCTCTACACAGAAACTTTGGGTAACAGGTAAATGCTCCCTCCCATTGCTCCTTCAGTAGAAAGAAGGTAAGACACTTTTTGGTTTCCCTAAGCCCTAGCCACACTTTTTCCTTTTATTAAATGCTCTTCAGTTACTCCATATGTTTCTTGCTAGGTCTCTGACTCACAGATTAAAGGCTAAAAAAATGAATGAGGAAGGAAAGAAATAGGTGGAGTGGTGGGGTCTTTCCCAATTTAAGAGGAGGGGCATCAAAACACCCTTCCATCAGAGATAAAGACTTCAAGATTGGACATGCCAACTCTTATGTGACAGCAACAAATTTCTCTAGGAGAGAGTGCTCATTGCTTATCTTTGTTTTGGTTTTCCATCTTATAAAAAAACAAACAAAAAACATGGTTTAAAAAAAAAAAAGAATCGGGCTTCCCTGGTGGCGCAGTGGTTGAGAGTCTGCCTGCTGATGCAGGGGACACGGGTTCGTGCCCCGGTCTGGGAAGATCCCACATGCCGCGGAGTGGCTAGGCCTGTGAGCCATGGTTGCTGAGCCTGCGCATCCGGAGCCTGTGCTCCGCAACGGGAGAGGCCACAACAGTGAGAGGCCCGCGAACCGCAAAAAAAAAAAAAGAAAAAAAGAAAAAAAGAACCGCGACTTATGCTTCCAAATTTAGGTAGCAATATTCATGTTTCAGCTTCTATCAGATTTCTGACAGTTAGTAATTCATGTATTCCTCAGTTTCATCAGGACTGTATTGTGATATGTGAGCAAAATAATCTGGGGTATGCAGAAGCTTATACAAAGTATAACAAATTATTAATTTTACATAATTTGATTAAATGACACTTTAAACATCATTTCCAGTCAAATGTATAACACGGTATTTTACACATTGAAACCATTCAACAAATGGATATTAGAAAAATTAATATGAGTCAATATATTAGTAAAAAAAACGATGTCCATAATTGTAATGGCTCCAAAATACGAGATATTGTGTTATCTTCTGAATAATTGAAGAAGGGCCAAACATAACATATGTTCCACTAATCAAGATATTTATTGTCAGAGCATCTTACTTTCTAACCATGGCTATTACAGAGAAATTGCTACATATAGAATTTCGTGGTAATGAACAAAATATACTTGGGGGCAGAAAAATCAGATGAATAGTAGTACTGACAAAAAATACCTCATATTTACAAAATGTCTTTTTTTTGTTGTCCTGAATCATCACCCTTGTTATAGGAAACAAACTGACTTAGACATATGATGATGTTAAAAACTCCTCTATTTTGGCACATTCTCTGGAACATTTAGCATCTCTAACTCCAGTGCAGAGAAGTCATCTGCCCTGATTTATGGGCTCATTAGAAACCAGCAGTAATGCCTCCAGAGTTGAATCCCTTTGATTCATTATTCAGTATTGGTATATTTTGGTATAAAGAATCATATGCATTTGAAACCTCTCTTTGAAATGAAAAATACCCAGAGTTTTTACAAGTATTCAGCCATCTATTCAAATGTGTGCCCTTCTTAAGAGATTTAAAAGTAACCTATGTAAATTAAAAATAATCTTTTTTAGATTTTTTTCTCTTTGGATTATGTTTTGCTAGCAAGATCCTTGGATACTGAATTTGTTACTGGTCTTTAGCATACTCTCTTCCAACTATTTAACTCAAAAAGAACATCCTCTAACTTAAAAAACCACTGGTAAACTAGACCACAGAAGTTCTATAATGTGGAAATAATATTGCTACCATATTTTTCAATGGATTAAAGTAGTAAGTCAAATAGGGCCTGGGAGTCAATTAACATCAAGTGCCAATATGTAAACACTGTTATAGGCCAAAATGGGAAAACAGGCAATGCAGTCTTGCTTTCAACAAATAGATACTTGCTTTCATGAAAATCATATTTTTTTCTTTAAATAATATACACATTGGACAATAACTTAGACTCACTCACTATCATTAAGATATATTTGGAATGTCTAAAGATAGATAATTTTATAGGTGATCAAATAATCATTTTGTAGATAAGCACAAGGGAAAAAAATAAATCAACCCAAGGAGCCAAGGCTTGATTATTATTTATTATTTTTCCTCTTGGTACTGAAAATTTTAATTAAAATGAAATTCAGTTTGGTTATCTGAAAATGAGTGATATTCATGTCCAAGGAAATATACTAGTAAAGAACTCATTAGTCATGTTTAAATGTGACTAAAAGAAGACATGGGGTAGGAGTGGACACTTGAAAGAAGAAAACAGAAATAAGCTTCCTTATTTTTAAAGCCTTTAGTTTAAGGGCAGGTCCCTTCCATCATCATGCTGATAGAAACCTGCAGTTTTACTGGCTTGATAAAGAGAGAGATTTCAGGGCAACCACAGTAGCTGGAAAGTGAGGAGGGACATAAAGAAGAGAACCAGAAAAGTGATAACCCCAAATTTGGTATAAAAACTCTGCCCAAATCTCTCGCTGACCTATAAAATTCTAATAATCTGGGAAGACTCGAAGCAGCTCTGCTAAAGCTAATAAAACTAACCTGAGACTTAGCTTCTGCCCACACAGGGGAAGTTGAGTTGAAAATATGAGTTCAGTCCATTTAAATGTCTGCTAGAACAAAATGGAGAAAGAATAAACAAACAAAAACACTGCAGAGAAACATAATAAAATGTAGAGTCTCTGTAACATACAATCACAATTTGCTGGATATAATCCATAATCACTATATTTATGAAGAATCCAAAAAATATGGCCCATATTCAAGGGAAAAGGTAATCACTAAAGACAGATCTCCAAATAATCCAAATATTTGAATTAGCAGAAAGGGTTTTTAAAACAGCTCTTCTAACTATCCTCAAAAACTAAAATCTATCAATCAAGACAATAAACTATCAAATAAAATTTGTTTATCTCCTCTCTTGAGAAAAATACCTTTGCTATGATCTGAAAGACCAGATTCAGGTTTAGAATTCTTGAACTCCTTGAAGTTTTAGTCCAGAATGCAACAGCCAACCCCTGGAGAGCATGGCAACACCCTGGCTGCATTCATGCAGCCTCCTTCTTATCACCCTCAATTTCATCCCACACCTCAAGTTGCCCCATCTCCCTACTGTGTACACATCAGCTTACGAGTCCACTTGGGGTTTGCACACCATGGATAGTCCATGCTTAGGAGGATACACTGGGGATAAATCTAAGCAAGTTTGGGAAGCTGGCTGGGGCCTTTGAATGCAGAGAATTCCAAAGCCCTGAGTACCCAGTCTGTAGTGTAGAAGAGGTTACAGGCTCTGGGTGAGCATGTCCCCTTTGCTCCTCAGGCTCTTGCCTCTTAGGAAAGGACACAGCCAAAGAAGGGTCAGAAGAGATCCTTTTAAGGGTAGGATGAAGGGCAGGGGCCCATGGGCCCAGGCTGAAAAGTGGTACTGGTCATAGAAGACCTTGGGCTTTGGATTAAGACAGAAAAGTTTCCAGCTCTGGACCTTCTACTTGCTAGTTACATGACCTTGAGCAATTCATTTAATCTCTACAACTCCACATCCACAAAACAGGAATAATAAACACCCAAGTGTTTTGCAAATATTAAATAAGATCATGTTCTCTGCGCACAAAATAAACTTTCAGTTAATTTTGGCTATTATCATTGTTTTTGTTTTTCTCACGGTTATTGCTATTATAATTTATTATTGTATTTCCACAGATCTGTACAAGTTACATATCTGAATGGTTTTAAAGTATAAGCTGTTAACTTATAAGACCTATATAACATCTTTTTTTAATTTAAGAACTACTGTGGTATTTGAACTGAAAGTGAGCCTTTCAAATTCTTCTTAGCTACCAGATAATGAATAATGCACAAGTTCTTGCAATCATCCATAATGAATGAGAATGCTCACATCCACTGAATCTCTATTAAATGCCAGGCTTTGGGCATAAACCTCTAGATAGAGTATTCCATTTAATGTCCTTATTAAATGAAACAGGAATTTTCCCCATCTTACAGATAAGCAAACTGAGGTTCAGAGAGGTTTAACATACCCATGGTCCCACTGTTAATAAGTAGGCATATTGAGATTCAAATCAAGCAGCCTCCATGATTTTTGATTCAAGTCATTTGAAAATTGCTACCTGTTGTTAGAAATGCCCTTTATCACACACACAATTTAAAGAAAGTAAAGCTATTCTGTTTTCAGATCCTTTCAGGTCATGCTCTCAAGTTCACAGAGCATGAGTAAATAATTTCCTTTTATACATTATGTGAAGATATTAATTACACCTTTGCATGCACAGCATAACTCTATTTCTTCCTATGTGCACATGGATAAGGTCCAAAGACAATCTTCAGAAATCAGCAAATCATGAAAAGAGGAGTGATGTTATCAAAATGGTGACACAGTTTGTTCCTGACTTCGATCTCTCTCACAAGGTCAACTAGCAACTCTTCACAGGCAAGGCACCACTGTGGGGACTTCCCTGGTGGCACAGTGGTTAAGACTCTGCACTCCCAATACAGGGGGCCCAGGTTTGATCCCTGGTCTAGGAACTAGATCCCACACTCATGCCACAACTAAGGAGCCCACGAGCCGCAACTAAGGAGCCCACCTGCCTCAACTAAGACATACATATATACATAAATAGACACCAGTGTGAAAATCCCAGAACCTGGGGTCCCCTGGACTACAGAGACGGAGAAGGACTGCATTAGAAAGGTAAGAGGAGTGCACTTTGACTGCACCACCTCTGTCCCAGACTAGCACAGTGCCATATGAGGGAAACCCCACCTCAACCCTGGGCTAAGGTCTCTCTAGTGGGGAAAGAGAGCCCAAAGTGGACAACCAGTTTCCCCTCCTGGGGTGCTTCCCAGGAGGCCCATTCAGGACTCACCTCACAGGGAACACTAGGGGAATCTGTGGAGCTCAACACTGGTGATCAGATAGAGACAGAGAAGGAGCCAAAGCTTACAGCAACTAGCACTCAGACTATGATGGACAACTTTCCTGCTTGCAGCTGTGCCAAAGCAGACTTCCCAGCCAGTGATTCTGCTCATCCGCAGAGTTGAGCTGGTGGCCCTCTCTGGTCAGGGATCTCAGTTGGCAGTTCTGCCTGACTTGGATCCCCAGCCAATGAGCTGTACCAGCTATGGAGCCACCCAGCAGCCAGCAGTCCTGCCCAACTGTTGAGGGTAACCTCTGGTCTCACACAATCAGCAAGCCTGAACAGTGGTGCTGATTAGCCTTGGATCCCAGCCTACAAACCCGATCTAGCAGTAGAACCCAGCCTATGGCCATACCTGATTGCTGTGCACAGCCTGTGGCTTTGCCAGGCAGGCAGGCCAGACAGTGAACCCACCCAGCTGCAGAGCATAGCCTGAAGTCCCACTCAACCAGGGAGCGCAGACACTGACCCAGCCTGACCACAGAGCAGTCTCCAGCCCTACCCAACTGGAGGGTACAGTCAGAGGCCCTATCCAACCAGAGAGGCCAGCCAGCAACATTTCCCTACAGTGGAGCACAGCCTGTGGCCCTGCCTGATCACACAGAGTACAGCCTGAGGCCCTGTCTGACTGAAAAGTTTGGCCTGTGACCCTGCCTGAACACGGAGTCCAGCCAGCAGCATCATCTAGTTGAGGAGCACAGCCTGATGCCCCAGTTGACCAGGAGTAATTATGGAGCATATCCTGAAGTTCTGCCAAATTGTAGAATCCAAAGAGTGACACCACCCTGCTAGGAAACACTGCCTGACCAGAAGTGATTGCACAGCCCAGCTAGTGGCTCCATCTGACCATAGAACACAGTCAGCAGCCCCATCGAACTAGGGAATCCATCAGCATCTACTTGAATAGGCCCAACCAACCACAGAGCAGAGCCAGTGGCAACCCCCACTGACCTCCAAGCATGAGCAGTGACCTTACCCAGCTAGAAACCCTGATAGCAAGCCCTGCCTACCCATGAACACTATAAGCTGACCCATCTAGTACACCAAACTGAGCTGACTGGTGAAGGTCTTTCCCTGATGAAGTGAGCCTGCAAGTTCTAAAAATACTCAATACTCAACAGAGAATACTATACCTAGAAAAGCTGTCCTTCAAGTATGAAGGAGAAATAAACACTCTCAAACAAAAACTCAGGGAATTAATCACCACTAAACAAGCCTTACAAGAAATGCTAAAGGGAGATCTTCAAAATTATCTTGAAAAGATAATTAACATGGTAAAAACATATGCATGTGTAAAACTCACCAGTAAAGGTAAATATGTAGTGAAAGTCACCTTCTCTAATATTGTAATAATGGTGAATGAATCACAATTCTAGTTTAAAAGCTAAAAAACAAACATGTTAAAAACAACTATTTATTAATTATTTATTGGATACACAATATAAATTTGAAAAATATTGTAACATCAAACCTTAAATGTGAGGGGGGAGAGAAGAAAAAATATTGTTTCTGTATGCTATCAAAGTTAAGTTATTATCAACTTAAAACAGCATGTTATAACTATAAAATATTTTATGTAAGTTTCATGTAACCACAAGGGAAAATCTGTAGTAAATACCTAAAAGATTATAATAAAGACATCAAAGCACACTACCCCCAAAGTCATCAAATCACAAAGGAAGACAGCAAGAGAAGAAGCAAGGAACGAAGGATCAGAAAACAATGAAAATGGCAATATCAAGTTCTTACCTATCAATAATTACCTTAAATGTAAATCAATTAAATTCTCTAATCAAAAGACACAAAATGGCTGAATAGGTTTTTTTAATTTAAAAATTAAAAAACAAGATCCAATGATTTGCTGCCTACAAGAGACTTTAGCTTTAAGGATACACATAGGCTGAGAGTAAAGGGATGGAAAATGATACTCCAAGCAAGTGGTAACCAAAAGACAGCAGGGGTGGCCATGCTTATATCAGAAAGTAATAGACTTTAAGCTAGAAATGGTCACAAGAGTCAAAAAAGTCATAATATAATGATAAAGGGATCGATTCAGCAAGAAGATACAATAATTGTAAATGTGTATGCACTCAACATCAGAGCATCTACATATATAAAGCAAATACTAACGACCAACAGGAGAAATAAATAGGAATACCACAGTTATTGGAGACTTTGATACCGCACTCTCAACAATGGACAGATCATCCGGACAGAATCAATAAGCGAACAGCAGATCTGAACAACACTATACCAAATGGGCTTAACAGACATACAAAGAACATCCAACAGCAGCAGAATACACACCCTTCTCATTAGTGCATGAAACATGTTCTAGGATAGATCATATGTTAGGCCACAAAACAAGTATCAACAAATTCAAGAAGATAAAAATTATATCAAGTATCTGTTTTGACTGCATGGTATGAAACTAAAAATCTATAACAAAAAGAAAGCTAGAAAATACACAAAGGCATGGAAATTAAACAACATTCCTGAACAACCAATGATCAAAGAAGAAATCAAAAAGGAAATTTTAAAAATCTTAACAAGATAAACAAACAAAAATGGGACAGAGCATAACAAAACTTATGGGATACAGCAAAAGCAGTTCTAAGAGGAAGGTTATTGCTATAAACACATACATCAAGAAAAAAGAAAGACCTCAAATAAACAACCTGACATTATACCTCAAGGAATTTAAAAAATAACAAAGTAAGTCCAAAATTAGCAGAAATAGGAAACAAAAAAGATTAGAGCAGATATCAGTGGAATAGAGAATAGGAAAAAAATAGAACAGATTAACAAAATTATAAATTGGTTCTTTGAAAAGATAAACAAAATTAACAAATCTTAGGTAGACTAACCAAGAGAAAAAGAGAGAGGGCCCAAAAGAGGAGACATTACAATTGATACCACACAAATACAAATGATCATAAGAGACTACTATGAACAATTATGCAGCAACAAATTACACAACCTAGAAGAAATGGATACTTTCTCAGAAACCTACAAGCTACCAAGACTGAATCATGAAGAAAAATAAAATCTGAACAGATCAATAACAAGCAAGGAGATCGAATCAGTATCAAAAATATTCCCAACAACAACAAAAAAAGCCCAGAACCAGATGGTTTCACTGGTGAATTCTACTAAATACTTCAAAAAGACTTAACACCAATTCTTCTCAAACACTTCCAAAAAACTGAAGAGAAGGGAACACTCCAAAACTCATTTAGAAGGCCAGAATTACTCTGATACCAAAGCTAGATAAGGACAATACAAGAAAAGAAAATAAGCCAATATCTTTGATAAATACAGATGGAAATTTTCTCAACAAAATGAACAATAAATGCTGGAGAGGGTGTGGAGAAAAGGGAACCCTCCTATACTGTTGGTGGGAATGTAAACTGGTACAGCCACTATGGAGAACAGTATGGAGGTTCCTTAAAAAACTAAAAATAGAACTACCATATAATCCAGCAATTCTACTCCTGGGCATATAACTGGAGAAAACTATGGTTCAAAAGTATACATGCACCCCCATGTTAATTATCACACTGTTTACAACAGTCAAGACATTGAAGCAACCGAAATGCCCATCAATAGATGAATGGATAAAGAAGATGTGATACATATATACAATGGAATATTACTCAGCCATTAAAAAGAATGAAATAATGCCATGTGCAGCAACATGGATGGACCTGGAGATTATCATACTAAGTGAAGTAAGTCAGAGAGAGAAAGATAAATATCATATGGTATCATTTATATGCAGAATCTAAAAAAAACCGATACAAATGAACTTATTTACAAAACAGACTCACAGATGTAGGGAACAAACTTATGGTTACTTGGGGGGGGGAAGGATAAGGAAGAAGGATAGATTGGGAGTTTGGGATTGACATGTACACACTGCTATATTTAAAACAGATAACCAACATGGACCTACTATATAGTATAGGGAACTCTGCTCAATATTCTGTAATAACCTAAATGGGAAAAGAATTTGAAAAAGAATAGATACATGTATCAGTATATGTAAAATTGAATCACTCTGCTGTACACCTGAAACTAAGACAACATTGTTAATCAACTATACTCTAATATAAAATAAAAATTAAAAAATAAATTAAAATAAAATAAGCTACAAGGATATATTATACAGCACAGGAAATATAGCCAATATTTTATAATAACTATAAGTAGAATATAACCTTTAAAAATTATAAATCATTATATTGTACATCTGTAACATAATATTGTACATCAACTATATTTCAATAAAATAAATAAGGAAAAATAAATGATATATCACATTAACAAAATGAAAGGTAAAAATCATATAATCATCTCAATAGAAGCAGAAAAAGTGTTTGACCAAATTCAACACCCTTTCATAATAAAAGCTCTCAACAAATTGGTTATAGAAAGAACATACTCCAACATAATAAAGACCATATACAACAAGCCCACAGCTAACATCATACTCAATGGTGAAACTCTGTAAAATTTTCCTATAAGATTAGGAACAAGACAATAATGCTACTTTCACCACTCCTATTCAACATAGTACTGGAAGTCCTAGCCAGAGCAATCAGGCAAGAAAAGGAAATAAAGGCATCCAAATCATAAAGGAAGAACTAAAATGGTCTCTGTTTGTAGAAGACATGATCTTATATATAAAAAACCCTAAAGACCCCACAAAAAACTGTTCGAACTAATCAATTCTGTAAAGTTGCAGGATACAAAATCAACATACAATAATCAGTAGTGTTTCTATATAATAACAAACTATCTGAAATAGAAATAAAGAAAATTCCATTCACAATATCATCAAAAATAATAAAATACTTAAGAATAAATTTAACCAAAGAGGTGAAAGATCTGTATAGTGAAAACTATGACACTGATGAAAGAAATTGAAGAATTCAAATAAATGGAAAGATATCCCAAGTTCATGGATTGAAAGAATTAATAATGTTAAAATATCCATATTATCCAAAGGCATCCTTGGGTTCAATGCAATCCCTATCAAATTTTTAAGTGCATTTTTCACAGAAATAGAAATGACAATCCTAAAATTTGTATGGAGCAACAAAAGGCCCTGAATAGCCAAAGCAATCCTAAGAAAGAAGAACGAAGTTAGAGGCATCCCACTTCCTGACTTCAAACTAAACTACAAAGCTATAATTATCAAAACATTATCATACCGTCATAAAAACAGATAGTCCATAGATCAATAGAACTGAATCAAGAGCCCAGAAATAAACCCATTCATATACAGTCAACTAATATTTGACTAGGAATCCGATAATACTCAGTGGGGAAAAGATAGTCTGTTCAATTAATGTTGAAATTGGGATTGCTGTTGGGAAATATGGATATTTGCAGCAGTGAAGAGAGGAAAGGTCCAAAACACTCCAAAGTTCTAACTGCCCAGAAGTAGAGTACACTCAGGGCCTGCATTAAACTCCCCTTTATTTATCTGCCTCACTCTCTCTAAAACACAATAGGCACCATATATCACATCTATTATTCTTATGACTTGTCTGTTACATGCAGTCTAACAATTTAATACAGCTTGTCCTGTTTGTTTCTTTTTTGGTTTTTGGTTTGCACATCTTGCTAGTCTAATTAGAATACAGGCCTCCTATCGCAAGTACTTTGACCCAAACCTCCCTTGTACCTTGTATGGTTTCTATGTACGCCCACTGAATAGTGGAGCTAACAGTCAAAAAATCCAATTGAGAAAAGCACTTAGCCAAATAAGAAATCAAAAGCAACTCCATCTGGGGACTTCCCCGGTGGTCCAATCCCTGGTCAGGGAGCTAAGATCCCACATGCCTCAGGGCCAAAAAACTAAAACATAAAACAGAAGCAATATTGTAACAAATTCAACAAACACTTTAAAAATGGTCCACAATTAAAAAAAAAAAAAGCAACTCCATCTGATCTATTTTCCTATGCCTCTTGGCTTCCTAATTTTCTCAGAATTCTATGTTTACTCACTTCCTTACTTATTTACATCCTTTCTCTCCCACCAGATTTTATGCTCTAGGAAGAAAGAGACAGGTCTATTTTGTTCAACACTGTTTTCTCAGAATATAACAGAGTGACCTAGTTCAAAGTGAGCACTGATCACATATTTGTTGAATTAAGAGAATGGATGGATAAAAGGGCTCTGATGTCATTTTTCTGTATGCAAATTTCTGAATTCCCTTAAGCCCAACAACAGGGGCGCACTAGAAGGAATGTGATCTCTCATTCAGCCAGCTGTGATTGTGGCTTATGGGAATTTTTCAGATGCAAGGGTATTTAAGAACTATTTTGGGGGTTATAGGGAATGAGAAAGAGTAGGCTGGGATAATGACCTGACAGTTGGGCACCAGTATATTCAACAGAGACCTTACTTCAAACTATGCATTTACTAAACCACTTTTGCTGAAATTTGGCTTCTGAGGCCTTGAGTGAATTTTTTCTTCTTCCTACGTTTTGTTAAAGTTGTTTAAAGCATGTGCTTTTTGAACTGGAGAAAAAAAGAATCATAATTGTTCAGAGTATTACTGAGCACCTACTACATGCTCAGTTCGGTGACAGGCAGAATTGGGAAGACAAAGAAAGTAAGAGGCATGGCTCCTGCCAAAAAGGAACTCACAATTTAGTTCTAGCCTTAGAATGGTCCAAGGCTATATTTAGTTGTTTGTATTGCTGAGATCTCTACAGGGCTTTCTCCTCTTTTTATATCAGCATTGGTCTAAAATTGATTCAAACTCAGTTTGGTAGTGTAGATGCTGCAGAACCCAGGCAAATAGCCAAGAAGTCGCTCATATCTGCAAAACTGAAAGGCAGACTACTCAGATTTGTAAAGAAAATCTGGGGCATATTATTTGCAGATCCTAGGAGCAAAGAGAATTCCTGAAAAGGGATTATGATGATTAATGTTTTTTTTAAAGATATGACTGCTTTCTGGTTTAAAAAACGTTCTTTGAGTGATATCCTCATTTATCAAGTGAAACTTCATGTTAATTCATATTGAATTGGCAGCTTTAAAATCCACGGCTCATTTGGTAAGAAAGCTGTTCCATCTGTAGCAGCTCTGTCTTTGAGTAGCAGAAACCTAAGGGTTTCTAAGGAGTGGCAGGATAATACACTGTTACTTGGAGAGAAGGAAATACAGTTGGAGAAAGAGCAGTGCAGCCATGACAGTGAGCTTTCTGCTTGCCAGTGGTAAATGAAAAATTAGATGCCAGCAACCTTAAACTGCTGTTATTATAGGGGACAGGATGCTTCTCCTGCAGCTGCAAACTAATGCTTCAGAAGGCTACATTGCTTTGATTGGATAATAACTGCTAAAAATAGAAAGATGTGAAATATCATAAATGATGACAAAAACAGCTATGGAGAATCCTACAGAGTTAAGAGGTGATATTGATATAGCAGTTTATATCTTTTAAAGTTGGTAAATAAGTGTCTTCTTTCTGTGAAAAAAATCTATCTATAAAGGTAGAACAGTAGGAAATGTAGGCTTTTCTTTCCTTAGCAATGGAAGAAGTCTGTTTTATACAACTCTCCCTGCGGGTCCTCAAGGAAGTTGAGCAGAGGTAGGACTGTGATGTAGGTGAAGAATGAAGGACACTGAGAAATGGAATATTCCTGACCCTACACATCTACCAAGATGTGTTAAGTCAGTTTTTCCTTTTATTCTTGAAACTAACTATGACAGTACTATTTGAATCCAAATATTTGTAGACTCCAGTATTGGAAATGAGCAATTTAATTGAAATACCTTTAAACAATAGAAGCATAAGTGCATGTGTGTCTAAAGGATGTTTTCATCATATGATAGCACATTATGACAGAAAGCCACGCCCTTATCACAGAGGAGGAATCAGGCCTTCTTGTTTGCAATGACAACAGGACCCATCTGTGGGTCAAAAACAGAATCAGGACATTTAGGTATACTTGTGGAAGACCTTTACCTCTGGCACACCAAGAATTCAATCTATTTTGATTCTCCTAAGGCTGTTAAAAATGCAGGTTTTTAGTGGGAAGCTACAGCTTAGCACAGGGAGTTCACCTCTGTACTTAGTGACCACCTAGAGGGGTGGGATAGGGAGGGTGGGAGGGAGGGTGACAAAAGAGGGAAGAGTTATGGGAACATATGTATATGTATAACTGATTCACTTTGTTGTAAAAGAGAAACTAACACACTATTGTAAAACAGTTATACTCAAATAAAGATGTTAAAAAAAAAATGCAGGTTTTCATAAGCATTAACAGCTAAAGCTCAAACATTACAGCCAACTTCAGTTAAAATAAGTAATAATTAAAATAAATTATTTTATTTAATAAGATAAAATTAAAAAGAATGGAATTTTGCCATTTGCAGCAGCACGGATGGACTTGGAAGGCATTACGCTAAGTGTAATAAGTCAGACAGAGAAAGACAAATACTGTATGATATCACTTATATGCAGAATCTAAAAAATACAATAAACTAGTGAATATAACAAAAAAGAAGCAGACTCACAGATATAGAGAACAAATTAGTGGTTACCAATGGAGAGAGAGGAAGGAGGAGGGGCAAGATAGGGCTAGGGGATTAAGAGGTACAAACTATTAGGTATTATAAAGTAAGCTATAAGGATATATTGTACAACATGGGAATATAGTCAATATTTAATAATAACTATAAGTGAAGTATAATCTTAAAAAATTGTGAATCACTATATTCTATATCTGTTAACTTATATAATATTGTACAGCAACTATATACTTCAATAAAAATAATAATAAAATAAAGACCTATTTAAACTGTAAAAAAGAATTTTTTTTAATTAAAAGGCATGTTAGATACATTAAACCTGTAAACAGAATTGTGGTTTTCTTTCTTGCTTTTGTCTCATAAAATGTGAGGACAATAGTTAATGACGAAAGGATTCACCTAAAACATATTCTCTTCATTTTTAAAGTATTAGACTCACAATAAGAGACAAGGAAGGATTGTTTTTGTTTTGTTGCTGTTGTTCAGTAGCTTAGTGTTTTGATTTAGTTTAATTTGAAAAGCGGTTAAGAGGAGAAAATATAAATGAGCTTTGGATCCCTAAAAACACATGAATGTTACCTTGTCTGGTTGGTATAGGGAGAACCTCTGATCCCCCTAATCCCAAGAAATAAATTAGCACTTGTCAAAACAAAAATGAAGGCCTTCCTACCCCCAGGGTATTTGACCACACAGCCTCCCTCAGCACTTGTTTCTAGAAATGATATACCTATTTTCATGCCTGCAAACCTCTACTGAGAGACCCAGTCCAAATAATTCAGATATTCAAATGTCAGTTCTTGGGGGACATGAAAGGAACTGTTTTCATTTTCAGTTTCCACTGCACATTTGTCCTCCACTCAACCTTTTTGAGATCAGTAGGCAGTCTGCAGGGTACAATCAGAAATGAAAACCCATCCAGAACATGGAGAAATGCATGTTGGACCAAGGAAACAGCGCTGGGAATATCTACTGAATTCTCCAGCATTTATCATGTGTAATTTTTCAGTAAGGAATGTGCATTAGGGAATGTAGAAAGCCAGAATTTCTCCCTCTACACTCCCTCTTTTTCTAAACCATAAACAGAGTTCTCTTTGACTGAGTTTAGAGGGGCTTCAAAAACAGAGGCCATAGGAGGCCAATGTTGGCTCCAAATTCTAACCATAAGGATTGTCCAACATTTGCATTCACTCAGCCTCACTTGAAATCTCTGGTTCTGGAAAGAAAAAAGAACTTGACAATCTGGTTAACATCTGGTTTTCTGGCAGCAACTTAAAACTTTGCTGCAGCTCTCAGTTTTAAGACATTATGGAACTCCCTGTAGATAGTGCCTGATCTTGGAAAGTTTAATGAAGCAGATGGCTCTCTTAAACAGAAAAATCTAACTGCAGGAGGCAAACACCCAACAAGCTTGCTCAAAGGAGCAATTGTTCTATTCTCCAACACCCACTCTGCCAACACAATAGGAAATCACTTTACAACTTGTTACCAACTTTTTAAAAAATGAAATAATATTTAAAGACCAAAGTAGTCAATTACAGCCTTTTATCTCATTTCTCAATCTCTTGGTTATCAGCATCTTCTATAACTTTTTCTTAAAGAAATTCAAATTTCTTCCTTATCTACAGTCTTCCCCTTATCCAGGATAAAGATTTTATTTAACATTATTTCCCTTCAAAACAAGGGAGCACCCATTTAAACTTCTGTTCCTCAGAACCACCTTCTATCCTAAGGTTTTGTATTATTTCAATCAATTATTTTCATTAATACATCAATAAATCCCTCATGGCTTAGGATGCACACATCAGGAAGTGCCTCATAATAAGATGCTGTGTAGTAAATATATGCATCTCTGTTCACAAATCCTTCTAGAACCTCAAAGGAACAACTTAGCAACTGTGACTAATATCTTAAATCAACCACAAATACTCTGAACACCATATTTTTCTCCTGTACGGAGGAGAAGAGAAGACATATGCCTTCCCACTTGGCATAAGAATGAAATTATAGTACCTACAGCATGAGAAAAACTACCTATAGTCCCTTAGAATGTCAGCTTCCGGTTGTTTCAATATTTACTGAGAACCTACGTGGCAGAACTGTGCTTATTGCTGGGCGTACAAATAGTGAATGAGAAAACACGGATCCTGCCTCACACAGCTTATAGTCTAATGATTTCCCAATCCCTCAACCACATTCTGCTGTGAAAATATGATAGATGAAGCACACATGTGTCACACACTGCCGGAGGTGAGTTCAAAATTACAGGCAATTCTCACTGTGCTATCCCAAAGTCCACCTATTTTCTTCCCACTAAGGAAAATGTTGAAATGCAAATGAATAAGAGTGACATCTTTATAAACGTAACTTTGAATGTACTCTCAAATTTTAAAAGGGCTTCATAAACATTGGATCTTTATGATTAATAATGAATTACTGGCAACAAATAATTTACCCCTCACAAATTATGATGGGATTCCAGGGTATCTACATTGGGCTTGAGAACCACAGCTCTAGTTACTACTTCTTTAAAACTGCTTTATAGGTTAAAATCAGTTTTACTCCCAACATCTCATTCAACTTTTATAAACATCTTGTAAGATAAGTGGGGCATGATTAGCCCCATTTTATTGATAAGGAAATTATGGCTCAAGTCATTCAACTAGACAGTAGCTAATTCTCTTGTAAGGTCTTGTGGCTCCAGATGACATGCTCTTACACTAATGTGAGAGTTAGGCATATATATCTTCCGGGTAGCAAAAAAATACATAGTGAGGGCTTTATAAGCATGAAAAACTACAACTGAAACACTGACATCAGAGAAAGTGGAAAACAACTCTGAGGAATTTGATAGTTGTCTCCATGCTGTATAAACTAGGTCTACAGCATATGTATGGTGCCCAACTTCGTCCAGATTAATACATCTACAAGACAAGTCAATCATTTCCTCTCTTTTGCCCCCTTTAGTGTTAGAGAATACCCACATCCTCCTCTCAGGTCATCACTTAGCCCATCCCTGCTGCGGAGATAGCAAGCTTCTCTGAGCACCACTAGTTGGACCAGAGTAGAAACGGGACCCAAGCTAGGCCAATCAGATTCTCATTTTCTGAAATTTGAGTGTTGGATATGTAAGACATGTAAAGTCAGGGCTGAAGTGGCCATGCTTAAGATATGAATGATGATGAGCAAACAGAGAAAATCAGACTATAAAGAGAAACAGAGAAGGATAAAATAGGAACACACACAAAAAGAGAAGAGAGGGTCCAGAGAGAGAAAAAAATAGCAAAAACAAATAAATGTTTCACTCACTGTACATTCCCATATGAGGCACTAGTCCTCTGTGAGTCCAAACAGTATGTCTTGTCCTTTGAGACACTCCTGTATCCTTCCAGTAAATTTCTTTTTCTTCTTCTCCTTCTCCCCCTCCTCCTCCTCCTTTTTTTAACTTCATTCAGTTGAAGTAGATGTCTGTTTCTTGTAACTAAGAAATAGTTAAGGCTATCCATACATGCCAGTTTTCCAGACCAGCAAGGCTACAATACTTTCTTCCATTCTCAGGTTCCAAACTTTGGGGAAGACCAAGGCCATTTGTAAGTAGAGTCCATACCCACTCTTTGGTTTAAGATAAATCTGCCCTCCCCGAAAATTCTGCCCCCCTCTAAATTTTGTTGTTCTACATTCTATAATCCCAGAAATCTATTATTCATACTTCCTAGGTTTACAGCCTAGGTCAGCCTCCTCATCAAACATTTGTGATAAACCCAAATCTTTTCTTCCAATAGCTTATTACTGTCTTTTTCCCTTCTTAATTTTAAACTTTACCAGTTTAATTCTTTCATTCTTTCCTACTGCCAATTTCTGTAGGTGATATGGGGCACCATTTACTCTGTCTCATATCATTATATTTCTTCTCATTTCATTAAACAGCCTTCAAAATTGTCAAAATCAACATTGACTTTTGGCCAATATAAAGTAGAACTTCCCTCGTACATAGGGCAGGTATAACTATGACACTATATTAGTCACTATATTTTTTGCTACCAAAAATAGAAGTCCTACTCAGATTGATTAACGAAAGGGAGGAACTTATTGGCTCACATGACTATGGAAAAGACAGTAAACAAAGTGCCAGTAGGACTTTTTTTAAAGATTTTTTTTTTATGTGGACCATTTTTTTAAAGTCTTTATTGAATGTGTTACAATATTGCTTCTGTTTTATGTTTTGGTTTTTTGGCCGCGAGGCATATGGGATCTTAGCTCCCCGACCAGGGATTAAACCTGCACCCGCTGCATTAGAAGGCGAAGTCTTAACCACTGGACCACCAGGGAAGTCCCTAGAAGGATTTTTTCATTTTTAATCTCTACTTTTTTTCTGCCTGATGTTTTCATTTTCTCCTGTCACAGAAGGGTCTTCTCCACATGGCAAAGCCCCTAGCCACTGAGAGCATCTAAGCTTCACAGTTTCCCCCACAGAGAAGGATGAATTATTTTCTCCACTTGGAAAACTCCCAGGGAAGAACTCTTATTGGCTTTGTTTGGATCAGGTAGTCACCTGTCAGCCAACTGTGACAAGGAAAGGCATGGTGCTGACTGGACTGGCAGCTTCCATCAGAACCACATGGTTGGAATAGGGATAGGGGCAGTACTCCTCAAAGAAGAGGAAGTATGCCAGCAATTCCACTTCTGGGTATGTACCCAAAAGAACTGAAAGCAGGGTCTTGAAGTGATAGTTGTACACCCCTGTTCATAGCAGTATTATTAACAATAGCTAAAAGGCGGAAGCAATGTAAGTGACCATTGATGAATGAATAGAAAAACAGAATGTGGTCTATACATACAATGGGATATTATTCAACCTTAAAAAGGAAGGAAATTCTGACACATGGTACAACACAGATGAATCTTGAGGACATTTTTCTACGTGAAATGTCAGTCACAAAAATATAAATACTGTGTGATTCCACTTATATGAAGTACCTAAAGTGGTCAGATTCATAGAGATAGAAACTAGAATGGTGATTGCCAGGGCCTGGGAGGACAAGGGGATGGGAAGTTGTTGTTTAATGGATATGGAGTTTCAGTTTGCAAGATAAAAAGAGCTCTGACAATAATATGAACATACTTAAACTACCACTAAACTGTATTCTTTTAAATGGTTAAGACGGTAAATTTTAAACAATTTTTAAATTATTTTTTTAACTGATAAAACATATTTAATATAAAATTTACCATCTTAACCATTTTAAAGAGTACAGTTTAGTGGTAGTTTAAGTATGTTAAAAAAAATTGTTTAAAAAGAAGAGGAAGTACTATTCCCAGAAGGACAGGGTGACAGTCAGATGAAACAACCTAGGCCACTGCAGTTAGAGGTGGGGAAGAAGACTGTTTATCCTAGCACTAATGGGAAAGATTGTAGGGATGAGTGAGCAAAGGAACCATGGTGTTACCCTAAGGAAGGAAAGGAATCTTGCCTAGAATAATTGCACACAACCAGAATGGACAGGAAGGAAAAACGCAGCAAAGCTACCAACAACAGCTTCATACAGATCTACAGCCTATAACTATAAGCCAGGGACCATTCTTCTGGCATGCGGGGGGTGGGGGGAAAAGAATTGAACATTAAGTTCCAATTGCATTCACAAGTTTGACTTCTTTAAAATACCCTTTTAAAAAATTGAATAAAAACCAAATGCAGGATATTGAGCAAAGCTGAAGATTTCCTAACTCTACAACTCAGTAATTCCACTCCTAAATATATATCTTAGAAAAACTCTTATCCATAATTACCAGATAACATGATCGAGGAATCTCTCTAGCAATGTTACTTGCAATAAGAAAACATGAAGTCAACTCAAAATGTCCCTTGACAGAATGGTTAAATGAATAGTGGAGAGGTTTTTTTTTCATACAATGGAATACTATGTAGTGAAAATAAATGAACTACAAGCTACCCACATTTACATGAAGCATAATGTTGAGCAAAATAAACAGAATACATATTTATTTATATAAAGTTCAAATCCTGCATGCTCAAAAATCATTTATGGAAACACGCAGATATAAAGTAAAGCTTTAAATCCCACTACTGGGCATAAACCCTGAGAAAACCATAATTCAAAAAGAGTTATATACCACAATGCTCATTGTAGCTCTATCTACAATAGCCAAGACATGGAAGCAACCTAAGTGTCCCTCGACAGATGAATGGATAAAGAAGATGTGGCACATATATACAATGGAATATTACTCAGCCTTAAAAAGAAATGAAATTGATTTATTTGTAGTGAGGTGGATGGACCTAGAGTCTGTCATACAGAATGAAGAAAGTCAGAAAGAGAAAAACAAATACCATATGCCAGCACATATATATGGAATCTAAAAAAAAAAAATGGTTCTGAAGAAACTACAGGCAGGACAGGAATAAAGATGCAGACATAGAGAATGGACTTGAGAACACGGGGAGGGGGGAGGATAAGCTGGGACGAAGTGAGAGAGTGGCATGGACATATATACACTACCAAATGTAAAATAGATGGCTAGTGGGAAGCAGCTGCATAGCACAGGGAGATCAGCTTGGTGATGCGTGACCACCTAGAGGGGTGGGATAGGAAGGGTGGGAGGGAGACGCAAGAGGGAGGACATATGGGGATATATGTATATGTATAGCTGATTGACTCTGTTATAAAGCAGAAACTAACACACCATTGTAAAGCAATTATACTCTAATAAGGGTGTTATAAATAAATAAATAAAGCTTTAAAGAAAAGCAAGAGATGGTAATAGCTTTCAGAACAGAAGTTATCTCTGAGTAGACGGATGTGAGGGGTTTTAAAAAAGGACATGCAAAGGACTTAGAAGGTAGTGATCTATTTCTTAAGCTAGTTGGTGATTACACAGGTGTTCAATTTATTATTAGTCTAAATGGTACATAAACGTTACACATATACATTATATTATACGACCTTTTAAGATACAGTTTATAGCAAAATGTGTTCTTAGAAAGCTAAATAAAGAGAATTCTTTTTCACATGTCTCACTGCGCTGATGCTGTAGGACCAAATTACTATTTAAAAGACCCTGGACTCCAGGGTGTGTTGGAAATCAGCTACCCAATATTGAAATGTGCAACAAACAAGGATAGATTTCATTTTGCATTTGTCTCTTCAATGCATTTGTGTTTTTATATTATCTTCTGACACTCAGAAGAAAAAACATAACGGAAAAAATTATCTGGGAGAAAAAGTTGACATTTAAACATATTGCCCAATAGGCAGGTAGAGTTATGCATCTGCACAATCCACAATGAAGTTCTACATGAGCAGCTGAGAAAAAAGAAATAAATATGGAGCTGGAGATCTGATAAAAATACATCCTCATTTCAATGCTTTATGCTTGCAATGGGTGGTTCAAATCACAGCTCCTCGTAGGTTATATAAAGCCTTACCCCATGAGTGAAAATATTTCTGATTAGAACACTCCCCAGGTTACCTACTGTGTTCTGTTTATTCAGCTTATTTCAAACATTTGCAGGGGAGGGGGCACAACATTTACACAGAGAAAAAGGACGAAAGCTGTGACGTGGACTTCTGGCTTGACTTGGCAAACTGGAACAGGCCCATGGATATAATACCCAGATATTAAAGTTCATAGACACTGAATTTGTCTCTTTCAACCAAATAGGGTGATTAATCACTGCTGAGATTTTTGACATATGGTCCTGGACTAGTTGACCTTTGCTGGAACTTAACATGTGTTTCAAAAGGTCTCCACATAAGGGGATTAAAAAAATAAGTAAACTAGTGGCTTATATATGCTATCCAGAGTGATGGGTATCTAGAAAATGTCCTTTATCAACCTCTGAGCAGCCAGAGACTCTATCAATCATTCCATTTGAAAAGGAGCGTTCTATCCCACAATACAGGTAGGACAGATTTCATAAATAGTCTTTGGGCACTTAGAAAAGGTTTCGTACACAAGAGCTGTCATCTGTTTTTTCTTTCAAAAGGAGAATATAAGTGGGAAAACATGCGGGGGATACGGTTTATACAACATCTGTTCCCTCTGAGTCTCTCTGAGGCCACAGAAAATTATCCAAGAATATTGGATACCAAAGGGAAAACAAAATTGGTGACCTCACAACAACCCAAAATAAAGACAGAACATGTACAAAATAGTATCTGTAGGAAAAATTATTTGAAGCCTATGTTCTTTTTGGCAGGGCCATAGACATGAACGATAGCACAGATAAAAATTACTCAGAACTATATAAATGAACTTCACTGTATACAGCTTTAAAAAAAGTTCCAACAGTTGCAAAACAAACAAAAAGCAATCCAAAAATTTTCCAAGACCACAGTCCCCAATCATCAAGTCTGCCCAAAGAGAAGAGGCCAATATAGAAACATTGTGTGTGTTAGATTACAGGACCTTCCTTTTGGAATATCTCCTCAATACCTATGCGACACTCAGGCAACATTTATTATTTGCTCCTAAATACAGTTTTCTGAAGTTAAGCTCTCTATGAGTTGTCCTATTAAACTACCTAGAAACATATCTGTACACAGATGACAGAGAGGACCTTTTATTTATTTATTTATTTATTTATTTATTTTTTAACATCTTTATTTGAGTATAACTGTTTTACAATAGTGTGTTAGTTTCTCTTTTACAACAAAGTGAATCAGTTATACATATACATATGTTCCCATAACTCTTCCCTCTTTTGTCACCCTCCCTCCCACCCTCCCTATCCCACCCCTCTAGGTGGTCACTAAGTACAGAGGTGAACTCCCTGTGCTATGCTGTAGCTTCCCACTAGCTATCTAATTTACATTTGGTAGTGTGTATATGTCCCTGCCACAGAGAGGACCTTTTAAATTTAGCGAGATGTATTTTGTTATCTTTGTATGTCACACTTCACACAAGAGAGGAAACTGAAAACAGATTCTACTTAACAGAACCTTTCTTTGGATGAAATGAGCTCATCCATTTGGAAGTTCTGATCAAGATAAAAACAGGAAGTGATGCCCTTTAAAATACCTTAGAAATGATTATAAATAACAGTGATCTGAGAGGGTCAGAAAAGAGAAGTTTACCTAATCAATAAGTAATTTTAGAAATTATGATCCTAACAAGGTTCCAATGTGATTTTTTTATGCCAGTGTTCTACCCAGCAGAGACCTTCCCTGGAACCTAAAAGTGCTATGAAATGGTGGAAACTAATGTGGTGAATATTTTTAATATAACTAAGCCCGTGCACCACAATTACTGAGCCTGCGCTCTAGAGCCTGCGAGCCACAACTACTGAGCCCACATGCCGCAACTACTAAAGCCCACAGGCCTAGAGCCCATGCTCCGCAACAAGAGAAGCCACCTCAATGAGAAGCCCACACACCGCAACAAAGACTAGCCCCCACTCGCCTCAACTAGAGAAAGCCCACGCCCAGCAACAAAGACCCAATGCAGGCAAAAATAAAATAAATAAATTTATTTTTTTTTAAAAAAAAGGAAGTATAAAAGGCACACTTCTTATATGTTTGTTTTAAATAATAGTTCTCTTCTGCTAATGGTGGCCTGAAAGGAAACCAACAACAGTCTAGGCAGCATTGTAATGTGGTAGAAGACAGCTGTGTTGACCTTACATATGCATAAAGGCAGGAGGAGATGAAGGTTTGGAGTACAAGATATAGTCTGGTGCCAATAAAAACATGGATACATAAAACAGCACTTCTCTTTATATAAAAGTATTTTTTAAAGTGAGATGACTATGCCCTTTGTAAATGGGGCCTCTCTAATAAAACAGAGTAAGACCAAATCATTGCCATGAGTTTAGAAGTAAATGGACTCAGAACCAAGGAACAGCCAGTTTGCCTCAGAACTGTGCAGTGCTTTCAGAAGGGAGTGGGCCTTCCTACTTCCTCCACCCCCCTCCATCCCCTATTCCCTGTAATATAAAGCATTTACAAAGACAAGCGGAAATGTGGATTCGCTGCCTGTTGTAAACTTTAAAAGGCCTTGGCTCACTTCTAGTATGTCCTAGAATATTCTAGATAGTCTAGAAATGTTCCAGCCAATCCCTCTCAGTAGCTGCAAGTTTTTCTTTTGGCTAAGGACTATTTTTAACCTCTTAATACATATCCAGCTCTTCTTTCAGGTTCTATGGCTAAACTTTCCTCTCCCCCATATCCCATAATCAGTATTTCTCTCCTGCTATATTATGTTGTCTCTAATAAAAAATGAGACTCAGGCTAAAATTACTCTGGTATCCTTCATCCATTCTATTGGATATCTGAAGACCATCAGATTTCTTATAGGCTAGAGACCCCTTTCTAAAGCTTAGGGTAGGGAAGGTTAACAGACTTGAGAAGCACCCCATGTTCCTCTTTCTTGATCCTTTTTCTCTTAAACTTCATAAACACTTACAGGGAAACTGATAAGACAAAGCCCTTCCAACGTGTCAGAGAGCTAGGATGTTTTCTTTCCTATTACTTTGAAAATGTACACCCACCCTTATCCTAGAAGATCCTTAAGAATAATTCTAATCACAGTCTCAGGCTCAGGAATTGAGAAAGTATTTTTGGTTAGGTGGGCCCTTCTGTAATATCAGATTACTCCAAAAGGAAGGTGTTTTCTACACCATCTCTGAGATCAGCCCATGGTTAAATATTTTCAGAACTTTACAGTGGAAGAGAGTGAGCCTCAGCAGAGTCAGGAAATTCAAAAAGTATCTCAAAAAATGTGACCCAGTACTGTTTTTTTAAGGACAGCCATTCAGAAAGAAATCTAAATGCTCTGGTAAACTTTCATATATGTCACACTGAAAGGAAGGCAGGCAGAATTCAATTGCTATTCATCAAAATCCTCTAATGAGATAAATGTAAAAGGGGTCTATTCAAGTAGGGAAAGGCAGGAGACGGTTTTTTTAGAAGATCAAACACCTTTCTATGACTTAAAAATCCCTCATGACCCTGTCACTCTCTACGTTGATCTCCCTCTCTGCCAACACTCCCCCATATACATCATACACAGGATTCTAGTGGTTCTGTTCTCTCAGGACTCTGAATCTGTGCAGATTCTGTTCCTCTTCTTTGGGCAGCTCCCACTTCCAGCTAACCGCCAGTCATTCAAGGACCAAGGAGCACATTCACAGGGAAACCTTCCTGACCTTCTTTTCTTTTCAGGCCTGGCCTTTGTACATGCACCCCTATTGCTCTCTAGTAATTTGGGGAGTATTGAGTGTCTTTTCTCACCAAACTTAAAATCTTGATGGTGGGAAGCATTCATTTTTTTCTTTCCAGCCATAACCCACAACTAAGCACCTAAGAGACCTGAAATAATATCTACTGAGGAAAAATAGTGTAACTATTTAACAGATGAAAGAATGAATGTTTAAGTAAATAGCTGAATCCAAAGGACAAAATAATGGAAGATGTTTTTACGGCAAGTTGGGCTGCAATGCAGAGAAGTAGGATCAGGAAACTAGTATTGGATTTAATTATATATAAGCAGTTTGCCGGAAGACAACCTAGTTCCTGGCAGAGCTGGGGCATTAAACAGGGCTTCAGTCAAAAAAATGACATGGCAGAAACTGGAGTCCTCAGTAACCAGAGAAGGGGAGTAAAAAGAAGTTGATCATAAAGTTAGAAGTGGTCAGGTTGTTGTCACCCTACAGAACAGGACAAAGAGTCAGTCATAGTGAACCCTATAATAAGCAGTCATAGCAAGAACTCAATAAATGGAGAATTAGGCTACCAAGTTTGGAGCGAGACCAAGAGCAAGACTGACTTGATGCTGTACTAGTAAATTATGCATGGTGGGCTCCCTATGTGACCCTCACCTTTCTAAGATTAAAAGGAGGGCTGCCCTCTAGAGCCTGAAGTGGAATTGCAGTCAGAAATGTGCACCAACCACACTCAACCTCCTAGGACTGAGGGAATTAAAAGGACAGAGAGTCAAGAGGGCATTAAAGCTTTTATCATTGTTTATTTTATAAATATCTGCCATACCCATTCCTACTAGCCCAGAATACTATTAGTGCTTTTATTTCTTTTCTAGTGGATATTCATCATCATAATCCCATTTTGGAAAGGGTTCTTCCTCTACCTCACAGAGCCTTGCTTCCACCAGAATGAAGGTGAACATGTGACCCAGACTGGGCAATCAGATTACATCATCCCTCTAGGCAAAGTGGTTATTCAAAGATGGGCACCAAATCCAGGTAAGGCTGATCAGAGTTTCTCTACTAGATTTTGCTGAAATTCCTAGCAGAAAGAATAATGTTGAGCCTAGATCAATCAGTGGCCAGCCACCTTTGCCTCTTCATGGAAAGAGTCTTCTTAAACGTGAAGTTAACACAGAGAAAACCAGAATTGAGACAGACCAATTCTCATTGGCATCAATTGTACCCCAGCATCCAGTAGTGCCTCAATCTTGGATTACTATATTTACTTACATAATAAAATACTTTATTTTTGCTTAAAATAAGCTGTTTTGAGTTCTTGTTACCTGCTCTCAGAAAACAAAAACAAAAAAAACGTATTGAACTATTCTCCAATAAAATAACATGCAAAACATCTAGCAGAGTGTCTGGCCCAGAACAGCCCTCATATTAGTTCCCTTTCCCCCATTCACAAAATCCTCATGCCCACTTTTCTTCCTTCAGCTTAGGGTACCCTTTTATCAACAATATGTCTGTGTTCAGAACTCTCTTGTACATGAAAAACAGAAATATTTTTAGAAAAGAATTCTCAGCTCTCTCAAGGAATTTGTATTTTCTTAGATGATGAAGATCTCCATAGTGAGAGTTTATCCCAGGCATCTAGATTTCATGAGGAAAAGATAAGAAACTGATTATTCTCCTGGAACAAAATGTTCCTTCAACATTTTTATCAATACTAGGCACACATTTTCCTTTAAACTTTCAAATGTTTCAGGTATTTATTTCACCAAAAAAGGGATACTTTTCTTGTTCAGATTATTTTGGGGGTTGCTGTCTGAAGCAGATGAGTTAAGAACTCTAAAATGTAATCACATCTTCAGGATCCAAGGTTTAGTAACAATTAATAGACTCAGGTGGAAAAGATTTTTATTAATGTATTCCATAGTCTAGTCTTCATTTTTAAGATAAGTTTACTATATACAAGTAAATATATAGCCACTAGAAAAGCTGGATTTGTTTATATTGCTAAGTAAAATATAAGACTATAAATAAAATAAGCTAAATCACAATACTAACCCAATATTTGGGAAGTCACTACCACATGGTCTTTTACTTCTTAAAATATGACCCTTTTATAAATAAGGATAATATTTCTTCTGACAGGAAATTCTCTTATAAAGAAAAAAAATCAGAGCAAAATTAGAGCAGGACAAAGAACTCTGGTAAGTGCCACAGAAAGAAAAAGAAATCTATAAACAGTTTTAAAATACTAATACAAGAGAACTGTAATACTAGATACATAATACCAGGAATGTCACATGATCCTTTACAAATAAACCATACAATAATAATGTAGTAATAGTGTTAGCTAACACATATTATTAATATATATCAGGCACTGTTTTGAGAACTTTACATAAATAAATTCATTTTATCCTCACAATAGCTCTATGGGATAGGTACTTTTGTTATTCTTATTCACAGATGAGGAAACTAAGGTACAGAGAAGTTAAATAATTTTCCCAAGGTCACACAGATAATTGGTGTCAGAGCTAGTGTTTGAAACTAGAGTAAGAATGTAAACTGAAACTTTAGAAAGGGAGAAATTTCCGTAGGTCTGAGTAGTTTAAGAGACATAATGAAGGGGAAGAACATGAGACAGTCCTCAAAGGATAAACAGGATATGGCAAGAAGGCATTAGAAAATGCCATGGGGAAGGAAAAGTGCATTGCATGCTTAGAGAACAGTGATTTGACCAGGTTGCCTTGAGCAACAGCATCACAAGATCACAAGCAATGGGAGGGCAGGGACCAACCATTCCTTTCCAGTCCATGGCACGTGGTAGATGCTTACTAAATATTTTTGAATGAATGAATGAATAATACTAGATGCAGGGAAGTAATTGGCATGAAGGCAAAAGGTTAAATTAGGGTCAGATTTTAGCATCTCTTTGAAGGAAGTCTAGCCAAGCAGTTACATTCATAGTCTCTGGAATCAGGTAGATCAGCTTCAAATCCCAGCTCTACCATTTATGCACTGTGTGATCTTCAGACTATTACTCAAACTCTCTGGGCTTCTCTTTCCTTCTCTATAAAAAGGAGACAATGGTATCTACCATATAGGATTATTGTGAGGAATAAATAGAACAAAGTACATACATAGCCCATAGTATCTGGTAAATACTGAATAAATGGTAGCTACTTTTGATTGGCAGGCTAAATAGTTTACCTATTAACTATTGGTAAAATGAGCCATTGAGCGACTGAAGGGGTGTAAATGATGAAGCAGGCACTCAAAAGAGATTAATCTGAAGAGGCAGAATGAAGTGGAAAGGGGACACACAGGAACAGAGACTGCTTAATGTGTTATTACAAGAGTCCAATGAAATAAGTGCCTGAATCTAGTCAGTGGCAGCAAAAATAGAAAGAAAAACTGGAACAAAACTCATGGTTAAAACAATTTTATGTAATTTCCCCTGCTGTGTATTGAACTAACATTCTAGTTTATTAAGTTAGGACTTCCATGAGAAATACATGTTAAAAACTCATTGTAACCATTAATATTAAGTGCTAAATTGATAGCAAAAAAAAAGATAAGTAAAAATCAACAAACAAGGAGAAATCCTACACAAATATTAATATCTAATGTGCCAACCCAACTTTTCCATTTGTAGACTCATCTATTTCAGTCAAATTACACTACTTGTACCCAATCCTTCACCTTTTGATAGCATGCAAAATTGTGGCAGTTGTTTACCTTCTAATGGTGTATGTATTATTTTGGAAGGTTTTATGGACTTTTGTGAAAAATTACTAGTTTGGGAGCTGAAGAAAAATTTTTGAAGCCTGACACAGTGAGTTAAATCTGTGCCAGAGTAAATTTTAATTATAATGCAGTTAGTTTTAGCTTACCTACGGTAGCAGTGTCATCATAATTAGCTCTGTCAAATGTTCAAAAATAATTTTTGTAAACTACTCATTTAATTGTTTTCATCTTGCATAAAGAGACATTCTTTAATTAGGCATGAGTCAACTAACTGTTTCACAGGCTAAATTGCTGATATGAGTAGAGTTTATACAAGAAGCAGAGTGCAACCCTGGAATATGTTTTTTATAAACCTTCCAGCCTTGCAGGAATGCTTTTGAGGGTTGCCTTCTTCAGCATGAATGCCATTTCCACATGTGGTAAACTACTCTTGTCAAAGTCAAACAGAATAATATATAGGAGGGTGCCATTTCTAACTAAGAATCTACAAAAATGTAAGGCACTTTTTGTAGATTTTACTGTCAAATACCAAAGGTACATTAGCACTGCTGACCTGATCAGAGAGAACTTACTTTTTCAGAAGCATCCAGAGATACAGACTAAGAATTGGGTTAAGAATTCCTATTTGCCCAAAAATAAGCTTGCCTCTATGTTTATGTAATTACAATGTTCATGTCTATGATAACCCCTTTGTACAGGTGAGCAAGCCACCACAAAAAGCAGCCCCACCTGGCCGTCCTTACCCTTTCTTGTTCCAAAGCAGCAGGCCCTTTTCTTGAACTTATTCTTTTATGTTTCCTTACCTTCAAGTTCCCAGAACTGGACAAAACTCACCCGTTTCATTTTTTCTAGTTTGAGTTTAAGAATTGCAAACAAGACTAAATGGATCATTCCCATCACAATTTTCTTTCCTGTGTAAACCTGATTTTATTCTTCTGTGCATTGACCAGTAAGACTGATGTCCAATTTCCTCAAGAAATTTTTCAATCACCTTCCTTTTTGTTCATCTCTATCACTGTATTAAGATTCACTGAAGAACAAAATAAGACAAAACAGTAATCTTTTAGGTACAAGGAAAAATTTGCCAATCTAATAAAGATCTAATTAGACTGACGACCACGGCTTGGGTATAAATTCTAATAGTCTATGAACAGAAACTTATCTCATGGCCTCATCCAAAGCCTTCATGTTGCACCAAATATTAAAGCAATTTACTTTCCTACTGTTAAGAAAAAATGCCATCACAAAAAAAAAAAAAAAGAAAAAGAAAGGAAAGAAATGTACTTCATAGTTACCAAATAGGAAATAAAGGGGGGAAAGTGTATGTGCTTTGGAATAAACTGTCCTTACCAAGTTTCCCAGAAATAAGCATACTCGAGCCCTGACAAACCCAAGCACAAATGAAGTGTCTGGACCAGGACATTTGAGTTGCCTGACTGGACAAGATGGTGGCATCTTCCTTTCAGGTACCTTCTCTAGCATGGGATTTCTTCATTTGAAGAGACACTGGGCCCACAGTGGGTCCACATGTGTGGAACAGGAAGGTTGCATTTGAAAATACATGACAGCCATTGTGGATGACACAGCAACTGTGAGGCAGGAGGCCAGGACAGTGAATATCATGAAGCTTCAATGCAAACACTTCAAATGGTCTTCAAAGATTATTGCTAAAAAAAAATCATAAAAACTATGTACCATCTATACTTTTAAGTTAACATTTAAACATTGTTATATGTTTAATAGTTGCTACAGGTGTCATTCATGGCGTATACTAAAATGCATATGACTTAAATATCCGTTTTTTCAAAACCTTAGAACTGAAGATTTAGCTCATTTGATTTAGAGAAAATATCTGTCCTATTAGCCTGATAGGTAATGTCAGTCCTCGTTGTCAAATCCATCAGCCAAATCAGATTTATTTTTCATCCTAAAAAGCCAGGTTTCATTTTCATTTTAAATAAGTGTATTACTACACATGCCTGTGACAACCAGGTCACTTCTGAATTCCTATTCTAAGACAGAGAGTGAGAGAGAGACGCCACCGGGACTCCCCATGAGCTTACTGCATGAAGGACATAAGGTGCCACTGCCTCACCACCTATTTCTTACTGAAAACGTCTTTGCCTTGCTCTAACTACTTATGCCCTATGGAGTTATGGATTCTCAACTGTCCCTTTGTTTGGCATCCAGAAATTTACCCAACTTAGGGTCATTCACCACAGTAAGAATCAGCATGGGGAAGAGGTTTGCCTTCACAAAATGAGAGAAGTGTAATGTGACCACACAATGCAGTTTTACCCAAAATAACCCCAGTTCACACTTGCTGCCTCACCATAATTATTAAAATAGTTCCCTCATTCACTCTCAGAAGTCTTCCAATTTGAATGATAATTACATGATAACCCAAGAAAGGGCAATCATGGAGGGCAGGATTGTAGAAACCCAACAAACCTCAGGCCCACTGGTATTAGGGGAAAGTACATATGAATGTTAAGAGTCTGAGACGTCTTCATGCTCCCCCAGTGTGTGTGTGAAACCCCATGTGAAGACAGCTACCTTGGAACACTGTTTTACCTGACCAGAACTTTTGCTCTCAAATTTTTCTACACCAGACCTAAAATTATAAACAAAGTACAACTGTAACCCAAGCCAATGCCAAGGCCCATTATTTACTGAGAATCACTTGGAAGTCACTCTGTTGTTATCCCTGAGATGAAATAACACCCAAAGTCTTTTGCCAGAACCCAAGGATGACAGAGTCATTCAAGACCCAAATACCTCCTACTCAATAATGCTATCCATAATGACTAAGTAGGCACTGCCTGCACATTTGTTTTTAAACTGTTTCTAGGCAGAGTCCACTGCCAAAATCCACATGGATCCACCTCCCCAGAGATCAAGGCTCCTCACAGGCACACACCGCAGGAGCATAAGTCTTCTGTGTGTAGAGAGAACATTCAGCATCTGTAAGCACTAGTGTCAAAATGGAGGCAGGTAGAAAAGAAACGCTGAGGAGGAGTCCAAGCCAATGTTAGCGTATCTTGGTTTGGAGTTTCTTCATCTTTGCCACAGAGAAAATGGGCCCCCTAGATGAGATGATGATACTAGAAAAGCAGCTTCCTATCCAGAATGGACTTCCATGACCCTACAAGCCATCACAACTTACACATACATTGCCATAGGCCACGCGCTCACCCCGGCACATCCATTCTGCCTGTGACCAGAGAGTGATCAACAAGTCAGAACACACACCTCCTCCCAACACACAAAAACACAAGCATGCACTGTTATAGAGGGGGATGCTGTGGTATTGTCAAAAAACACTATCAAGCTGGAATCCCAGAGAAGCAGAAATGTGCTCTGGCCGTGCCCCTGGCTGGCTGGGTGTCTTTGGGAGACTGAGTTAGCCTCTCAGACTATCAGTGGCAGAGGCGCAGTCATGCCCATTTTGGAGGGTGTTGTGTGGTTTCCATGAAGTAGTTTGTAGGCAAGTACTCTGCAGTCTGAGCAAGACGGCATAATTCCTAAGAGTTTTCTTAATCATGCACGTGACTCCTTCTGGCTCCATCAGAGCATGCCTCCTGCCTTTGATGAGTGGTGGACAGTTGCTGGTTGGTTAGTGACCTCTTTGTTCGCTGAAATATGTTTTGGAAAAGCTCTAACTCAAATAGGATGGACTTAAGAACGTTATGCAATGGACTAATTTGCAAAAGCCACCATGAGACTCTTCACTGAAGGTACAGATTTGAGGACCCTGTAAGAAGTTCCTGGGATACCCCTGACCTATTACTTTTGACTTTAGTTATGGGCTTTGGTATTGGAGACATTTTGTGGGAGATACTCTACTAGAACAATGTCTTACTATAAGGAAATTCTGCATCATAATAAATATAATACCCCAGAACAGATACAAAAATCCCCAGGCCCTACCTTAGAACTTCTGATTCTTTAAACATAAAAAGGAGAGTAGTAATCTGTATTTACAGACACTGTTATTCCTAACAACAGGCAAATTGGACACATATTGCCCTAGGGAATGGCAAATTAAAATAGTCACACTGAAACCTGTACTTTAGGTGGGTGACTAAAATTGGCTAGTGTAAAATAGCAGAACATGAAAGAGAAAAGTCAAGTCACCAACTGGTCCTCAATGAAAGGTCTGAGGTCATCTATCATAGTTAACTAGGAATGAGATAGAGAAGCATCAGGAATGGCTGTCCAGTTAATGCTTCCTCTAACAGCAACTGCATGGATCACTCTGGTGTGGTATTGAATTAAAAAAAAAACTTCTAACAAATATTCATCATAACCATATTTCATGAGCTCCAAATATTGCTTGAGAAGAGGAGGTAACGTATACTAGGCCAACAGGTACAGCTGTCCGAGTTATAAACTGAACAATTTAAGGGTTGCCATTCACTTTGATAATGGTAAAATGAAATCCCTCATACAATCCCTCGAGTTATATGGTGCAAAATCTGTACAAGCCTACTTAGTAACCCTGCATGAAGTGGGGGAGTACCATGAAACCCACACATTTCTAGAACCTGAAGACAAACGTGTCACGCTTATTTTTCACTGACTAATTTTTATGTAGAATATTTAAAATATCATTTTTTAATTTGTAAATTTGCTTTCAAACTGATACTTCAAAGCTACAGGATATCAATAATAGAAGGAAATAAAAATGAAAAAAATTCTTAAACAATGTATATGCTTTACCTGAAGAGTGAACTAAAAGGAAATTTATAATCTGAATTACCTAGTTGAAGAGAGCATTGGTTGGAGAAAGGTGTCTAGATGTTGACCAGATAGGAAAGCTACAGATGTAAGAATCGTTGGTGATGTCTGACACATAATGGGGGCTCCATCCATTCATTCAAGTGTTTATGTTCTCAATAAACTGGTTTTTGAGCATATATTTTGTGTTCCTGGCTTTCCTCTCTGATGCACTGCAGCTCCTCATCCTTGGCCAGAAGCACGTGCAGAATATCTTCAGCCTTTACTCAAACCCTTAAGCCTCCCTTCCTACTCTAAGCTTTATGGACAGCCTTCCTGTCTATTCCAGTTTCAAAGGCAGGACGCCAAATAAAGCATTATGGAACCACTTGAAGCCTAAAAGAAATAAAGATAAATTCCAAAGAAGGAATCCTAGTTACATTATAAAACTGCAACAACCAAACAGGCATAGCCATCAGAAGCAGAAGCCTATGAAATTTTAGTAGGTTGATTCTTCACAGCTATTTGCAAGACTATATCGTAGTATTATAGCACATTTTCCCATCTGCTCTTAGCATCACAGTGTGAAAGCCTACATAACCACAAGGCAGAGCCCCTAGATATAATCAAAGCTAAATTTGAGCTCAAAGAAAAAAAGGCCACAGTAACTGATTTTACATTAGAAAGAAGTCTTAAATGAAAATTGTCTGCTGATAATTCTTGGCAGACTCTGATTTTGTGCATGCATTTATACAATTATACAGCCTCTGACTATTAATGAAAAATTTTGTTTTACATGAAAATATCATTATGCCTTCCTGTTAGTTTTAAATGGTGATTCTAGTTAGGGTTGAACAAATATTTCAAAATATCATATTTCAAAATGCCTTTAACCTAACTCTACATAGTTTATTAATTGAACTACCAAAGACCTGATTCTATGTCATTGTTTTCAATATCTACATTAGGAAGTCTATGGCATTTTGAAATCAGAAAATGACAGTCTGTCATCAGTATTTAGAACACAACTACTATAGAGAGAGCTGTGAAGTCTGGGATATATTTAAGATCAGGGTTGGGAGCAATGAAAAGAAGATAGGGAATGACCAAGAAACAGAAGACAGAATCCCTGACAAATATATGTGAACTCTAGCTATAGACCCAGACCAACAAGTCATGAAGCAGCACATCTGCAGTACAATCATAACTACTAGTATTCATTAATGTCATACAGAAGAGAGGTGTGGCTCTAAGGTGTAAACAGCAACAACAGGCAGCAGCAGGCACTGTTTACATGTGGTAACTGACAATCTTCACTCACCATGTATAGTTGAGGAAACAAAAGCTCAGAAAGCCAAGTATCAATATGTAAATGGCTGTTAAAATTTTAACCAAGTCTGCCTGACTTCACTGCTTATGCTCTGTCCACTAGACAATACTACCTACCCTAAAGATGAGTGAATTGTAACCCGGTATTAAAGGAATTAATGCACAAGCAGAGCCAACAGAAGGCAGAAGAACAGACAAATTGGTTTATGTGATACAGAAGTTTGGGGGAGGTAGGCTGCGGCAGCTGATTGACAGGGGTTGTTACTGCATTCAAGCAGAGGGCACTGGGTAACAGTTACAGCTGCCCTGCTTACCACAGTCTTCACATACTCTCTCAATGTCTATTCACAGCCCTTCTGGGCATGATATCCACAGCCTTGGCTGTACACTTGGAATCACCTGGAAAGGAAAACTTTTTAAAACTATAAATGCCTGAGCAAAACACCCAAGAATTCTCAATAAATCCAGCTGGGGTGAATCCCAGGTATTGATGTGATTTTTAAAAATTGTTCAGGTGATTCTGATACACATCCAAGGTTGAGACACACTGACCTCAGCATAACATTTCTTAAACTATGGTTCAAAACACTGGTGTTCAAAAGAAGGGATAGGATAGCTTTCAACCCAGTTTTTTTTTCCAATTTTCAAAGGGAAGCAATGGGATAATGAGTAGAACATTACTAAGTCAATCTCTCATGAGTTTTCTTCACCCTTTGGTTGCAGCTACCACTTGTTTATAATATAATCTCATATGAGATTATGTGTGACTGAGCTCCAAGGATATGTTTAATAATTCTAGGTTTGTTTTATTGTTATTATGCTGTGTCACAAAGAACTCTCCAGCGTTCAGGTCCTCAGCCACCTGAATAAGTTTGGGAGCCAGCACTGCAGCACCTTGCAGGTGGGAGAAGGCTATGAGGAGAATAAATTGTGGAAATGGTGGGGGGGATGGTCTGTACACAAAAGATAAAGGAGAAGGACACAAAACTGAACTAGTATACCTTACAACTCTCAGGAAATCACTATGAATATCAGAAGTTCAGAGTGCCATTTGGTTGCTCACCTCTCAAAAGAGATTTTTCCACAAAATGCCTAAATGGCACCACTCAGTTCACCAAGAGTTGTCAGGTCTTTCATAAGGGAATTCTCATAATGAGGTGAATGAAAAAGAGAATAGAATTGTGTGATTTTATGGCTCGATGGCTAAAGACTGATGCAAAGACCCACACTTAAAAGGATATATTTTGCTTCTGCTCATACTACCTTTACGTCAATTCTAGGAAACTCAGTTTCTGTAAGCATAATGCCAAAGCAATAATTTTATCTGTAGCTTCTGACGGTATGTCTGACTGATTAGAAGCTTCATTCACAATGCTAAAAATAATGTAGATGGGAAAGGGCACTATACGTAGTAACAGCCACAAAGGCTAAGGAAAGAAACAAAGAGAGAAACCACAGAGTTAATCGTTTCTTGCTAAAATATTACATATTTTTCTTTTTGCCTTTAGAGCATCAGCCTGCTTTTGCGGTTCTGTGTGCTTCATATCATTGACTTAATAAATATAGAAAGTATTGGCCCAAGGACTGACAGGGAACTGACATCTCTTTTTTTTTTCTTTCCTCTGAAGCTTGATAAGTGTCACATGCAATGCTTTGACCATATTATACTCACTTATCTTTCAAGAAAGATATTTCTCAGTATTCTGTGCTCTACATTAATAAGAAAGATCTCATAAGTGAAGGAGATCCTGCCAATTAAAGGATTGTTTTCTAGCTTCCACTACCAGAGATCTCTATGATCTTTTTAACCATATGCTTCATACAGTATACTTTGAGAAAAAGTAAGATGATATTTCCCATCACTTCTCTATTGTGCTGTTTAGCATTTACCATTTTATAAAAGTCCCTACCTCAACTTGAACAGAAATTAAACTTGCAATTTTAATATACCTCCATTAGGCAAGGCTGCCTCCATCATATAATTCAAATCACATGGTAAAGTGGCCTACCACAAATATGGAAGACTCTAGTCAGATCTCCCTCATAAAAGGATAGGTTTTTTTACTTGTTAAAATATAAAATTTGGCAAATTAAAGCAAAAATTTTTATTAAATGAGCATCATTTTAAAATCGGTATTAGAAAGCAATTTTTAAAGAAGTTTAATCATCAGAAAAATGTAAATCAAAACCACAATGAGCTATCACTCCACACCTGTCAGAATGGCTATCATCAAAAAGTCTACAAATAATAAATGTTGGCAAGGATGTGGAGAAAAGGGAACCCTAATACACTGTTGGTGGGAATGTAAATTGATGCAGCCACTATGGAAAACAGAATGGAGATTCCTCAAAAAACTAAAAATAGAACTACCATATGATTCAACAATTCTACTCCTGGGTATATATCCAAAGAAAAAGAAAACACTAACTTGAAAAGATACATACACCCCAATGTTCATAGCAGCATTATTTACAATACCCAAGATATGGAAGCAACCTAACTGCCCATCAACAGATGAATGGATAAAGAAGATGTGGTATATAAATACAGTGGAATATAACTCAGCCATTAAAAAAATGAAATTCAGCCTTTGCAACAACATGGATGAACCTAGAGAGTTAGTGAAATAAGTCAAACAAGGAAAGGCAAATAATGTATGTTATCACTTATATGTGGAATTTAAAAAATAAAACAAATGAATGAATATAGCAAAACTGAAATAGACTTACAGACATAGAGAGCAAACTGTGGTCACCAGTGGGGAGAGGGAAGAGGGAGGGGCAAGACAGGGGTACAGGATTAAAAGGTACAAACTACTATCCATAAAATAAATAAGCTACAAGGATATATTGTACAGCACAGGGAACATTGGCAATATATTATAATAACTTTAAATGGGGTATAATCTATAAAAATGTTGAATCACTATGTTGTACACCTGAAACTAATATAATATTGTACATCAACTATACTTCAATACAAAAATAAAATGAAATGTAGTTTTTTAAATAAAGAAGTTTAATATGCTTCTCATTGGTACATAAGTTTTCCTTTAACCACATACTCTGAGCTTTTCTTAGCTTGTGGTGAAATGCTATTCCAGGAAGTTGGTCCTAAACTTTCAGTGAGGTTTAAATCAGTTGACCTCAAGCTGCCTCTCACTCTCAGCTAAGTTTCTCTTCAATGAGCAGTTAAAAGTCTAAGTGCTTCACCTAGGTTACATACTTAAAATGTAAAACCTTACTTACTTACCTTTCCCCTGTTTGTGAATTCTGTTTTTTATTTATTTCCTTTCTAGGTATTGAAGAAAAAATGGCCATAAGGGAAATAATTAGAGAACCCAACCAACCCCCTCAATATCATCAGCTTTCCTGAAAAGGATACATAATATTGTTAGCAGCCACATCCACTGTCTATCCAACTTTTCAAAAATCTCAAACTATCTTTTATAATAGCTGTACTTCTGTGACATCCTTTCCCATTTGCAAAAGCTGCAACTCAACACCCTTCAACATAATTTCCAGAGTTTCCGCTTAAAGGCTTATTATATGCATGTTAAACAGCATTGTTACAGGCTTTTTATCAAAGCCCCAAATGGTTTCACTGCTACTTCTATAGTATTTACAGACAGGAAGAAAGTGAGAAAATCAATATATCCAAAGCCACAGACTAAAGTCAAACTAAACCCAGAGGAAAAATTCACCTAAAAAATACCTTTTTCCAAGGTCAGTTGTCAAGAGGATTAACAATAATCATGTTATACAAACGTTTCTTGAACACATAGTACCTATAAGCAGCTCTAGGGTTATCTGTTCTGGCATACTTTCCAGAACCTCCGCAGGTCAAGCTTAAAACTCTGCCTACCTTCTCTCCTAACATGTGTGTGCCAAATGGTATTCATCATATCATACTGTTATTGTGGGGTTACTACTAGTTGTGAGCTACTTGATGTTCGGAACCCTAAAATCATAACTATTTGCTTTCTCTGCCCTCCCGGAACACTATTAAGTACTGTTTCCTTTGCAAATCACTCCCTTCTCTACATACATATGACTTAATTCATACAGTTCATTTTTATCCATAAATATACATATTTTTAAGTCTCAAATCAGCAGAATTTAACAGCTTATGACTCTCCTCCTAGCTTTTATTTATCTTAGTTTATTGTTTTCAGTAGCATACCAAGATGACATGTGATATGTTTATTTGTGAGTGTTAATATATTTAACCATTCTTTTGCCTTGTGCACAACCAAAATTTTAGTTGAAAAATATCAACATAGGTACAAATGATTGAATTTTATATTATTAGATTTTATCACTGACTTATTTACATATAAATATTTCTTTGCTATAAATTATCAGCTCTAGGTCAAGATCTTCCCCACAATCTGGAAACCATTTAGACCTCTTAGCTCAACTTTAAAAGCACAATGTTTTGAATTGCCTTTGTTAATGATGACAATAATGACAATGACCAAAAATAAGATTGAAGAACTGATGACCTCTTATTTTCAAAACTCAAGAAATGTCCTAAAAATTTTCCTCTACAGCTATTGTACCTACATTCATCATTTAGGATTATTAGACCAGTCATACCAAATATCAGTTCTGCATTAACCTGGGTGCAATGGATAAACTAAACTCCTAGACAGTTGAATCCTAGCCATCCAGGTTAATTTCTTCCACATGAAACTCTTTGTAAAATACCAAGTAAAAAAAATCTACTGCATGAAAGTGAGGAGTGGGAGGAAGGTGTATTTCATCTCCTTTCAAAGTATCTGAAGCACAAAGTGATGACTCCTGAAACACCTAAAGCAATGATTCTCAAAGTTTACCTGGAGATGCCTGTTGAAAGGGCATCCTAGGGCCTTACTGCCAGCAATTATTATTTTGCTCCCACTTTGATAAACACTGATAAAGACAAGCTGCAAAATGAGATTGGAGAAGGAGGGGATCTACATAAGTTACAAACTAAATCAGCCACCTTAAAAAAAGTATCCATCAACAGATGAATGGATAAAGATGTGGCACATATATACAATGGAATATTACTCAGCCATAAAATGAAACGAAATTGAGTTATTTGTAGTGAGGTGGATGGACCTAGAGTCTGTCATACAGAGTAAAGAAAGTCAGAAAAAGAAAAACAAATACTGTATGCTAACACATATACATGGAATCTAAAAAAAAAAAATCGTTCTGAAGAACCTAGGGGCAGGACAGGAATAAAGGCACAGATGTAGAGAATGGACTTGAGGACAGGGGGATGGGGAAGGGTAAACTATGACAAAGTGAGAGAGTGGCATGGACTTAATATACACTACCAAATGTAAAATAGATAGCTAGTGGGAAGCAGCCACATAGCACAGGGAGATCAGCTTGGTGCTTTGTGACCACCTAGAGGGGTGGGACAGGGAGGGTGGGGAGGGAGACACAAGAGGGAGGAGATATGGGGATATATGTATATGTATAGCTGATTCACTTTGTTATAAAGCATAAACTAACATACCATTGTAAAGCGATTATACTCCAATAAAGATGTTAAAAATAAATAAATAAAATAAACAATGTCCCAACTGGGAAGCTGCCTGAGAATCAAAAAAAAAAAAAAAAAGTGAAAGGATGCCTCAATCCCACAATCAATTTTAACTTTCCTATTTGGTATAAATTCTATAAAAGGTAAGGTCATGACAGACAAATGACAAGAAATGAAAATCTGGTCTGGATAAAACAGTAGCCATAGTTTGGCAGATTATGCAACACCATCCAACAAGGCTTGCTGTAAATCAATAATCTCAAAGGGATTTTCTCTTCAAATGCCACCAGATCAAATGGCACTCAGAAAATAGTTTGCCTGTGAAATTTTAGCCTCTTTGCAACAATGCTGATTTCCACATTTGCCAAACTGTCAATTTAAAACTGGCAAGGTCTCCCAAAGTTTACAGAAAAGGTTTTATTAATGAATTTTACCACACATCAACTGCATCCAAAGAAACTAACAGAAATGGAATTGACCTACAAAGAGTACAGGAATGAGAAAATAATTTGGACATTTTCCTGCAAAATTCCCAACTCAAATCTATACATAATCCAGGGTTCTACACAATTCATATCCTTTTAAGTATGCAAGTCAGGAACTTTTCTCCAGTTCTTTGGAAACTTATTAAAAGAAAAAGATATCCTTAGCATATGTTTTATTTTCTGTGTACTAAAACAAAATTACATTGTTATTTTAGCAACTGTGATTGAAAGAACAACCTAAATCAGTTCCTATTCTATTTACTTCCTGAATCATCATCACTTCCAAATATCTGTTCTTTGGATAGCTACATATCTGAAAATTTTGCTTTCAAGGAGATGCTTAGGAACTTTGAGGTAAAGAAGCAGCACACCCAGACACTCGTGTCTACAAGGAGTGAATATGCTATGAAAACAATTGTGTGCTGGTGCTCAGGTTGCACAGATTCCTAGCTTTCCACACCTACTCCAGGCCACTGTCGACAACCCAATCTCTCAAAACTACAGTGAGATACCACCTAACCCTGGTCAGGATGGCCATCATCAAAAAGTCTACAAATAACAAATGCTGGAGAGGGTGTGGAGAAAAGGGAACCCTCCTACATTGTTGGTGGGAATGTAAATTGGTACAACCGCTATGGAGAACAGTATGGAGGTTCCTCAAAAATCTAAGAATAGAGTTGCATATGATTCAGCAATCCTACTCCTGGGCATATATCCGGACAAAACTATAATTCAAAAAGATACATGCATCCCTATGATCACAGCATCTCTATTCACAATAGGCACGACATGGAAACAATGTAAACGTCCATCAACAGATCAATGGATAAAGAAGATGTGGGGTGTGTGTGTGTGTGTGTGTGTGTGTGTGTGTGTGTGTGTATGTATACATAAAATGGAATACTACTGAGCCATAGAAAAGAATGAAATAACGCCATTTGCAACAATATGGATGAACCTAGAGATTATCATACTAAGTGAAGTAAGTCAGAAAGAGAAGGACAAATACCATATGATATCTCTTATATGTGGAATCTAAAATATGACACAAAAAAACTTATCTACAAAACAGAAACAGACTCAAAGACATAGAGACCAGACTTGTGGTTGCCCAAGGGGAGGGGAAGTGGAGGAAGAATGGACTGGGAGTTTGGGGTTAGCGGACCCAAGCTATTGTATAGAGAATGGGCAAACAACAAGGTCCTACTGTATAGTACAGAGACCTATAGTCAATATCCTGTAATAAACCTAATGGAAAAGAATATAAAAAAGAATGTATATATATGTATAACCTAATCACTTTGCTGTATAGCGGAAATTAACACAATACTGTAAATCAACTATACATTAATAAAATATTTTTTTTAAAAAAAACTCATCCTCCTAATGCTTTAAAAAAAATTAAGGCAACTACTCCATTAGGCTCAAATAGTTACAGTATTTAGTCAAAGATGCTCAAGCTATTTGTTATGTTTATGTGATTTTAACTTCACATAGAAATCTAAATTGGGAACAAAGCCTCAATGGTAGTGACCATGGCCTAAACATTCGAAACGGGTTTATACTATTTCTTTTGTTTTAGAAATTATGGAATCTCTAGTAGGAAAAATTTCATAGCAAACTGCTTCATTGATTTACCTAAAAATGAAACTTAAGGTTGCAATGCAGAGACCTGTTATAAATTGTCTGAGGTTTACGAGTGTGCATAGTTTACACATATCATTTAATAACTTACTTAAGTTTTCATCTCCCACCTGTGTGCAAATTTTCCCCATCATCTGATCCAGGACAAACATCACATCTCCTATTCCACACACAACACAATTTTCTATATTCAGGGTGGCTGATTTAACATGAAGCCAATTTCCTAAACTGAGTTTTGTTCCTTAAACATCTAATGCCCCTGATTACGATGCATTCGAATCTTTTTCCTCTAAATTGTAAAAGAGAGAGTTTAAGGATGATTTTACTTTTCTAAGACTACTTAAATCCAAAGAGAAAAGGCAAACTTATTGCAAAACCAAAGAGAAGTAAAGCCCTAGGTTTTTTATTGTGTTTTCACAATCAAAATACCGTGGAGATAAATCTTGAGAGTCCCCAATGACAATAAGCCAAAATGGCATTAGATATGGAATACCACCTTAATATGCAAAGATATTTTCTTAGTTGTCAGTTGTAAGTAGTTACTAATCTAAGAGCACCAAGATAAAACTAGTCAGTTTGTAAGCCTAATGTGTGTGTGTGAGATCTTTACCCAAATCCAAATTAAGTTACTTTCAAAAATATCCTCCCCCCCAAATTTGCTTTTGTTTGCAGATTCTAAGAGCCATTTAAAATATTATTAAATTCTAATTTATAGGGTATGTATCAAATAAAAAATATAACTATCAGAAATAAGCACAAAAATAAATTCTGATTTGATATTTTTAAATATCCCAACAACTTGTGTATTTATACAAAAAAGTGTCAAATCTACTTGTTTCATTAGTTTTTATGTATGGTTTGCTCTATTACGTATACATTCCACATTTAACTTAATATTCTCTGAAGACAAAGCTTTTGTATTGTCTTTGACCTTTTAAAGTATGCACATATACACACAAACACATGTAGAAATTTTTATGCACTAAGACAAAATATTGGGTATGTCATATAAAATACTCTTAAGAGTCATAATTACTCACACTATGACCTGTCATAAACTTTTTAAAAAAATATGTAATGAGTGAGATCACCAATGACAGGTAGAGAAAAGGGCTACACAGAAAAGCCTTTAAGACTAAAAATTATTTTAAATTACTGGGACAGGCACAATAATGTAGAGAATGCCTTCAGCTCATCTTCCAATGATTTAAAACTGCTGATGCCTCAAAGAAATATTCAGAACAATATTGTGCTTGGAGGGGGTTTTATTTTATTTTTCATTTTGTACTGCATCCATCTGGAACAAATCTCCCTGGGTGTGTTACATCTTGAAAACACAATTAAAAACATTAATCAGATCTGGCCCACCAGATCACATAACCTTGGTTGCCCAGCACTCTCTGACATTCTCTAACTAGAGCAAGGGGGAAAATTGTTGAGATTGTAAGAGTTGTTTCAGGTGTGGTTTTAGACATGGCTATTCCAAGAAGGAAGAAAATCTCGGTGACTAAGCTATCCTTGTCTCTTTACCACAATACCTAACCAACCTGTGTGTGCTAAACTAAAAGGTGATTGTCACTGAGACTTCAATTCAAAAGGAAAATAGAACTATCGACATCTCATTAGATACCTTCACTAAGTAAGAAAAAGCAAATAAAAGGAGAGGCAAGAAAGACCCCAATTATATTGTTGGCACACAAATGAATACAAAACTTATTTTAGTTGTTTTTCTCTTCTTAGTCAAGGATAATTTTCATTTCTTTGATTATTATCAATAAATATTATATACAGATTATTTTTAAGTCAAACAAAAATCACTCATAATCCCATGATCTCAGCATCCAGAGGATAGCCAGATTATCTTCCTTCTGGTATTTTTAAAATATATCTGTTATCTAACAGAATTGCACTCAATTTCAATAAAAAAGAATTCAACCAGGTGTTTGCCGACAAGGAGGCAAGGAGACTTTCCCTTGACCTCACTCTTGGTCAGCTGGGCTCTGGTCACATTCCTTTCTCAGTTTTGCTGCTAGGACGTAGACTGATTCGCACAGCTCCCATCCCAATTTCCAGGGTCTAGTCACACTTGCATCATGGTTCTGCTGGCCTTGGTATTTCTCCTACCTACACAGCCTGGGTTTCTGATGCTCTAAAGATAAGGCCACCACTAGGACATGTAAGGTCTTTGGATGAAACACAAACACACACATATGCACAACTACACAATTTCAAAAAGGCACTGTTCCTTTTTGAGACAGCCTCCATCTTGCCCTGTTCATCTGGAACACAAACTGCACCGCCCAGCTCAGGTAGCCCTAGCCGAAGAGATAGAGTAACACCCTCAACTCCATAAGTTCTGCTCCTGGGCTTCTCCCAGTCTCTCAGCCTGCCTGCAAAGCTTTACTGAGTGACCCAGGCCACCACTGCTTTACTGAGTGATCCAGGCCACCACCAACATTGTTAATGTTCCATCCTCTTTCTCCACAGTTGTTTATATGGTCTACCACCTCTGACAATTTTAGAAAGAGAAATACTAATATTTGGGAGAGGCAAGGACAGAGTACTTTGGCTTCCTCAAAAGCAGCACCCAGTAAAGAGATGGAAACCCAGTTCCCTGTTTGGTATAGACAGTGAGGTTGTAAATTAAGAGTCAAACACAAGAAAAAGTATAAAGTAGATTTCTTCCTATTTTCTGGTCACACTGAACCTTGTGTTGCAGATATTTTCTAGCCCAGTGAAATTTCTCCCAGATCCTAGCGATAGGTTGACTGTCAGTAGTGGTCTTTGGAAGTATAATTAATTCATCTTTTAAAATGCCTTCCTAAGAATTTTAGCGTAAGGTAGGAAACTGTTGCGTCAGGGACTGCTAGCCAAATGTTAATTTAAGCTAGTAGCTAATAATTAATATTTAAAAATCCATCATCCCCTGCTGATTTTATAACCCACCTAAAACCATAGACCTCAGTGGATACTACTATTGCTATATTAGAGGTAGCAGTATCAGAAGTACCTTGAGAATTTTAATAAAGACAAATATCCCTCTTGCTTGCAAATATACAAGTGGGAGGAAAAGTGTTCTAAATGATTTGTAAAGGAGACTCTTTACAAGGTGCTCCCTTGATGTATTAATGGCATATTAAGTCTTTTAAATGAATCTTTGTAGAACTCAACCAATATATTAGCTATAATAATAGGTGTTTCCAATGCTTATCACTAAAATTAAAATGAAGGTGTTGAAATCACTCAAAGAGCCTCTTTTATCCATTTCCAAATGAAACATTCCATTTTGAGAGGTGAAAACACATTTGTAGAATAGGGAAGAGCCAGTGTTTTCAATACTGCATTGTACCAAGGAAATCCTGTTGTATCCACTTATTATAAAATGAACCTTTAAATGTCAACAAATGAATATTTTAAAGAATTATGGCTTATCCATTTAACAGACTATCATGTATTAACTTAAAAATAGCCAAGAGTGCTTAAAAATAATTAATGTTTTATGGGAAAAATCAAAATATAGTTTGTACACATTATGACTCCACTTTTTAAATTATACATGCTTTATAATAATAAATACACCATAATATTTAATAGTTCTCTCTGTCTATTGAGACTGACTGGTTTTTGTAATTGTTTTTTTACTTCTCTACATCTTCTAATTTAACTACAATGAACATGTACCATGTTTAAAATTTTTTTCCAAAAGTAACATGTATTTTACTTTGAATTAAAAGACATCTTGATGAAGTTTCCAACTCCAAAGTACCTTGTGAAATACATACCCCAGTCAATGTCTAATGAAATTAACTAGAGGCTTTATTTTACAAATTGGATGGCTTTACTTTATAAATGTAAATTAAAGGACGAAAACTTAAACATATACCATTGGGTACTGAAATTTTAAAAATGGTATTTTACATACAAGGCCAAATACGGACAATCACAGTTTCTTTCCAACAGTCAAATCACATTCCAATTACCAAATTAAAATGTTTGTGAATTACTCCTCAAATTTGAGAAGAAACAAATAAAATGGCTTTTTGATGAATAGCTATAAACTAAAGTTTCATTTCCAGAAATTCTATACACATAGTTTAAAAACTAGAGTTTCTCTTGCAATTAGATGTGTACACGTATTCACTTGCCTTCTGTTGGAGAACCAAACAATGCTATAGCTCAGCACTTTTACAAGACCTTGAAAGTATACCTGAATGAGGACCTCATTTGTAATTCTCCTCGTAAGCTGCCTAGTATGAATATGAAATGAAAAACCTACCTTTGGGGGATCCTGTCCTCAAACCTACCTTTTATGGAGCTAACATCTTAGAGGCTAAGAGAATGAAAATCAGGTCAATGGAAGAAAAAATTACATCAAGGAGGTTAGGACTTATTGGAGGAAGACATCAATATCCATGGTCAACTGTGATTTAGAATTATGATGATGGCAGTCAGGAGTGTTTGATGTTTAACCTTTATACATTATTTAATTCGAGAGCTTCTTCCACACTCACTTTCTACTTCCCTCTCCTCAGCAAGCCCCTTAAAGCTGTCAAAGGAAGATTCAAATGACCAAAATGACGAATTATTAAATAGTTCTCAATTAAATTTGTGGATTAAAATGATTTCAGGTGTAAATTAATTTTTAGATATATTATTTTAACCAGAAAACAAAGTTAACTGAAAGCAACTAGTTTAGAGAATAGAAAAAAAAAAATTCAGAATAATCAAGATAGATTTTCTTCATGCTTACAAACATCATCAACAACAACTGAAATGTACCATATAACACAATTGCCATGTTAGTTCTATCCCTTTAGCATATTTAAAAATTTTCTGATGCGAAATAGAGAAGTGAGAGGGATCAAGAAGTCATTTAAAGCATGTCAAACTAAAGAAAAATAACTTTAAAGTACAAACCATTTACAAACCAGGCATTTCCCAATTCTGGTCAAAATAAAATTAAAACTGCAACTTAAAAAATAGAATGTTTATGATTTTTGTGTTCAGAAAATTGTAATATTCAAATACTATCACTTACTTTTTCTACTACAATCTACAGTAAGTAATTTTACATTCTTTTACAAATAAATAGAAATTTTAAGAATATTAGCAACTGCTAGGGTACTGAAATAATAATTAACCATTTTTTTGGCCCAATCACTGGAATCTAAGCTATTTAAAATATTGCAACATACATTGAAAAGAATATGCCAGTTATTCTCCCTATGCAATGTCTTTATATTTTAAGACATAACTTCAAATTTGGAAACTGAGATTAATCTTCATCTCTCACCAAGTACTGAAATTACTGAATGCTTTGTAACATATCTTTGTTTCTCGCTATGAAATTGACAATTAATAGGTAATCAATCATATCACCTTATCATTCTATTAAATAAATATTTTCAACTATGCCCTTGACTCCTACCACCCAAAACAGAAATACAACCTGAGGGCTCACTGCACTAACACATTCTCCACAGGATCATCAATGAGGACACTTAATGAGCTTTATAAAGAACTTTTCACAATTCACACGAGTTTAATAGACCTAATCCTCTTCTGCAACTTCCTTCTAAAGTTTTCTAACAAATCTCCATCAAGGATCAAGCCCAGAAGAACACTTTGGTGTCCTAAATTTGAAAGGCTCCTTTGATCTCCTACACCACTTAGCAGCTGCATTTCTGTACACTTAAAAGAAACACGAAACTCACCAGATTTGTTTGTTTGTTTTTCATTTGGGCAACCTTCAAACAGAGGAAACTACAGTGACTCCAGCTGTCTCCTCATATCCTTCTGCCAAATCCAGGAGGTGCGACAGGTGCAGGCGAGCGCAGCCGGCGTGCGGAGGAGCAGGACTGAGGGGTCGGGAGCCGCCGGGGCGGGGCAGGGGGGAAAGCCCAGGCAGGAGCCTGCCACAGGTTGGGGCAGCGATTGGCTTTGGGCGGCTGTCTTCTAGCTTTGCCTCCAGTGGCGTGGTGAGTTAGCAAATGACGGCTAACTCCTGTACTCCGAAGGCTGACTCCTAGAGAAAGCCCCAGTACTCCTGTGTCCACTGTGGAGCTGAATCAATGCAAAGAGGAAAAACTGGATTAATCAAACATTCCTTCATGCAGTCACACCAAAGGCCACCTACAACAAAAGAAATCATTTCTTCATTTCCTAACGGGCTGATAATGATTTCGGCCCTCACCTTACACTGTCTGTGTAGTGCATTGATTATTAATACTCCCACAAAACATTTTCTGACCCAGGTCCTATTTATAGCAGAAGTCTCCTTTACAGCACCTTGTGGGATCAGGAGGGAATATACCATTTACTCTGCAGAGCTGGGGCTTTGCCTCTGTAAAGCTCATCTCTTACGCTAAATATAAATATGAACCATGATGCTTCATATTAGTAACAAAGTGCAATAAAACGAATGGTGGCTGCATCCTTGTTCACTTTTCTCTTTTATGCATAAATCAGTGCACAGATTAAGATGAACCTGATGAACCACCAGCATCCTGATGCTGATGAGGTGCTACCTTCTGACATAAGAGTCTCACTTGGGGAATGTACACAGTTCTCTCCAGAGATGCTAAAAGTTTGTTCTGTTTTCCTATATTGTGCAATGCTCCAGAAATAGAGACAGGGCTCACATCTAATCCAATTTTCACATTCCTGAAATGTTTCAGAAAATAAAATTCTCATTTCCTTTTCTGTGACTTTAGCTATGTTTTGCTTCTCAATTTTACAATGAAATTTCTGAAAAGTAATGATGATCATCATACAATTTTTTAAGCACCTTTCTCAAATTAGACCTCTTCTTGCCTTCTTAAATCAAAATCCGAGGGTGCTGATTTTAATGGACTTTTTTGGAGGCGAGGGGGGAGGATGATAATACCAAAACTAAATAAATGAAGCAAGTGGGCCAGATTAAAACATATGATGATAATATGCAGTATATTTGATATGGGTAAAAATCCTACAGCAAATTAATGTCAACATTAGCCAGGAGGTGTTAGTATCAAGACCTTAAAGAGATCTTGAACAGGCCATCACGTCACATATGAAGTCACTGAAGCCCCCAAAGGCTGTATGACTTGCTTGATGCCCCATAGCAAGTTCACTTGTTCATGAGGAATGAACCCAGGTATCCTATGTTCCAGAGCTGCGTTCTTTCCATAACATCGTGGTTTGTACTTGTTAAGTATTGTATTCATTTTCTTTTGCTGCATAAGAAGTTACAACAAAGGTAATGGCTTAAAACAACAGACATTTCTTATCTCATACAAGTTTCTATGGGTCTGGAGTCCATGCAATGCCTAGCTGGATCCTCTGTCCGGAGTCTCAGAGGTGTCAGCCAGCTTGCATTTCTTTTTGGAGCTCAGGTTTTTCTTCCAAGTGCATGTGGTTGTTGGCAAAATTTATCTCCTTGTGGTTGCAGAACTGAAGGCCCTATTTTTCTTGACAACTGTCAGCTGGGGACCACTCTTAGCAACTAGAAGTCACCCACAGCTGTGGCCCTCTCACAACTTGGCAACTTACTCCTCCATATGGACAAGCAAGAGAATCTCTCCCCAGTCCACTAAGACAGAGTCTTATGTAATGTAATGCAATCATGCGACTGACTATCCCATCACCTTTGCCATAATCTACTGGCTAGAAGCAAGTCCCAAGTTTTGCCTCCATTCAAGGGGATAGGATTATGCAAGGCCATGACTCAAGGGGGTCATCTTAGAATCTTGCCTACCACAAGCATAATTTAAGAAATAAAAGCACCGACATATATGTGCAATAGTCCTGCCACTTCCTATTAGCTACTGTTACAAGACTAGTTGCATCTAGGATTTCTGTTCATTGTTTGCACCTTCGCCTTAGCCTGCTCAGGCTGCTGTAACAAAATACCACAGACTGGGCGACTTAAACAACAACGGTTTATTTCTCACAGTCCTGGAGGCTGGGAAGTCCAAGATCAAGGTGCCAGCAGACTCAGTGGCTGGTGAGGGCCCTTTTCCTGGCTTCTAGCTGTACTCTCGCAGTACAGAGAGAGAGAGAATGCTTCTGTCTCTTCCTCTTTTTATAAGAGCATTAATTACATCATGAGGGCCCCACTCTCATGACCTAATCTAATTACCTCTCAAAAACCCCACCTCCAAATGCTATCACATTGGAGGTTAGGGATTCAACATATGAATTTTGGGAGGACACAAACACTCAGCCTATATCAACCTTATAGTTTGGTTCTTTTTCTGTTTCTTTCACTGTAGTAGTCTCAAGTTGTGAGGTCTTTTTATTTTTGTCAGTTGTCTTATTTCTTTAGCTCACAGGCTGAGAAAATCTTGATCGTGGACTATCTTAAGGATCAGCCTATTTTACTTCAAACAGGAGGCATCTAATAGGGCTGAGTCTTCTTTTGATGCCATGCATTTGGGAAGTACCCAAATGATTTCACAAATGGATAGCATTTAGCCAAGTAGAGATTGGGAAAAAATAAATGGTATGTTGACAATCAGAGGAGAAATTTTCACTATTTGGTATGAGCAGCTTTACAGACATCCATGGCTAGGACTTGGATGAGTGTTGAGTTTTTGGAAGGAGCAACGAAAACACTTGCTTAGCAGCATTTGTGATATTACAGAAAGGAAAAAAATGGAATTTGAGATCTGGATTAAAGTCACAACTAGCTCTATGACTTTGGGCAAGTCAATGAAGACCTATGATTCCTTCTTCCACATACTGTATATAAATACAGGGATAATAATATCTTTTCAGGCTACTGATGAAAAGTAGATGAGAATATGAATGAGAAAACAGGATCTTAGCAATCACTTAGCATAAGGAGAATAAATTCACTTTGGGATAAGATCAGAATTTGGTTTAGGTTATGTTGGCCACAGGCCAGGGTTGATATGTTATTTGATTGAGTCAGATTTGTAGAATCTAAAAGTTATACATATGTAAGGTATTACATACTATTTAAATTTATTTGGTGTGTTATAAATTACAAAATTCATTCAAGCTTAGTATAAGAATTAAAACAATGCATAATAAAAGGATAAAGATGTAATCCCATCCTTGTTCCATTCCCACCTCCTAAAATATGCAATATTAAGACTAGTATGTACTTTTCCATGCCTATTCCCTTGCCCATGTTTGTGTATAAATATATACATATATGTGTAGAAACATATAAACACAAATATAAGTGATTATTTACTTGTTTTAACAAAAACAGAATCATATTATACAAAACACTCTGTAAATTAAAACTTGACAGAGTATCATGGGCCATTCATATAAGGCAGTATACATAAAACTACATTTATCCTCTTGCCCCCTAATTTCTGTATGTGAATTTGTGTGTGTTTATTTGGATATTGCACATCTACTTTTTAATCTTGATATTTTTATCTTTGCTCTCCATCTATCATCTTTCCTTTGCCCCCAACCCTATCACCATCCCTCCAGGTAACCCATATTAAAATTTACTGTGTATCTCTCTAATCATATATACACACATACACCCAGTCACTTATATGGGAGAGTCGTTACTGTTTTATAAGAATCAAACTGTATTATACATATTTCTCCAAATCTTTGTTTGCTTAGTCAACAGTATTTCCTAGAAATCCTTCCAAGATGACTGATACAGGTCTAGTTCATTTCTTTTAATAGATGCATAACTTACCAAGCTGTGAGTTTGTCACAATTTAACTATTATGAACAATATGACAATAAATATTCTTATTTATGTTTCCTTTTGTAGTTGACATTTTATTTCCAGGGAATACATTTCTATAAGAGGAACTGCTTAGAAAACAGATATGTATATTTTTCTTTAATTTTAGTAGGCCTTGCCACGTCTCTTTCCAAAAGGATGTCACAAATCCTATCATCAGTGCATGAATGTACTCTTTTATGTGTGTGTCCCCCAAGACAGGACTTTACATTTCCATGTTTGTTTAATTTTATCAGTCTAAGGTCAGTAAATTGATATATCAACTTTTCATGCATTTACTGAGCACATACTTTTTCCATATTTCTACTAGTTTATTTGTCTTAACCAAGTTATAAGTGATGTATGTATAATTATGGATATAAACCCTTTGTCTTTTGTATTACTAATACTTTTTCTAAATTTACCATTTATTACGTTGATTATGCTATCACATATCATAACTGTTAAGTTTTTTATTTATTTATTTATTTATTTATTTTTGGCTGCATTGGGGCTTCTTTGCTGGGTGTGGGCATTGTTTGTTGCAGCGAGCAGGGGCTACTCTTCATTGCGGTACACGGGCTTTCTCATTGCGGTGGCTTCTCTTGTTGCGGAGCATGGGTTCTAGGCACGTAGGCTTCAGCAACCGTGGCTCACGGGCTCTAGAGCACAGGCTCAGTAGTTGTGGCACACAGACTTAGTCGCTAGGCGGCATGTGGGATCTTCCCAGACCAGGGCTCAGACCTGTGCACCCTGCACTGGCAGGCGGATTCTTAATCACTGCACCACCAGGGAAGCCCACATATCATAACTGTTTTTAACTTTTAATAAATATAACTACATTTTTCTTTTATAGGTCTGAGTTTCCAGTCTTGATTATGCATTTCTCTCCCACTGCTCTATGTAATCTAGGTTTTCTTGCAAAATTTTTTTTTCAGGACATACAGGTTGGGCTCCAATGTTTACAGTTATCAGGGGAACTACTTTTTAGATCAAATTTGGAATATTTTTTTCAAGAGAAGTTAAAGTAATTAACTGTGGCCCAAAATATCTCAATAGTATATTTTTTTCAAATAGATTTATACTTTCCCAAGGTTTTTTATTTTATTTTTAAAATTTTTATTGGATTACAGTTGATTCACAATGTTGTGTCAGTTTCAGGTGTAAGCAAAGCGAAACAGTTATACTATACATATATCCACTCTTTTTTTAGATTCTTTTCCCTATAGGCCATTACAGAGTTTTGAATATTAGTTATCTATTTCACATATAGTAGTGTGTATGTCAATCCTAATCTCCCAATTTATCCCTCCCCCTACTTACTCCCAGTAACCATATGTTTGTTTTCTACATCTGTGACTCTGTTTCTGTTTTGTAAATAAGCTCATTTGTACCCTGTTTTAGATTCCACACATAAGCAATATCATATGATATTTGTCTTTCTCTGTCTGACTTAGTTCACTCAATGACAATGTCTAGGTTCATCCATGTTGCTGCCAATGGCATTATTTTGTTCTTTCTTATGGCTGAGTAATATTCCATTGTGTATATATATATATATATACCACATCTTCTTTATCCATTCATCTGTTGATGGACATTTAGGTTACTTCCATGCCCTGGCTATTGTAAACAGTGCTGCAATGAACATTGTGGTACATGTATCTTTTCAAATTATGGTTTTCTCCAGATATATGCTCAGGAGTGGGATTGGTGGATCATATGGTAGTTCTATTTTCAGTTTTTTAAGGAACCTCCATACTGTTCTCCATAGTGCCTGTGTCAATTTACATTCCCACCAACAGTGCAGGAGGGTTCCCTTTTCTCCACACCCTCTCCAGCATTTATTGTTTGTAGATTTTTGATGATGGCCATTTTAACCAGTGTGAGGTGATACCTCATTGTAGTTCTGATTTGCATTTCTCTAATAATTACTGATGCTGAGCATCTTTTCATGTGTTTTATCCATCTGTATGTCTTCTTTGGAGAAATGTCTATTTAGATCTTCTGCCCATTTTTTGATTTGGGTTGCTTGTTTTTATGATATTAAACTGCATGAGCTGTTTGTATATTCTGGAGATTAATTTCTTGTCAGTTGCTTCGTTTACAAATATTTTCCCCCATTCTGAGGGTTGTCTTTTTGTTTTATTTATGGGTTCCTTTGCTATGCAAAATATTTAAGTATAATTAGATCCCATTTGTTTATTCTTTTTATTTTCATTATTCTAGGAGGTGGATCGAAAAACAACTTGCTGCAATTTATGTCAAAAAGTGTTCTGCCTATGTTTTCCTCTAGGAGTTTTATAGTGTCTGGTCTTACATTTAGGTCTTTAATACATTTGGAGTTTATTTTTGTGTATGGTGTTAGGGAGTGTTCTAATTTCATTCTTTTACATGTACCTGTCTAGTTTTCCCAGCACCACTTATTGAGGGGACTTTGTTTGTTTGTATGAATATTTGCATTCCCATCCTTAATCATCATAGAGACCTAGCTTCTGATTTCTAAATTCATTCTGATTACTAGGACAAATTCCTAAAACCAAACATTCATTGTTGGACTGATTCATTTTTCTCCTTTCTACAAGCCTGACAGAAATCTTACAGTTCTGATTGTCTAATGTTTTATCCTCATTTTCAATATATTCAAAACAGTCATTTCTAAAACTCTTTCATTGGGTTTAAGTTAAGTGATATTAAAGTGTAATTCAAAATTTTTCTTTCCATCATATCATGGCATAAATATAATAACTGCTTTCATTTATTCATTGCACAGAAGGATAATGTATTGAGATATTAACATGGGCTTTGTTCTTGCTGCAGCAGAACACAAGAGATGCCCCAAAGAAAATATTCTGATATCAGTCTCCCTTCCTGACTTTTATTCTTAAAATGTGAACTTCTTGAGATTATGTCGGGTTGGCCCAGAGGAGGATGGGGGTGGAGAAGGAGCATCACTGGGTGATGAAGGGGAGACACAGGTTCATCTACCGGGCTGCGGGTTTAGTGAGACTGGACCCTATCCACTGCCTCCCATGTAGGGAATCTGGGCTGGAAGCTCTCAAGTTCTAGTGTCAGTCAACAAAGTCCCAAAGCCTAGACGCAGCACAGAGTCATGTGAAATGGCCATTTGAGAGTGGCATGAACTTCCAAATATTTTAGCAATTAAGGGCCTCCATTTTCTTTACCCTAGGCAAACAGAAGGAAATCCATGACTAAGGTTGGAGTTTGAACAAATCTGACCGAAGAAGAAAGCTCCAAAGAGATTAATACCAGCTTAAAAAACAATACTGTGGCCCTTATTTATACTTTTTAATTTCTTGAGGCATGCCAAGCTCTTTACATAAATGAAGTCTTCTTTAAAGGTGATAACCCTGTGAGTATGGTACTGTTGTTCTCCAGATGAAGAAATTTATATTAGTTCATCCAATATTGCATTGCTGCTGCGTGGCTGAATTATAGTCAAAACCCAGATTTAAAGTGTGGACTTTTAACCATTTTTCTCTACTGCTTCAAGATGACATACATAAAAGCATTCTGTAAACTATAAAGCTTTATATAAATATAACACAAATGCTATATAAGTTGTAACTACAAATGTAGTAGGATATTTTTTATATTAAATTTCCTTCCCTTCCTTCCCTATCCACCTCTCTTCTTTGAACTTCTTATCCTTTCCACCAGTAAAGCTGAGCCATGAACACAAGGCTAACTTCCCTGGATAAAGGGAGGGCAGATACCTCCTATAACAAAGAAGTCATTGCTTGGCTTTGAGTTTCAAATAAAATGTTTTTATACCCAGAGGAAAAATAATCCTCCAAAAGCCAAAATGCTTTTGATTAGTCAGAGCTAGGCACTAAAGTGAAAGGAGGTTATATTTTGAATTGCAAAAAAGACCAAGTTTAGAGGACTGAGCTCAAAGAGTTTGCAAAATTAGGTCATAAAGTAGAGAAGGAAGAGAAGGATTTAATTGATGTGAGACCGGGGTGGGTCACTGAGACAGTTTCCAACACCCTATTCTCTAAGCCTTAGCCGCAGGGAGTGTGAAATAGTAGGACCCCCAAGGAGGCTTGGCAGAATAACAAAGAAAGTCAGCTGGGCCCCGCTTTCCAGGGAATATCCTGGAAAGAGTATAAGCTGCCTCAAGGGAGCTTGGCATTCAGCCTGCCAATGCAGGGACATGGTGCTTAGGTGATAAAAATAGCACCTGTGGATTGGCCCAGGGGAGCCTGAGGGATGCACACATTCTGAGGTGGTGCAGAGAAGGCAGCCCAAGTTTTCTGGCCTTTGGAGAGGCCAGGATGTCTTGTGAACCAGAAGAGACCCAAGTTTGAGATAAGGAAGCTACAAAATGTTAAGATCCTCAAGATCACAAGCATGGCAGAACCTGGACATCATCAAGGCTTCCAGCTGATGCTCAGTAACCCAGGCAGGTGCCAAACAGGATAACCATGGCCAGGCAGGACTGCAGTGGGATCCAGGGGTCAGAAGATGACGGCAAAGCAGATGCTCCCCTCCTCATAAGAAACAGCACTCAAACCACCCAAAGATAGAACACCCTCTCCGTGAAAAAGAAAAGCTTTCTTTCCTCAAAGAGACTGAGTTAACATGGAAGAGACTAAGTCGTAAACAGAAAACTGCTGAGTGACCTTTAAAAGCCAAGGGCACAATAGTCCACCGTAAATCAAGTGTCACTTGATTTATATCACTCAATATCACTTGATACTTGAGTCATAATGTGAATATTCAGATCTGACTAAACTACATTTCCTATTAAATAACCATTTCCTGTTGTAGTGTCTTTGAGGACTATAAGAGAAGATACTCTGTCACCAGTGGAAGCATCCACCTTTGGCTCACTGTAATGAAAGCTGTAACCTCTCTTTTGCAATCTAATTCCAGAAGTTAGTCATTCCTTAAATATTTATTGAGTGCCTATGTGCCAGGCTCTGTAGTCATACTGAATATACAGTGGTGACAAGACAGAAATGATTGCTTCCCTCATGGAGCTTACAAACCAGCAGGAAGAAATACATAAAGACGCTTAGTGGTCCTGTGTGGTAACTGTTACAATGGCAGGGCACCAGCAGCTATGAAAAAGCATAGACAGACCAGTTTGAGCACAGGATAGGTGTAAGGCAGTAAGGGAGCTCTTGGCTGAGCCCTAGAGGGAAAATCAGTCCCTGATAGGAGGTGATATGGGGGTGTGGGCGGGGGGACTGCTCTGGCAATAGGAACAGCAGGTGCAAGGGCTGGAACTATGCGAACATGTGATACTCAGTTTGGCTAGAACATATCTATGCGTCCAGATTTTTCTTTCTTTTAAATGGCATCTTTGCAGATGAATCACTAAAATCTTAAAGCTCCACTCTCCAGGATCCATAAATGTTACCTTGAGTTTCTTAGGCAAGGCTTCTCCTATTCTCTTGACATTGTTCTAACTGCACAGTCCTCATAGCCCAACCTTGAGTTGTCGTTCTAAGATGAAAACGGGATAATGGAGGGCAGGAAGTTAGCTGTCAAGACATTAAAGAATCGACCTCCCCAGGTATTCTCTATAAATATGGCCATGGTGAATAATAATATAAATAATGCCTATCGTCAGAGGTTCCAAAATGTTCTCAATTCATGGAATCCTTAGTGTCTTCGGAATTTTTTCATGGCTCCTCTAGGCAGAGAGATATCTAAAAATTCCACAAAGTAGTTAGGACACAGAAACTGCCAAGATATCAAAAAGGAATGTAGCACAATCTAATGCTGAATCTGTGAACTACCTTGAGCTAGTATTGCATGTGTTGTCCAACAGATATCAAGTATTGCTGTGTTAACCTCAAAAAATTTAAAATATCCTGTGATGTCTCTGTGAGTTTGCCACAGCACTCTGGGATGCCTTGCTGCAGATCTAACACAACACATATGTGCCTCCGATCCACAGCCTGCCTTTCTCCAGCTCTGCTCAGTCTTTCAGAAGAGCTGACTTCTGTAGGTGCCCTTATCAACTGACTTACAGCAAGGGAGATTGGACTGTCTACTTTGGAGTGGGGCAGAGTGGGGAAGAAGCAGGTTATCCTCCCATTCTCTCTATGCTCACGTAGCAGAGAGTTTGGTAGCAAAAGAGTCTTCTCCACAGCCCCACCTCTGGCCAGACAGCTTACTGTGGTCCTAGCTCCTGTCAGGTGGAAGCTGGTCCACCAGGTTATTGTGAGACTGCCCCCTCCCTCTGTCTTCCAGACTAGCAGTGTGTGGTAGGCAGCTTCTAAAATAGCCTCCAATGATGTTCACTGCTATGGGATGAATTGTGTCCCCCACAAAAAAAGATGTATTGAACTCCTAACCCTCAGAGCCTGTGAATGTGACCTTATATGAAGATAAGGTTTTGCAGATATAATCAAGTGGAGATCATTAGGGTGGACCCTAATCCAATACAGCTGCCATCCTTATAAAAAAGCAAAAATCTAGAGAGAGACAAACACAAACACAGGGAGAACATCATGTGAAGATGAGGCAGAAATTGGGGTGATGCATCTACAAGACAAGGAGTGCTAAAGATTGCCAGCAAATCACCAAAAGCTAGGAGAGTAGCATGGAACTGATTCTCCCTCACAGCCCCCAGAAGGAAACAACCCTGCTGACACCTTGATCTCAGACTTCTACACTCCAGAAATGAGATAATAAGCTTCTGTTAAACCACCCAGTTTGTAGTATTGTACTTTGTTACCGCAGCCCTAGCAAACTAATATACATACTTCTGGTATTCTCACAGTTGAATAATCCTCCCCCCCTTTGAGTGTGGGCTGGACTTTGTGACTCACTTATAATAAACAGAAAACAGCAAAAGTGATGGGATATCATTTCAGATATAAAAAGACTGGGGCATGAGTGAAATAGGTGAGAATAGGTGAGGGAGATTAAAAGGTACCAACTTCCAGTTACAAAATAAATTAGTGAGGGGAATGAAGTGTACAGCATGGGGAATACAGTCAATAACATTGTAATGTCTTTATATGGCAAAAGATGGTAACCAGATTTACCATGGTGATGATTTTGTAATGTATAGAAATATCAAAACACTATGTTGTGTGCCTGGAACTAACATACTGTTGTAGGTCAATTATACTTCAATAAATAAATTTTTTAAAAGACTGGGACTCTATCTTGAGTACACTCTTTCCCTCTCATAGACCACTTGCTTTAGGGGAAGCTAGCTGCCGTGACATAAGGGAACCCTGTGGAGAGACTCACATGGCAAGAGACTGGAGCCTACCAACCTTCACCCAAGTGAACCTGGAAGTGGATGCCTCATCTTAGTCAAGCACCCATAGGTAAGACAGCAACCCCAGCTAATAACTTGACTATAAGTTCATGAGGGAATCTGAGCCAGAGGTAAACATCTAAACCACACTAATATTTCCAACCCTCAAAACTGTATGAGATAATAATTTTGCGGTAACTTTATGGATAATTTGTTACACAGCAACAGATAATTAATATAGGATGGTAATTACTTCCTGCTGTTAATTCCTAGATTACCTGAGTATCCCCCATTTGGTTTCTCAGCTTTTCTATCACCTGTTTAGCCAATCTGGTATTAAATCTCCTGTTTTAAATTCAGAGTAGTTTCTATTTGGAGCCTGGCTGATACTTATACACAATATCACACATTCTAAGGTACAGAAATAATATAGCTGCTAAACAGTATCCATATTTGTTTTATACAAAGGTAAGCTTCGTCTGAGAATTTTAATGAACATTCCAATAAATCAGAACACAACAGACCCTGCTCTTTTTCTTGTACCAATGGCCTGAAGGTAGTGTTTCATGGGAAATAATGTTAATTTCCACCTTGATTCATCAAAAACATCTTCAAATAACTGTCAGTGAGAAAGAGGTAGCATTTCTAAGGTCATCCCAGAATCCCAGGCTCTTGGACATAGATGAAGTGAACATTTATTATTTATGTACTGTCACAGCTATGTAGTTATAAACAATAGCTGACATTCCACATGTCAATTCTGAATTCCAAAGAGCTTAACAGAAAAATTACAACTTAACGTCAACTCCAATTCCCTTAATTTCTAGAGCAGTAGTTTCTATTTAGCAGGTTTCCCAACAATTTGAAATAAAGAAGAAAAAGATTTTGTTTTGTCTGTATTATTCATCTAAAAAGGTATTGAGGGACATTTATCTCCTCTTCAAAATCCTTATGTCTAGGAGCTTGCATGGGGACTCTGCGAAGTGTATTGCTTTCTGAAATATTTCTGTGGGCTATGCATCTGTCTATGATCACTCTTGTTCATTTTCTCAGACTCCTAATCTGTGTGCTTTAATTCCTGGGGAGTCTGACTACAAATCAGAATATTGCATTACACATGCAGGGCTCACAATTAGAAAGTTTTCTCAATTATAATTAATTATCTGTTTGCATTTTATCATAGAAGCCACCAGACTACATTCTTGGTTCTATGGGCCTATATATATAATAGTTGGTTGAAACTGTGTGTTTGGGGAGGGTAGACAGAATTGGAGGATTCTGAAGAGTAGGTGATGGTTGTGGTGGTGATTTTTTAGGACAATTTATACATCTGAGGGCCTTGAAAATATCTGCAGGTGTGGGGTATTTGTGGGCAAACCTTGGGATCAAAGAACCCTCTACTAGCTATTCCTGCTTTACATAAAAATTATGTCTTCTGACTGAGCCACAATGAGTGCAATGTGATGCTCTAATATGTTCAAACGATGAGCTACCTAAGAATGAAATAAGCTGTGGGCACAATAGCCTCCAGTGATAAGAGGAACGTGATTCGCTATTTACAACAGCCAGGACAACTACTGAAGTCCACATGCCTAGAGCCCATGTTCTGCAACAAGGGAAGCCACCGCAATGAGAAGCCCGCACACCACAATGAAGAGTAGCCCCCGCTCACTGCAACTAGATAAAGGCTGCATGCAGCAATGAAGACCCAACCACAGCCAAAAATAAATAATAAAATTTTTTTTAAAAATAAAGAAAAAGAGGTCAAAAGCCTCCCACTCAACCCATAAAACAAGTATAAAACTGGGGGAGGGCTTCCCTGGTGGCACACTGGTTGAGAATCCACCTGCCGATGCAGGGGATACGGGTTCGTGCCCCAGTCTGGGAAGATTCCACATGCCGCGGAGCGGCTAGGCCCGTGAGCCATGGCCGCTGAGCCTGCGCTCCGCAACGGGAGAGGCCACAACAGTGAGAGGCCCGCGCACTGCAAAAACAAAACAAAACAAAACAAAACTGGGGGAAAAAATCCAAAACAATCACCTCAAGCCTCTGGAAATTAACTAAAGGCAGACAACAAATTAAGAAGCATTTATTCATGAAAATCAGCTGAACTTTGGGTAAGAGGAATGGAATTATGCAGGCTTTTTGCCTTGGGCTGCTTCCATTCCATTTCTGAATCCCCCAGTTTGTCAATGCAGTAGGATTACAAAAGCAAGGCTGACCTTGAAAACCAGCAATTTTCTGCCAATGCAGGAAGACTTGATTTGGGACAGAAGGTAAAAACCCACACCCAGAAAGGCTGTCAGTAAAAGAGGCAAATGCAGTAGAAAAAGAATAGTGCAAATCTACAGCTCTGCTAGCTTGAGACTGCAGTACAGTTGGGGGAAGCAGTAGACCTACCAGAAAGTTAATAGGAAAAATCTGAAAATGAGAGAGCCATACAAGAGCTAGATAAGCTCTCTACACATCTCTGTGTGACTATGAAACTAAACGTGTGCAAGGGAAATTTGAGATGGTCTGGTGGTAAATAAAAGTTAAGGCAGATAAGAATTACCTGAACTTTGAACACGCTACCAAACATACATACTGATCCATCAGCAGAGGGTGGAAGATTATGGGGTTAAGGTGTTTGAGTACAACCTCAGCCCCAGTCATTGGCTATCAACTGAGATATGAAGACACAGGGACAGCCATTAGGAAGCTAGACTAGAAATAAAAATAAGAACTTAAAAACTCCCACATACCACAGGAAAGATTCTGCAGATCAAGTCCAAGTAAGTTGCAAAATACAAAATAAAGCTTTCTGTCAATGGAAAAAATGAAAATACAGAGGTGCTTCAAAATATGATCCAAAATGTCCAGTTTTCAACAAAAAATTATAAGACATGCAAATAAACAGGAAAGCAGGACCTGTACTCAGGGCAGAAAAAGAACAGTGAAAAAAAAAATAAACTTAGTCTAAATCTGTCTATAAATAAACTGTCTAAATTTGTTCTTGTCATGAGAACTCAGGATTTACTCTCTTAACAACTCTCCTATATAACATACAACAGCATTAATCATATTTATCACGTTGTACTGTACATCCCTAGTACTTATTTACCTTGTAACTGGAAATTTGTACCTGTTGACTGTTTTCATCCAGGTCATGCACCCCACTCTGCACTTTTGATAACCACAAATCTGATCTTTTTTTCTATGAGTTTATTTATTTGTTTTTGAAGTATAATTGACCTACAATACTATGTTAGTTCCTGGTACACAACATATTGATTCAATATTTCTATGCATCTCAAAATTATCACTGCAGTAAGTCTAGTTACCATTTGACATCATAGAAAGATATTACATAATTATTGACTATATTGACTATATTCCCCATACTGCACATTTCATATCCATGACTCATTTATTTTGCCACTAGAAATTTGTAACTCTTAAACCTGTTTCTCTCCTCCCCTCTGGTAACCACCTGTTTGTTCCCTGTATCTATGACTCTGTTCCTATTGTCATTTGTTTTATTTTTTAGATTTCACATAAAAGTGAAGTCACATGGTATTTGTCTTTCTCTGTCTGATTGATTTTTTTTTTTTTTGCAGTATGTGGGCCTCTCACTGTTGTGGCGTCTCCCATTGCAGAGCACAGGCTCCGGATGCACAGGCTCAGCGGCCATGGCTCACGGGCCCAGCGGCTCCGCGCCATGTGGGATCTTCCCGGACTGGGGCACAAACCTGTGTCTCCTGCATCGGCAGGCAGACTCTCAACCACTGGACCACCAGGGAAGCCCTGTCTGATTGATTTTGTTTACCATAATACACTCTGGGTCCACACATGTTGTCTCAAATGGCAAGATTTCACTATTTTTTATGGCTGATTAATATTCCATTATATATAAATATAGGTATGTGTGTGTGTGTGTGTGTGTGTGTGTGTGTGTGTATCTATATATCTCAGATCTTTGTCCATTCATCTATTGACGGTCATTTAGGTTAGCAGACTAGAACTCTGAAGCAGCTAATATAAATATTTCAAAGAATTAAGGAAACCATTTTTAAAGAATTAAAGGAGAATATGATGAGAATGACTCAACAAATAGGTAATCTCAGTAGAGAAGTAGAAACAATAAAAAGAACCAAATGGAAATTTTAAAGTTGAAATGAATGGCTGAAATGAAACATTCAGTAGACAGGCTCAACAGCATATCTGAGATGACGGAATTTAAAAATCAGTGAACTTAAAGAAAAGTCAATGGAAATTATCCAATCTGAGGAATAAAAAACAAAAAAGGAAAAATGATTAAAATCTCAGAAACTTGTGGGACAACACCAAGTGTACCAACATATGTATGAGTCACAGAAGAAGAAGAGAGAGAGATGGAATAAAAAAAATTATTTGAAGAAATGAGTGAAACTTCCTTAATTTGATTTTTAAAATAACATTAATCTGACAATCCAAGAAGCTCAATGAACACCAAGTACTATTAACAGAGATCTACATCTTGACATGTCACAGTCAAAATGCTGAAAGTCAAAGACAAACATAAAAATATCAAAAACAGTAGGAGGAAAGTGACTCATCACATACAGAGAAGAACAATATAACTAATGGCTGACTTCTGATCAGAAATAAGATAGCCCACAAGGCAATGGAATGACATAATCAAAATATTGAAATAAAAAACTGTCAACCAAGAAATCTATATCTAGCAAAACTATCCTTCAAAAATGAATAAAGACATTCCAAGATAAATAAAAATTCAGAAAAACTGTTGCTAGTAAACCTGCCTTATAAGAAATGCTAAATGTTGCCATTTGCAGCAACATGGATGAACCTGGAAGGCATTATGCTAAGTGAAATATGTCAGACAGAGAAAGACAAATACTGTATGATATCACTTATACGTGGAATCTAAAAAGTACAGCAAACTGGTGAAAATAACAAAAAAGAATCAGACTCACAAACTAGTGGTTAACAGTGGGAAGAGGGAGAGGAGGTGCAATATAGGGGTGGGGAATGGGAGGTTCAAACTATTGGGAGTAAGATAGGCTACAAGGATGTTCTGTACAACACAGGGAATATAGCCAGTATTTTGTAATAACTGTAAATGAAGTGTAACCTTTAAAAATTGTATTAAAAATAAAATAAAATAATAAAACTTTAAAACAAAAATTTTTTAATCCTAAAGGTAATCTTTTACACTGAAAGCAAATGACACCAGAAATAACTGAAATACGCTAGAATAAATAAAGAGTACTAGAATTGATAAATACGTATGATAAGAACAAAAGGCTATATGAGGAATTCCCTAGCGGTCCAGTGGTTAGGACTCCACGCTTCCACTGCAGGGCGCATGGGTTCAATCCCTGGTCGGGGAACTAAGATCCCACAAGCTGCATGGTGCAGCCAAAAAAAAAAGGGCTTCCCTGGTGGCACAGTGGTTGAGAGTCCGCCTGCCAACGCAGGGGACATGGGTTTGTGCCCCAGTCCGGGAAGATCCCACATGCTGCAGAGCAGCTGGGCCCGTGAGCCATGGCCGCTGAGCCTGCGCGTCTGGAGCCTGTGATCCTCAACGAGAGAGGCCACAACAGTGAGAGGCCCGCGTACCACAAAAAAAAAGGCTAAATATATTTTTTATTTTCATCTCAATTTTTTTTTTTTTTTTTTTTTTTTTTTTTTGCGGTACGTGGGCCTCTCACCGTTGTGGCCTCTCCCGTTGCGGAGCACAGGCTCTGGACGTGCAGGCTCAGCGGCCATGGCTCACGGGCCTAGCCGCTCCGCGGCATGTGGGATCTTCCTGGACCGGGGCACGAACCCGTGTCCCCTGCATCTGCAGGCGGACTCTCAACCACTGCGCCACCAGGGAAGCCCTCAATTATTTTAAAAACATAAGATTATATAAAGCAGTAATAATAGCACTGCATTATAGGGATTAATGTATAACATATATGACATTATTAGTACAATGGCTTTGTTGGAACAAAGTTTCTATATTTTACCAGTATTGAGTCAGTATTAACCTGAGTAGACTGTGATAAGTTCAGATGCATGTTGTAATCCCTAGAGTAACAACTAAGAATATAACTCAAAAAAATTTTTAATTAACAGAGGAGTTACAATGGTACACAAAAAGCTTTGTTTAACACAAAATAAGACATTAAAGAGAAACAAGAAAACAAAACAACATGAGACATATGCGAAACAAATAGCAAAATGGAAGATGTAAATCCAAATATATCAATAATTACATTAAATGTGAATGAACTAAATACTTTAATCAAAAGACAGAGATTGTCAGACAGGACAAAAACCAAGATCCAATGAGATGCTGTCTACAGGAGACAAACTTTACATTCAAATCCACAAGCAGGGTGAAAATAAAAGGATGAAAAAAAGATACATCATACAAGTAGTAACTTCAGAGAGCTGGAGTGACTATATGAATATCAGACAAACTACACATTAAAATAATAAATATTACTAAAGCCAAAGAGGAATATTTAATAATAATAAAAGAGTCAATACATCAGGAAGATAAAAATGTATACACACCTAAAAACACATAGTAATGAAAGAAAGAAACAAGTATATAAATTTCAAGGTAGCCTCACTTACTGATTCCTTATATTTTCTGCTCTCTGAGTTCAGGGACTAAATTAATACAGTTTTGAAATATAGATTTCACCAAAATTTTTAAATGTTGCTTTGTGAAAGACCCTGTTAAGAGAAATGTTAAGGAAATGGAATCGGAATGCTGTGAAAAGCAGGTATGAAATACCACGTGCTGTGTACATTTAAGTTTATGATCCATTTTGAGTTAATTTTTGTATAACATATAAGATTTAGGTTGATTTTTTTTGCCTATTGACATCCAGTTGTTCTCACAATAGAAAAGACTATCATTCCTCCATCTAAGTGCTTTTGTACACTTGTTAAAAATCAGTTGAGCATACTTTTGTTTGGGTGTATTTCTGGGTTCTCTGTTGCATTCCATTGGTCTAAGTATCTATCCCTCTGCCAACCACACAGTCGTGATTACCATAGTTTTATAATGTCTTGAAATAAAGTAGGATGATTCCCCCCACTTTCTTATTTTTCAAAAATTTTTAGCTATTTTAGTTCCTTTGCCTCTCCATATAAAACTTAGAATGATCTTGTCTACTTCTAAAAAATACCTTGCCAGTTAATACAGTTCTAGGGGCTAGAATACAGCCCCTTGTACAGTTAATACAGTTCATTAAGTGCATATAGGATTCATCCAGATCTCCTTCTGCCTAAGTAGTCATGCCTATGTGACCCCATACCCAACTGTTTGAATCTGGAGTGAACACCTGACTCAGAAGTAACCCCTATATTGACTGACTGTAACTTAAAGCCTAGAACAAAAAGAGAAAATCTGGCCAATTGGGATCATCTTCTTGGTATTTGAATTGGGAAATAAAAATGCTGTTGAAGAGAAAAAAAATGAAGGACAGTATGAGATGGAGTTGGCATGCTGCAAGTCAAAACCATGGACAAGACAATCTTATGGTAAAGAAGAATGGTAAGGAAGAATGACAAAACTCTGAGTAAGCAAAAAAGTCACTTTAAGGAAAGTAAGAAGAAAAAAAGAACAGGATTGATGTGACTAGCAAGGATGAGATACCAGATGATGTAAATTGAATGCTGTACCCCCAAAAGATATGTTTAAATATTAACCCCTGGTACCTCTGAACGTGACCTTATTTGGGAATAGGGTCTTTGCAGATGTAATCAAGTTAAGTTAAAGTCATACTGGATTAGAGTGGGTCCTAATCCAGTTTGGTGATTTTATATAAGAAGAGGTAAATTTGTTTTTTTGTTTGTTTGTTTAATTTTATTTATTTTTGGCTGCATTGGGTCTTTGTTGCTGCATATGGGCTTTCTCTAGCTGCGGCGAGTGGGAGCTACTCTTCGTTGCGGTGCACGGGCTTCTCATTGCAGTGGCTTCTCTTGTTGTGGAGCACGGGCTTTACGAGTGTGGGCTTCAGTAGTTGCAGCATGCAAGCTTCAGTAGTTGTGGTGCATGAGTTCAGTAGTTGTGGCTCTCAGGCTCTAGAGCACAGGCTCAGTAGTTGTGGTGCAGTGGCTTAATTGCTCTGCAGCATGTAGGATCTTCCCGGAACGGGATCAAACCTGTGTCCCCTGCATTGGCAGGCAGATTCTTAACCACTGCACCACCAGGGAAGTCCCAGGCCAGTACACTTTAAAGCAGGGCTGGTAAATTAAAACGTATGGCCCGAATTTGGCCATAACCTGTTTTTATATGGCCCTCACACCTAGGTATAGCCTTTACATTTTTAAATGTCTAAGAAAAAATAAATAAGAAGAATGTTTTGCGACACATGAAATTATGTGAAATTCACATTTCAGTGCCCATAAATAAAATCCTATGGAACACAGCCACACTTATTCATTTACATATTGTCTATGGATGCTTTTACACTCTAACAGCAGAGTTGAGTAGTTGTGATAGGGACCGTAGGACCCACAAAGCCAAAAATATTCACTATCTGGCCCTTTATAGAAAGTTGGCCAAGTCTTATTTTAGAGAATTCAGTTAGATAGCAAGTTTGCTTGATTTTAATCTTTGCATTATGAGGGTTTTACCTGCCCATACTTTGGTTGAATAGGAGTAGTTGCAGGAGGAACTCATTCCAGTAGACTAGTCTATAACATGTGGTTCCAAGTTACAGCCATGCCTGCCATTATATGTGTATTTGCCCCTTGAACAAAAACTCAATCCCCCTAAGAGCTAAAAAGGTTATTTTACAGTGATTTGTCTTAAATCTACTGAGTATACAAATTACTATTTCGCCCATCGTCATGTTTTCTTCTTTTTTAAAACGGTATAAAAGAGCATGGCTTATTTTGATATATCTCACATACAATCATGTTATCAAACAAAACTGCCCCACTGATCGTTTTTGTGACATAATTGTGTCATTGCTTTTGAAATACAACTACAACATCTTTCTGGGACACAACAGACCTTCAGAACAAAGATAGATGTGGATGTAGATCACAAGGTGAATTAGTAAAAAAGGTACAGTAAATCATTAATATTTTTAAATATATGCCCATGTTTAAGCTTCCCCATCTTCCTTCTAAAAACCAAATATTTTCACCGCATTTAATATGACAGCCTCATACTTTTAAAATCTGACTGTATATAATTAAGAAAATCTTTCAACTATTCTTGCCCCTCAATATGATGAAGTTTTCATATAATATTCATTCTTACTTGTGTTTTCTTCTTACAGACTCCTTTTATTACCAATCAACTTTGGTATTTCCCACAAGCTTTCTTTTTCTTCCTCTAAAGCTCAAATAACAGTAAACATTAATGATAATTGTTGCTCCTGGCACCATTTGCCTAATTCAAAACAAATACCCAGTTGTACTTTTAAAATTCAGGCCCCCAAACAAAAACTCAAAAGTTTCAGAATTCTTTATTAATGAAAAAAATTTCAAATGCTCCTGGGGGACTATAATACTGAGCCAGATACCCAAACTATCCAAACTATCAAATTATAGAAATGAAAAGCTATACATGGTTTTTACTATGTATGGCTATATATGGCTCTTACTGGTTATTTACTTGGCTACAGTTGAGAGAGATTTATTTCAATTTACCATGAGCATTTCTTCTTAAAATAAGAAAAGCGAAATTTAATGGAACTAAATTTGGCACAGTTCCTAGCATATAATAGGCACACGATATATACTTTTTGAATAAGCAAAAGTAATTTTAATAAATTATTATTTAGTACTGTTTTATCTCTCCAAAGCATTTTTCCATTTTCACACTTTACCTATCCCTGAGAGACACACAGGTAGGTTTTCTCAAAGATTCAGGTAGATACCACAAAAAATATAACTGCCAGACCTTTGTCAAAGCCCCATAGGGCTGTTTCATTAGATACAGTCTGGTGAATATTAGAAACTACAGTTTCAAGTGTCTGGCAAAAGAGTAGGCTCGAATGTGTCAATTACCTAAGGAGGAAAAGGAATTGGACCTTCTGGAAGAGGTCTGGGTCCATGAAGCTACTAAATACCCCAAAGTACCATTTTTATTCTAGGGAAACTAAATAAACATATTAATGCAACAGATGGCAAGTTAGCAAGTAATATAACAAGTCACCTCAGTAATTAATCTTGAGCCTGTATCAGAAATAGAGATAGCCATCATTACCTACCCCTGATTTCACACACATCACCCCCCTTCTTAGAGAAGAATCTGCCACCTAAATCCCTGGAAAGTGCAGCCCTATGTATAAAGGCATCTTGTTTCACTGGCCATAGACGATTGGTTTAGGGATGGATATCTGACTCAAAATGGATTGTTAATATTCATTCAAACATGAGGAACGGGGACACTGAGTATAAGGACCATTTGGTTTTGGCTTTTGGGGCTGCCCAGAATCTAAATACCCTTCTTGGGTTTGAGGAATTTCCCACTTTATGAGACATGGTGGAAGGGATAGCCCTCTTTCTACTATAGAGCCTGAAAGTTCCTGATACTTGCTTTCCCAGCCTCCTGTGCAGCCAAGGAACTGGCACATGACCTAGGCTTGACTGATCAGAAGTACCTGCCCTGGATTTTGAATTGAAAGCTAGTGATGCACAGTTGTAGGGACACTTACTTCAAGGGGGCCAGGATGGGCAGCAGTAGAAGTAGCAATACAGTTAAGTCCCTTACATACAAACATTCAAGTTACAACTTTCAAAGATGCGAACCTGCCCCTGTATGCCAGCTGCCGTACTGTACTACTGTACTTTTCAAGGTACTATACTGCAAGATTAAAAATGTTATATTTTTTGTGTTTGTTTGTTTTTTATGTATTATTTGTGTGAAAAGTATTATAAACCTATTACAGTACAGCACTATAGAGCCTATTGTGTTAGTTGGGTACTTAGGCTAACTTCGTTGGACTTACGAACATACTCTCGGAATGGAACTCGCTCATATGCAGGGGACTTACTGTATTGAATCCAGTGCCCCCAGGGTCAGTGGTCTAAGCACTAGGCAGGTCTAGTACTTGGCAGCAGTAGTGTCCTCACAGGACCTGCTCTGTGGCTCTGGTTCTGGCTATGATGTCCCCTGTTTCCTGCCCATTTGTCAACACTTTCCAACAATTCTATGAGCTCCCCAGTATCCCTCAGTAAATTATTTTTCTGCTTAAATTAGCCATGGTGGTTTCTGATGCTTACAATTAAGAAGAGTGACTGATATACAGAATCCAGGTCAGCTGGCTGCCAACATGAGATTATAAAATAGGGAAATTTGAGAGCTGAAGCTGCAGTTTGGAGATGGCCATGACAGGCTATGCCAGCAGCAGAAGACAGTCTACAGATGCTCCAAGAAAAGCAGACAGCAAATACAATGACGTTCCAGAAAGAAAAGCAAGACAGAGAAAGAGAGTTTGCACCCTGACAATATTTCCAAATCTCTGTCCCATAAGAACAGGCCACACTTCATTTCCTACCTGTGGACTGCCTTGAAATCCCCTGTTGTATCCTTAAAACGAATCCTTCATTTTTTTTTTTAAGCTGATTCATTTTACTCAGTTTTATTCCTTGCAACCAAATGTACCCTGATTGAGTTAGCCAGATAAGTAGTAGATCGTAATTATCTAGGAATATGGAAAATAGCACAACTGGGACATGGAGGAACTTAGGGGACAAACCATAAGAGGAATCTCTCTCCCTTTCTACTCATAGTAGTTAGTGATGACTCTACCTTAAATTCAGGGGTGCTGCAAACATCATGTGCATGTATTGTTGTACTCAAACTTATGAATTAGCAGGTTATTTATGCTACTCGGTATACATGAAAATCACTAGGTCATGGCTCTATACTGCCCAAAACAACAGAAAAAGATCTGACTAAAATGTTAACTATAAATTGAGGGCTGAGAAAGCTTCTCCTAAAACAAAAACAATTATAACATCACGTAAGAACCATCTGTCAAGATAGGGCCTGAATTACAGAGAAGATTGTGGCAAGGCCTGCTGACAGATGGAGAATCAGATCCACCCTGGGAGGAATGTGGACAGCTGGCTCCTATAGCCCAGGCTTCTGGCCATCCCTCACACATCACGACTACATTATGACTACTCCCAAACATGGACAAAAACTTTGAGAAAGCCACCCAAGATGGGCTGATGGCAGCTTAGAATCCTATGGGAGACAATACCACAGTCCACTCACTGCCTGAACCAGAAAGTGCTCAATTCTGTCCTATCCCAGGGAGGGTGTCAGAAACCAAAGACCGGTAATCTGCTCTCCCCCTCTACCATCTGCGCTTTTCTGCCTTCTGATCTTTTATTCATTTTCCAGGTTAACTAACTTGGAAATTGATGAAAACCCTCTAGAGAAGCCACGTTGCTCTTGTTCTCAGAGTGTTCCTAAGAGACTTTAAGCAAAGTTGCCTCCTATCAAGGAAAGCTAAAGAATGATCATTCCAGTTTTGAAAATCAAAGCAAAAATACCAATGTTGTGGGAAATTCATAAGAATGACAGTGACAAGACCTAAAGCCTGAGCAAACCACAGATATCTGTAAGTCAGTTTTTTCTCACTGGTAAAAATCTGTGAAATACTTCCAATTTGGAGATTCTGCGAATCCAAGATTAACTGTTGAAACTTTGGAAAATCTCATAATGTCTCTATATAACTAACATAAAAATAGCTCTGTTTACCTCAATGGTTTGTTGCAAGAATCAAATGAATAAGTGTGAGAGTGGTTTCAAAGATGTGTAGTACTAAACAGTCACAAATCATTATCATTACAGGGGTAGACATATAATATTTGTAGACATAGTTACCACTATTGATATCTTTATCAAATTATCAGAATCTAGGACCTGTCCTTTGTAGATCATAATTAAATGCTTCCATATATGTAATGCACTTAGAACCAGTGTTCCATGCTAAGTACTCTCTAAGCATGAACTATTTTATTAGGATGATGATTACCAGGAGAAGTAGTGGTGATGGTTACCTTAATTCTTATCATTATTTGAAAATAATGAAGTAATGGGATGGGGTCTTTGGCTTTATGGTACCATATAACTTTCTTATAATAGTAACTCAAGTGTTTGGGAATTATCAATCCCCTAATGCTGTCAGCTGTAATTACCTTTACTGGCATTTTATACCCAAGAGGGCACTGTCTCACTATCGCCTTGAGACTCAGATTCAACACAGCTGCTGCCAACAGACCAATGACTACTGTTACATTTGGTTAAGACCCCTTCTCAAAGTTTACTTTTACATCAGCCTCTCCTAACAGCCCCAAGGTAATATATTTCTTTTAAAATAAAATGAAAGAAAATTTTCTTTGCAGAATTTCACGGCAGGTCTAAGGCATCACTAAACCCAATTGGGGGAATCACTGCCTAATAATTAAGTAATATTGAAGACAGTCAAAAAGTTTTCTCATGTCATCCTAGAAAGTCTCAAAGCATAGTCTACATACGTAACAGGTGATAAATTTTATACTCCAACATAGCCACAAAACAGCCTGCTACAGCAAAAGGTCACTTCATGGGTGTCCCAGGGCCGAGCCACTGAAACAAGCCCAAAGTTAGTTTCACCTGAGGGCAATACTAGCATTCAACTGTCACCCTCTCCTTACATTAGCATGCTGTTGATTATTCCCACCAGTGGAGCTGGGCCTCCATGGTAACGCTCTTCAGGGAGCTGGGGAAGCTCTTTAATTATTAAAATGAATATTTCTTACCAACACATTTAATTGGGAAATATTACATGTTAAAGGGGCACTAATGGAACAGCTCTGAGAATCGAGCGGTATCACAGAGGATGCTTTTTGATGTGAATTTTAGCAATACTCTCCTTATCCCATCAAACCATGCATTATTTAGTTGCTTTAAAAAAAAATCTATCATTTCATTTCTAAGTGGAGATGGAATTATTGAACCGCAAAAGCAAAGCTTTGAATTACTCCCATGTGTTTGAACCATTACCAACCCACAAAAATCAGACACAGTGAAGCATCATGTTATCTCTGACTCTAGGAAATCAACCAAAAAATACCCTGAACATTACATCAGCCTGTTAATACAGAGTCAGGTTAGCTTTACAGAAGGATAGCTGTAGTAATAAAAAAAAAAATTCGGATACTGAAAGCATTCATCTAACGTCACCATGGAAATCTTAAGCATTTTGCCATATTTATACACTGTCATCTCAATGTGTATTTCTCTGTGTATTATGTATTCTCAGAGAAATGAGACTCACTCCAGAGCGAGACAGAACTCAATCTTATTATTAACTTTTCACATGAAAAGACATAATTTAAGCCCTCTGACATGTTTCCCTTCATGTTCTTTATAAAGAAAGTTTTCATCATTGAAGAAGAAAAGAAAGATACAGGACCAGAATTCTCATTCAATCTCTTCATTTTGAGTAGATCACAAAGCTGTTTCTATGAGGGAGAAAATGATAAAAGATAATAACACTGGAAAACTAAAGAATGGAAGGCAAACATATTTATCCACTGGCAAGAAGCTGTGTAATCAACAGAAATTTCACCCTTCAACTTGTAAGCATTTCTCTGGAAGTAGAATGTTGCTGATACTAGGTTTAAGGATTCCAAGAATTAATTTTATTTTAAGCTAAAAGAAGCTACTTCGGTTCGGGGACTCTATTTAGAGCTTTTTGTACATTCAGTTTAATTAATGTAAGATTTCATAAGCTTTGAGTGATGATAAATATCCCATATGCTGCCTACAAGAAAGATGATGCTATACATCTTCCTAAAACTCCAGGGGTCACTGGCACACCACCCTTGGGCCCTCAGAGAGCTAGAAAGATCTCATGGGAGAACGGTGAGAGTGGCTGTTAGTGTTCCCCTGACCTTGGCTGGTTCTCCTGCCCACCTCCTGCCCAGCAGTACACATCTGTGGATCCTGGGATTCTTGTTCATCTCCATTCTCATCCCACACCAGTTTGCCCCCAGTGAATTTCCACTTAGCGATTAAAAAGCATGACCCAATGCACTCTTCAGATGATACAAATATCAAATTACATGCAGTCTCCAAATTCCCTAGCCAGATTTCCAGATTCTCTAGCTTTCTAAACCACCCTTCTTGTTTCGCTGTCTCTGTCAGGCTGCCTGGTCCCCTAATGCTGGAGGAAAATCAAAGAGCTGCTTGACTGGAAAGGGGTAATTACTATCAGTGACATTTCCATTAGGAAGTTTCCTACTGAGCTGTTCTCATCTTAATACCAAATATTCATATTAATGTCCCTCCCCAACTCAGCTCCCTACACTAATTTTTAAAATTAAAATTCTAATGATTTATAATGAATGACTGCTCACTGTCAGCCTGTAAAACCAATGACTCAAGGGCACGTAAATGACATGTGTGTCTAACCACCTAGACTTCCATGTGCCTGATCTTAACTGTTTGGTCCATATCACACCTCACTGTTCGATATACATCATATGATAGCCTTCAGCAGTTGTCAGTTGTTTAATAGTACACACAGAATAGGATACATGTAAGCAAATAGAACGGTGGTTTCAAACTTGCTTTAGCAGCAACCCTACTTTCAGATGAAATCTTACATTAAATAAGTATAAAGACATTATTTATTAACATAAATTCATTAGCATAAATTTGATGTATAAGTTCATATACATAACAATTTTATTAAGTCAGTAAGTTTATTTTAATGAAAAGAAAAAAAGCAGAAATCAGGGCTTAAATGAGAATTAGATTGTACATTAACCTCAACATTCAATTTATCTGCATAATTTTTTTGCTTCTTTGCATAGAAAAACTATTTCTCATAGTTTGCTTTGTGTTCTAAAGCTATTCTTCAATTCGACAGAAATGGCAATGGTTTCATTCCAAAGCCTACAGGGCATCAAGATAACCTGGCACTCTAAGTTGGGTTTATCTCTAAACCCAAAAGGCAGAGGTAAGCCCCCCATATAGCTAGCCTGGTCATTTTACACACACCAATTCCCACGTTTAATTAATGAAAAGCTTACCGGAAATTAGGCTGAAATTTTTGCCAGATCATAGGCTCAGAGCCATATGGCAACGAGATTAAAACCATAGGGCTACACATTTTAATCCCAACATTGGTTTCTATCTCCTGCTCATGCAATTTTTTAAGCCAGAAGATACAGCTTTGATGTCCCTGGCTCCCTACACATCTATGAGACACACCAGCATAGAGGTGAAACCTTGAGGGAACTCAGATCCAAAACATTTAACAATAGAACATACGGCTTTCCTGAAGCAGAGTGGCACTGTGACATGTGTCATTACAAACTTAACAGGCTGTAATCTGCTACAGCTGCTATAAAACAGCCTGTCTCTCTTGGCTTTTGACATCCTCCATTCATGAATTAACTATTCAGGGGGATTTAGTTATGGAAACCTGACAGCTTCTGAAGTGAAAGAGGCTTCTTAAGGAAAACTAAAAAGCATATTCAGATGCTGGGCTGAGTACTCATTATATTTAGCTATTTTGTTGGTTAATGAAACAATCATTTCTTTATCAGTCATAGAAACATCAGCATATCTATACTGAAGGATCACAACTTTGTATACACAGTTTTGGGGGGAAATGATACTTTCTTGTCTGGGGAGGAATCTCCAGATATACAGCTAGGAAAAGTGTAGGTCCTCAGCAGTTATATGCTTCTCTCTACCACCACCATCACATCACTACCACCACCCCCTTCACCTCTCCCCAAGGTCTGTTTTAGATGCTTTCGGGTGCTCCTGTAACAATGGCCCATCATAGTATTCTCACTCTGTTGTAACTCCCTCTTTACTTGCCACTACCCTTGCTAATATGGAAGCTCAGTGAAGACAGAAGTCACATTAATATTGCTGACCACTGTATTCCCAACACCTCTCACAGAACCTGACATATAACAGGCCCTCCATGAGGATTTGTTGAATGGAAAATAAATTCCTTCTACTCTTACAGCAGATTTCTTCTTTCCTTTTGCACACCTTCCCCAGCCTTGGTGTGTGCTTCCTGGCCTCAGACTTTATTGTCCCAAGTTGGTACCTCACAAATGAATTTTGTCAAAATCCGTATTTGCTTCATACATGCGTTAATTGCAAAAGAAGCACACTTACAATGCACGTGCAATAGAAGAGTGGGTTTGTTCATCACAGCCTGGGTGGAAGGAAAATTCTTCTGTCCTTGAGACCACAGAGAAACAGCAATATTTTAGAATCAGCTAACATCTTAAAACATTATTGTTCCAAGGACTTTTTCCTCTGCCTAAATCACACTGCTAAATTCCTTCTCCATATGACTTTTTCTAAGTTTTATTTTATGATATAAAAGTAGCTACTGCTCATTGTTAACATAGAAGAAAAAAGATACAAAAAGTGAAAAGAAGAATACTGAAACCTCCCCTGGTGCCAATGTCCACACGGGCACTATTAGCATGTTTCCCTCTGACTTTTTACTCTGTTCTTTAGCAGTACAGTTATATAATGTAATACCTGTCCCTTAAATATTGTGGGGTTTTCCTAGGATTCTGTCATCTTTTCCCTCTTTTCTCATTTTACATACTATCCCTGTCTTCTCTATTTACTACCAAGGCTTCAGGTACCCTACTTGTTATTTAAATGCACTCAGAGTAGAGCTGAACTGAACTGAATTGAATTGCCACTCTCCCCTCCTTCCCTTTAAGACCTAGCCAATGGAGTATGCACACAGAGATCACTGGCCAAATAAAACTTGCTGTTTACTATGGCATTAGCAAAGCAGAGCTCTAGTGAAAGCTAGAATGGGAAATACAGCTCAGGCTCAGGGTCATAGTGAGACCCACTGCTTCCCAGCCTTGAGAACTAAGACTCACCTATGCCTGGAGTTAGTGAGCAATAAAGACCAGCACTGCACAGCAACCCCACATCCACTTACATATCTACTCACATGGACAAGAATCAGAGGCCTGCCTCATCAGTCCCAACACAGATGAATCGAGAGACAGGCACAGACAGAGCAAGCTCAACTCAAAAGCTTTTTTCTGAGCTTACCTGAGTTTGCAGTCCCCCACCTGACAACCAGTCTGACCCATGGGAGAAGATCAGAGAAAGGGAATAACCATACTTCACACAAGGGGAAAGTCCTTGACAATCTAACCTGCCAGCAGCAAGGATGCAGAAAGCAAATGAAAGAAGAGGACATGCCATTAATAACATTCACCATTAATACAGTGGCTCAGCCCACAGTAAAATGCAGTCCATTAACTTCAAATTCTGAGCTACTGATGAACCTTCTCTCCCTCCCTTAGAGAGGAGTAAACAAAGGGATGTAAGAAGAGACAAAGCACCCTCCCTAGTACTTCCTCAAATAGTCCAATTATCTATGGGCTACAGCTACAGTAAACAGAGAACAGTGCTTCCCAAAATGCACCTGGTACACAGTAAATACTCCACAGATATTTGTTGACTAAATAAATAAATGACTCCTGCATCTGCATCTCCAGTCCAGATCCTTGTCATGAACTCCAGACTTACATATGTCCACTTCCCCCCAGCCTTCCTTCCTATAGCCATCCCATCTTAGTAAATGAAACCATTATTCAAGTCATCATCTTTCAACTCTGCATAACTCTCTCTCTCTCCATTAAGCATGGGTCATCTGAAAAAGAAATTAATTTTATTACCCAGCAGTTAGTCATATGCTCGCTCGCTCGCTCTCTCGCTCTCTCTCTCTCTCTCGTCCCCACTCCCTTTTCCTCTCTCTAGAGAGAGAATACTATCTAGTAGTCAGTCTCTCTCTCACTGTCTCTTTCATGTTTCTAAGGACAAGCAGGCAAAAAGAAATTTGGCTTATTCAAAGGACTTTATCTATACTTTTGGTGTCCAAGAAACATTCCTTGAAGACAACAAAGGTTGAGATCACTTCTTATTGCCTTCACTGTATTCTCTTACTTGACGGGTAATTTGCCTGCAAACTTTCCTCTTCATATCTTATGAATTATCTTTGTCAGATATTTAATTCAAGTATATAAAATTATTTTTATGAAGACCTGACCCCAGCCAAAAAAAAATCCTCCTTAGATGTTGTTTCTTACATACACTGCATTTCTTATGCAAACTGAAATTACTCTGCAACTGTTTCTAGTATTACACTGGTTAAAATCATCTCCCATTGCCTTATTATTCCACGTATTTTTTTCTTGGCTTTAAAATATTGGAAATCATCATTAACTACTGAATTATCAATCAAGAAAAAGCACTATTTTCTCTGTGATATGAAACTTTCAAGAAATGTTAATAACCCTTTTTTATACAATATAAAAACATCTCATTTCCTCTACAAATCCTCCGAAAATAGCCAAAACTCAAAGTATCAACATGAAAGACCCATATCAACACCAACACCTTCATCATACTTTACATACATATTTTTAAATTTGCCAGCCAGTGCTCATCTTAGCAAGAGTCTGGATAACTAACTCATTTACAGAACATCTTGTAGTTCACTGGTTTGATTTTGCGAGAAATGGCTCACAAATGTGTAGCATGACAAGGAATTCAAATACAACAGTTAGGTATGGTATCAAACAGTGCCTGAACTAAAAGAAAACAGGTATGAAACCAAGGCCTGACTGTAAAAATAAATTAACAAATGAAATGTGTAGAGAATGTAGAAACAAAATGTTGGCCCTACTATAAGACTATTGTGGAAGGGGACATAACATTCATGTATTTATTCTTGATTATTAGAGAAGAATACGATTTCTGCCCAGGAAGGACCTCAGAATATTCCTCCACTGGCTCACAGCAATACTGCCCTGCATTTTATTTTAACTAGAATATCTGAATAACCAAAAATATTCCATCCATCTACATTATGGAAATTAATAATTTTTACTCTATAAACTAGTTCTTGGCATTCTCAGGCATTATCCCTCTTTTGTTATTATCTGACCTACATAAAACTATTAAAGTAATTCTTTTCAGGATTGGGTACTTTTTCTGAAGAAAGTATTTATAATGACTTCTTTTTAACTTATGAATTTATTCAAATTAAATACAGGCAGGCAGGGTCATCTCTGGAATATGAAATGCTTGAAAAGTTCATATTCTATGGAGTTAGAGATCGGTCTTCCAGTTGTGAATCTACCACTTCTCAGCTGGGTGACCTTGAGTAAATCCTGTTTTCTGAGCTGCAATTTTCTCAGTTGCAAAATAGAGATGATGATAATATCCACCTCATAAAATTTTGGTGAAAATGTAATAAAATTATAAATGTAATGAGGCAAACACAGCTCCGAGCACATGTAGACATCCAATAAATGTTATTTTCAAAGAAAATACAGGTGAATAATTTTACATCTTTAAATGAGGAATGCCTTTCCATGCTTAGTGCAAAGTCAGAAACCATGAATGAAAATATTGAAATTTTATTAGTTCATATTATTAATGTAAATATTAATTATGAAAACAATTGTTTTATTTTCATAAAACATAAAGATTTTTTAATAACAAAAAGATTTCAATCAAGGCTATAAGAAAATACCTAGAGAAAAATGTTTGCAACATATGTACCAGGAAAAGGGTAAATATGCATAGTGCATCAAGTTCTTATAAATCAGCACAAAACAGTATGAAAAATGGGTAAAGAATATGAATAGGCATCAAAAAAAATAGGGCCAATAAACACATGAACAGATGTTCAGCCTCACTAGTAATCAAAGAAACACAAATAAAACAAAAGATTGGCTATACTTTAAACGATGGGCAAAACCCAGTATTTGTGTTTAGACAATAGGCTTCTCTCATACATGTCTGGTAAGTATATTGATTGACTGAATCTTTTGAAGAACTCTTTGGTGATATGTATCAAAATTTAAAGGACTGGGCTTCCCTGGTGGCGCAGTGGTTGAGAGTCTGCCTGCCGATGCAGGGGACGCGGGTTCATGCCCCGGTCTGGGAAGATCCCACATGCCACGGGCTGGCTAGGCCCGTGAGCCATGGCCACTGAGTCTGCGCGTCTGGAGCCCGTGCTCCGCAACGGGAGAGGCCACAACAATGAGAGGTCTGCGTACTGAGAAAAAAAAAAAAAAAAAAATTTTAAGGACTATTCTTTATTTTTATTTTTTTGGATATGTTATATAGGTATTATTTCCACAATCAGACTCAAAAAAGAAGCTATTTTCATTTTGTAAAATTAAAATACAGTTGACCTTTGAACAACACAGGGGTTAGGGCCACTGACCTGCACACAGTCGAAAATCCATGTATAACTTTACAGTCAGCCCTCAGTATCCACAGTTCCTTATCCATGCATTCAACCAACCACAGATTGTGTAGTACTGTAGTAAACACTTATTGAAAAAAATCCACATATAAGTGAACCCGAGCATCTCAAACCCAAGTTGTTCAAGGGTCAACTGTAGTTTCTTCCCTTCTTCTCAGGATTGTTATGGGAATGAAATTACATTCTCTTCTAAATAAGATCTCAGACAGGGAGTCTTACAGGGAGTGGTCATAGCATAATGACTACTGACATCCATGTAGTACCTCATGGATTGCAAACTACTGCCACTTATCTTAATTCTCACAACTGCTGGACGTAAAGATAGCTGAAACTACCACTGCTCCATTATGAATAGTTAGGAGCCTTGAGACACTTTTTATCCCCAAGTGGCATCAGGCATTGCCCCCACAGACTCTCGAAAAGTGGAAAGGGGGCCAAAATTCTGGATCCTGGAACCATCTTCTCCACTGGCCACCCCCTAGGGGGTGCTCAACTGTCAGTAAATTAGTACCTGCACAGCATTTTCAGGCCCTTTTGCCTATGATTCCTTCGCCTACTGCAATAAATTACATAAAAGAGACTGCTTGCCATCTGTTGACTATTAAAGAGACTCTCTCCTCATTGCAAGTTTGTGACATTAGTCTTTTTTTTCTTTCAAGCTCCTTATCAGACCTGCCCATGGAATGTAAGAATTGCCCCTTCCCCATATAAGGCCCAAATTTTACACTCTTATCTATGACATCAGAAATTGTGATGCACAAAACTATGATTGAGTGAACTGCCCTGTAGTGATCTCAGACCCCAAATTCATAAAACCTCTACCCCTGCCCACACATTCCCTCACTCCCTTCACCCTCCCACCCCTGCCACTGTACCAACCCCCCAACCTTCCCCATCACACTTGTCAGGCCACCTTCCTATATTAGGTACCCAACATCATTATCCTCTTTCCCTCAAACAACATTTTTTAAGAAAGAATCAGAGAAAAAAATTCACAAGGCTTCTGAAACTAATTCGCCATAGGATAAATGATGCTAACAGCTATAGCATTTCATAACCATGGAATCAAAAGGTAAAATAATAAGGTCACTATAAGTAGGATTTCACAGTATCCAAATATTGGAAAAATATTAAGGCAAGAAGCTGTTTTCTGACATCACATTAATAATGGTGGTGCCAAAAGGAATAAAGACGCAGACATAGAGAATGGACTTGAGGACACAGGGAGGGGGAAGGGTAAGCTGGGACGAAGTGAGAGAATGGCATGGACATATATACACTACCAAATGTAAAACAGATTGCTAGTGGAAAGCAGCCACATAGCACAAAGAGATCAGCTCGGTGCTTTGTGACCACATAGAGGGGTGGGATAGGGAGGGTAAGAGGGAGATGCAAGAGGGAGGAGATATGGGGCTATATGTATATGTACAGTTGATTCACTTTGTTATACAGCAGAAACTGACACATCATTGTAAAGCAATTATACTCCAGTAAAGATGTTTAAAAAATAATAATAATAATAATGGTGGTGCTGATTAATGTATGTCCAGAGCACCTGGGCCCAGATTTAACCAGATACAGGTAACTGAATACTGTTTATCAGTATGTCCTGAAGGTTAGGAAATTTTTCTGAAATACATTATAAACTTCTATGTGGGACCTTAAACCTCACCAACAATTGTTTGACTGTTAAGGCTGATATGACCATTAAGTTTACCTAGAATATTCTGGAAAGTCTTAAGAGACTTAGAATTTTTTTTAGAGGCTTAGAAAAGAATATGCCAGGTGGCCAAGATGGTGGAGTAGGAAGACTCTGAGCTCACCTCCTCCCACAAGCACACCAAAATTACAACAATTTCAGAGCAACTATCTATGAGAACAACCTGAAGATTAGCAGGAAACTTTTCTACAACTAAAATTTCTACAATTTGCAGGAAAATTTTCTACATATAAAGAAGGAACCACAGTAAGACTGGCAGGAGGGGCAGAGATGCAGTATAGTCAAGACTCGCACTCCTAGGTAAGTGACACACAAATGGGAAGATAATCACAATTGAAAATGTTCTCCCCGAGGAACAAGGGGTTTGAGCCCCACATTGGGGTCCCCAACCCAGAGGTCCTACACCAGGAAGATAAGCCTCCAGAATGGCTGGCCCTGCATACAGGAGAGCCACAAGAATCACAGACTCAGCTCTTAAAAGGCACATGCAGAATCTCACATGCTCTGAGTCCCAGCACAAAGACTGGGACTTTGAAAGGAGCCTGGTTCAGATCCACTTGCTGATCTTGGAGAGCCTCCCAGAGAGGCAGAAGGCAACTGTGACTCCGCTGGGGACACAGACACTTGCAACAGCCATTTGAGGGAGCTTATTCTACCATGAGGACACTGGTGCTGACAAGGGCCAATTTGGATTCTTCCCTCTAGCTTATTCATGCTGGAGGATTACCCAGCCACCACTAGGCCAGCACCAGGTCTAGGACCTCTCAGGCCATGCAGCCAGCCATGCTGGGGAATGCCCAAACCACCAGTGGGCTGGCAGCCACAACATTAGGCAGGGCCTGGCAGCCAACTGGGCTGGGGGTTAGCCCTTCCTACCAGTGCACCCAGAGTATTCAGCCCTGCCACAACAAAAGGGTTCATGAAGCCCACAAAGGGGACACCCCTAAAGCATAAAGCTCTGTTGACTAGATGGGAGTATGTTGCTGGGCCCCACAGGATGTTTTGTACACAGTGTCACCTCTCCAACAATCAGAAAATGTAACTGATCTACCTAACACATAGAAAAAAAATAGACATAAAGAACAAAGAGATGGTTATCAGTGGTGAGAGAGAAGGGGAGAGGGGTAGAGATTAAGAGGTACAAACTATTATTATGTATAAAGTAAAAAAGCTATAAGGATATATTATACAGCACAGAGAATATAGCCAATATTTTATAACTAAAAAGATAAATAAAAGACATAAACAGAGAATTAGGCAAAATGAGGAGACAGAGATATCTGTCTCAAAAGAAGAAACAAGATAAAACCACAAAAGAACTAAGTAAGTGAAATGGAAATAAGCAATCTACCAAATAAAGAGTTCAAGGTAATGATCATAAATAGCTCAATGAACTCACAAGAATGGATGAACACAGTGAGAAATTTAACAGAGAATTACAAAATATAAAGAACTGAACAGTGATGAAGAATACAATAACTAAAATGAAAAATACACTAGAAGGAATCAACAATAGGCTAAATGAGGGAATTCCCTGGCAGTCCAGTGGTTATGACTCCATGCTTCCACTGCAAGGGGCCTGGGTTCAATCTTTAGCAAGGGAACTAAGATCCTGCAAGCCATGTGGCCAAAAAAAAAAAAAATAGACTAAATGATACAGACAAACAGATCAGTGAATTAGAAGACAGAGCAGTAGAAATCACCCAAGCTGAGTAGGAAGAAGAAAAAAGAATCTTTCTAAATGAGGATAGTTTACGATTTTAAGATTTCTGGGACAAAATCAAACATACTAATATTTACATTATAGTGATCCCAGAAGAAAAGAGACAGAGAAATGGGCAGAGAACTAATTTAAAGATAATACATAAAAACTTCTCTGACCTGGAAAAAGAAATAGACATCCAGGTCCAGCAAGCACAGAGAGTCCCAAACAAGATCAATCCAAAGAGGCCCACACCAAGACATATTATAATTAAAATGGTGAAAATTGAAGATAAAAGAATCTCAAAAGCAGCAAGAGAAAAGTTACAAGTTCTTCAAAAGGCCATCAGCTACCATAAGGGCATCAGCTGACTTTTCAGCAGAAATTTTCCAGGCCAGAAGGTAGTGGCATAATATACTCAAAGTAATGAAAGGAAAAAAAAACCTACAGCCAAGAATACTCCACCCAGCAAGGCTATCATTCAGATTTGAAGGAGAAATAAAGAATCTTACAGACAAGCAAAAGCTAAAAGAATTCAGCACCACTAAACTGGCTTTACAAGAAATGTTAAAGGGACTTCTCTAAACAGAAAAGAAATGACCACAACTACAATTACAAAAATTACGAAAGAAAAAAATCTCAGTGGTAAAGGCAAATATATAGTAAAGACAGTAGATCAACCACCTACAAAGCTAGTAGGGAGGTTAAAAGACAAAAGTAGTAAACTCATCTATATCCATAATATCCACATACATTCATAAATATATATGTTGTTATATATGAACCTCATGGTAACCACAAACCAAAAACTTATGATAGATACAGACACACAATAGACAGGAATCCAAAAATAACACTAAAAATCATCAAATTACAAGAGAACAAAAGAAGAAAGGAACAAAGAAGAACTACGAAAACAACCTGAAAACAATTAACAAAATGGCAGTAAGTACATACTTAACAATAATTACTTTAAATGTAAATGGACTAAATGCTCCAATCAAAAGACACAGAGTAGCTAAATGGATAAAAAAACAAGGCCCATATGTGTAATGCCTACAAGAGTGTCACTTCAGATCTAAAGACAGGCACAGACTGAAAGCAAGAGGTTGGACAAAAATATTCCATGCAAATGGAAATGAAAAGAAGGCTGGGGCACCAATACTTATATCAGACAAAATAGACTTTAAAACAAAGACTGTAATAAGAGACAAAGAAAAACACTATATAATGATCAAGGGATCAATCCAATAAGAAGTCATAACAATTATAAATACATATGCACCCAACATAGGAGCATCTAAATACATAAAGCATATATAAACAGGAATAAGTGAGAAACTGAAAGTAACACAATAATAGTAGAGGACTTTAACACCTCACTGACATCAATGAACAGATAACACAGAAAATCAATAAAGAAACACTGACCTTAAATAACACATTAGATGAGATGGAGATATATATATGTATGTATATGTATACGTATGGAATGTGTACATACATTCCAGCCACAAGCAGCAGAATACACATTCTTTTCAAGTACACATGGGACAGTCTCCAGAATATTCTAGGCCACAAAACAAGCCTCAGTAAATTTAAGAAAATTTAAATCATATCAAGCATCTTTTCCAACCACAAGGCTATGAAACTAGAAATCAACTACAAGAAAAACAGCAAAAAACACAAAACACGTGGAGGCTAAACAATGTACTACTAAACAAACAATGGGTCACTAAAAAATTCTAGAGGAAATGAAAAAATACTTGGAGGGACTGCAGTGTCATTTGCCCCACTTATATACACAGCCCACCTGAGCTGAGGTGTTGGCAGCAGCCATTCCGCACTAGGAACTCCAGTCGGAGGAGCCGGGTGCGAGGCCTCTGCACACGGCCCTCTGTGAGCAAGTGAAACCCAACTAAGCAAAAGAAAAAAAAAGAAAAAAAGCCATCTCAAGCTGTGACTATTTTCAAGGCTACTGTTTTTCTCTGTGGAACACTGCCTTTGGGGCAAAACAAGGAAGAAGCAGATGATTCTAATGTGCAGCACAGAAGGAGAGCCACTGCAGGCCCGCTTCTCCAACTCTGAAGGCACTCCAGCTGTGTGGCTGACAGGGTCTTGGTGCTACGGCCCGATGACAGGCCTAAGCCTCAGAGGTGGGTTCAGGACGTTGGACTGCCAGACACCTCCTGGCTCCACGGAATATCGTTCGGTGAGAGCATTCCCAGAGATCTCTGTCTCAATCCTAAGAGCAACTCCACTCAACGACCAGCAAGCTCCAGTGCTGGAAACCCCATGCCAAACAACTAGCAAGAAGGGAACACAACCACACCCATCAGCAGAGAGGCTGCCTAAAATCATACAAAGTTCACAGACACCCCAAAACACACCAACAGATGCGGTCCAGCCCACCAGAAAGAAAGGATCCAGCTCCACCCACCAGAACACAGGCACCAGTCCCCTCCACCAGGACACCTACACAGCCCACTGAACCAACCTTACCCACTGGGGGCAGACACCAAAAACAACGGGAACTACGAACCTGCAGCTTGTGAAAAAGAGACCCCAAACATAGTAAGTTAAGCAAAATGAGAAGACACAGAAATATGCAGCAGATGAAGGAGCAAGGTAAAAACCCACCAGAACAAACAAATGGAAGAGTAAATAGGCAGTCTATCTGAAAAAGAATTCAGAGTAATGACAGTAAAGATGATCCAAAATCTTGGAAATAGAATGGAGAAAATACAAGAAGCGTTCAACAAGGAACTAGAAGAACTAAAGAGCAAACAAACAATGATGAACAACACAATAAATGAAATTTAAAATTCTCTAGAAGGAATCAATAGCAGAATAACTGAGGCAGAAGAATGGATAAGTGACCTGGAAGATAAAATAATGGAAATAACTACCACAGAGCAGAATAAAGAAAAAAGAATTAAAATAATTGAGGACGGTCTCAGGGACCTCTGGAACAACATTAAACGTCAACATTCGAATTATAGGGGTCCCAGAAGAAGAAGAGAAAAAGAAAAGGACTGAGAAAATATTTGAAGAGATTATAGTTGAAAACTTCCCTAATACGGGAAAGGAAATAGTCAGTCAAGTACAGGAAGTTCAGAGAATCCCATTAAGGATAAATCCAAGGAGACACATGCCAAGACACATATTAATCAAGCTATCAAAAATTAAATATAAAGGAAAAATATTAAAAGCAGCAGGGAAAAACAACAAATAACATACAAGGGAATCCCCATAGATTAACAGCTGATCTTTCAGCAGAAACTCTGCAAGCCAGAAGGGAGTGGCAGGATATGTTTAAAGTGATGAAAGGGAAAAACCTACAACCAAGTTTACTCTACACAGCAAGGATCTCATTCAGATTGGACAGAGAAATTAAAACCTTTACAGACAAGCAAAAGTTAAGAGAATTCAGCACCACCAAACCAGCTTTACAACAAATGCTAAAGGAACTTCTCTAGGCAAGAAACACAAGAGAAGGAAAAGACCTACAAAAACAAATCCAAAACAATTAAGAAGATGGTAAAAGGAACATACACATCGATAATTACCTTAAATGTAAATGGATTAAATGCTCCACCCAAAAAACACAGACTGGCTGAATGGATACAAAAACAAGACCCCTATATATGCTGTCTACAAGAGACCCACTTCAGACCTAGGGACACATACAGACTGAAAGCCACGGGATGGAAAAAGATATTCCATGCAAATGGAAATCAAAAGAAAGCTGGAGTAGCAATTCTCATATCAGACAAAAGAGACTTTAAAATAAAGACTATTATAAGAGACAAAGAAGGGCACTACATAATGATCAAGGGATCAATCCAAGAAGAAGATATAACAACTATAAATATTTATGCACCCAACATAGGAGCACCTCAATACATAAAGCAAATGCTAACAGCCATAAAAAGGGAAATTGACAGTGACACAATAATAGTAGGGGACTTTAACACGCCACTTCACCAATGGACAGATCAACCAAAATGAAAATAAATAAGGAAACACAAGTTTGTTTGTTTGTTTTTTTTTTTTGCGGTATGCGGGCCTCTCACTGTTGTGGCCTCTCCCGCCGCGGAGCACAGGCTCCGGACACGCAGGCCCAGCGGCCATGGCCCACGGGCCCAGCCGCTCCGCGGCACGTGGGATCCCCCCGGACCAGGGCACGAACCCGCGTCCCCCGCATCGGCAGGCGGACTCTCAACCACTGCGCCACCAGGGAAGCCCGAAACACAAGTTTTAAATGATACACTAAACAAGATGGACTTAATTGGTATTTATACGACATTCCATCCAAAAACAACAGAATACACTTTCTTCTCAAGGGATCATGGAACATTCTCCAAGACAGATCGTATCTTGGGTCACAAATCAAGCGTTGGTAAATTTAACACAATTGGAATCATATTAAGTATCTTTTCTGACCACAACACAATGAGCCTAGATAGCAATTACAGGAAAAACTGTAAAAAATACAATCACATGGAGGCAAAACAGTACGCTACTAAATAACCAAAAGATCCCTGAATCAAAGAGGAAAGCAAACAATATGTAGAAACAAATGACAATGAAAACACGAAGGCCCAAAACCTATGGGATGCAGCAAAAGCAGTTCTAAGAGGGAAGTATATAGCAATACAATCCTACCTCAGGAAACAAGAAACATCTCAAATAAACAACCTAAACTTACACCTAAAGCAATTAGAGAAAGAAGAACAAAAAGAAACCCCAAAGTTAGCAGAAGGAAGGAAATCATAATCATCAGATCAGAAATAAATGAAAAAGAAATGAAGGAAACAATAGCAAAGATCAATAAAACTAAAAGCTGGTTCTTTGAGAAGATAAACAAAACTGAAAAACCATTAGCCAGACTCATCAAGACAAAAAGGGAGAAGACTCAAATCTACAGAATAAGAAATGAAAAAGGAGAACTAACAACTGACAGTGCAGAAATACAAAGGATCATGAGAGCTTACTACAAGCAGCTATATGCCAATAAAATAGACAAACTGGAAGAAATGGACAAATTCTTAGAAAAGCACAACCTGCCGAGACTGAACCAGGAAGAAACAGAAAATATAATCAGGTCAATCACAAACATTGAAATTGAGACTGTGATTAAAAATCTTCCAACAAACAAAAGCCCAGGGCCAGGTGGCTTCGCAGGGGAATTCTATCAAACATTTAAAGAGCTAACACTGGGGCTTCCCAGGTGGCGCAGTGGTTGGGAGTCCGCCTGCCGATGCAGGAGACACAGGTTCGTGCCCCAGTCCGGGAAGACCCCATATGCCACGGAGCGGCTGGGCCCGTACGCCATGGCCACTGAGCCTGCGCGTCCGGAGCCTGTGCTCCGCAGCAGGAGAGGCCACAACAGTGAGAGGCCCGCGTAATGAAAAATAAACAAATAAATAAAGAGCTAGCACCTATTCTTCTCAAACTCTTCCAAAATATAGCAGAGGGAGGAACATTCCCAAAGTCATTCTACGAGGCCACCATCACCTTGATACCAAAACCAGACAAAGATGTCACAAAGAAAGAAAACTACAGCTCAATGTCACTGATGAACATAAATGCAAAAATCCTCAACAAAATACTAGCAAACAGAATCCAACAGCACATTAAAAGGATCATACATCATGATCAAGTGGGGTTTATTCCAGGAGAGCAAAGATTCTGCAATATATGCAAATCAATCAATGTGATACACCATATTAACAAACTGAAGGATAAAAACCATATGATAATCTCAAGAGATGCAGGAAAAGCTTTTGAAAAAATTCAACACCCATTTATGATACAAACCCTCCAGAAAGCAGGCACAGAGGGAACCTACCTCAGCATAATAAAGGCTATATATACCAAACCCATAGCCAACATCATTCTCAATGGTGAAAAACTGAACCCACTTCCTCTAAGATCAGGAACAAGACAAGGTTGCCCATCTCACCACTGTTATTCAACACAGTTTTGAAAGTTTTAGCCACAGCAAGCAGAGACAAAAAAGAAATAAAAGAAATCCAAATTGGAAAAGAAGTACAACTGTCACTGTCTGCAGATGGCATGATACTATACATAGAGAATCCTAAAGATGCTACCAGAAAAACTAGAGCTAATCAATGAATTTGGTAAAGTAGCAGGATACAAAATTAATGCACAGAAATCTCTGGCATTTCTATACACTAATGATGAGAAATCTGAAAGAGAAATTATGGAAACACTCCCATTTACCACTGCAACAAAAAGAATAAAATACCTAGGAATAAATTGACCAAGGGAGGCAAAAGACCTGTGTGCAGAAAACTATAAGACACTGATGAAAGAAATTAAAGATGATACAGATGGAGAGATGTACCATGTTCTTGGATTGGAAGAATCAACATTGTGAAAATGACTATACTACCAAAAGCAATCTACAGATTCAATGCAATCCCTATCAAACTACCAATGGCATTTTTCACAGAACTAGAACAAAAAATTTCACAATCTGTATGGAAATAGGAAAACCCCAAATAATCAAAGCAATCTTGAGAAAGGAAAATGGAGCTGGAGGAATCAGGCTCTCTGACTTCAGACTATACTACAAAGCTACAGTAATCGAGACAGTATGGTACTCACACAAAAATAAAAATATAGATCAATGGAACAGGATAGAAAGCCCAGAGATAAACCTACGCATATATGGCCATGGTCAGCCTATCTTTGATAAAGGAGGCAAGAGTATACAATGGAGAAAAGACAGCCTCTTCAATAAGTGGTGCTGGGAAAACTGAACAGCTACATGTAAAAGAATGAAATTAGAACACTTCCTAACACCATACACAAAAATAAAACTCGAAATGGATTAAAGACCTAAATGTAAGGCCAGACACTAGAAAACTCTTAGAGGAAAACACAGGCAGAACACTCCATGACACAGATCACAGCAAGATCCTTTTTGACCCACCTCCTAGAGAAATGTAAATGAAAACAAAAATAAGCAAATGGGACATAATGAAACTTAAAAGCTTTTGCACAGCAAAGGAAACCCATAAACAAGACGAAAAGACAACCCTCAGAATGGGAGAAAATATTTGCAAATGAAGTAACTAACAAAGGATTAATCTCCAAAATATAAAAGCAGCTCATACAGCTCAATATCAAAAAAAACTAAACAACCCAATCCAAAAATGGGTAGAAGACCTAAACAGACATTTCCCCAAAGAAGATATACAGACTGCCAACAAACACATGAAAGGATGCTCAACAACACAAATCATTAGAGAAATGCAAATCAAAACTACAATGAGGTATCACCTCACACCAGTCATAATGGCCATCACCAAAAATTCTGCAAACAATAAATGCTGGAGAGGGTGTGGAGAAAAAGGAACCCTCTTGCACTGTTGCTGGAATGTAAATTGATACAGCCACTGTAGAGAACAGTACGGAGGTTCCTTAAAAAACTAAAAATAGAACTAGCATACGACCCAGCAATCCCACTACTGGGCATATACCCTGAGAAAACCATAATTCAAAAAGAGTCATGTACCACAATGTTCACTGCAGCACTATTTGCAATAGCCAGGACACGGAAGCAACCTAAGTGTCCATCGACAGATGAATGGTTAAAGAAGATGTGGCACATATATACGATGGAATATTACTCAAGCATAAAAAGAAATGAAACTGAGTTATTTGTACTGAGGTGGATGGACCTAGAGGCTGTCATACAGAGTGAAGTAAGTCAGAAAGAGAAAAAGAAACACCATATGCTAACACATATATATGGGACCTAAAATTAAAAATGGTTCTGAAGAACGTAGGGGCAGGACAGGAATTAAGACACAGATGTAGAGAATGGACTTGAGGACACGGAGAGGGGGAAGGGTAAGCTGGGACGAAGTGAGAGAGTGGCATGGACATATATACACTACCAAATGTAAAGTAGATAGCTAGTGGGAAGCACCCGCATAGCACAGGGAGATCAGCTTGTGCTTTGTGACCACCTAGAGGAGTGTGGTAGGGAGGCTGGGAGGGAGACACAAGAGGGAGGGGATATGGGGATATATGTATAGCTGATTCACTTTGTTATACAGCAGCAACTAACACAACAATGTAAAGCAATTATACTCTAATAAAGATGTTAAAAAAAATACCTGGAGACAAATGAAAATGGAAACAATGATCCAAAATCTATGCGGTGCAGCAAAAGCAGTTCTAGGAGGGAAGTTTATAGCAATATGAGCCTATCTCAGGAAACACGAACAATACCAAATAAACAACCAAACCTTACACCTAAAGGATCTAGAGAAAGAAGAAGAAACAAAACCCAAAATTAGTAGAGGAAATAAATAATACAAAAAATAGCAGAAATAAAATATAGACTAAAAAAATCTAAATGATCCGTGAAACTGAAAGCTGCTTCCTTAAAAAGATAAATAAAACTGATAAACATATAGCCAGACTCATTAAAAAAAGAGAGGATCCAAAAAATAATGTCAGAAACACAAAAAGGAGAAGTTACAACTGACACCACAGAAATAAAAAAGATCATGAGAGATTATTATGAGCAATTATATGTCAATACAGTGGACAACCTAGATGAAATGGATGTTTTTAGAAATGTACAATATCCCTAAACTAAATCAGGATGAAATAGAAAATATGAATAGATGAATTACTAGTAATGAAATTGAATCAGTAATTAAAAAAAAAAAAATACTCCCAAGAAACAACAGTCCAGAACCAGACAACTGCACAGGTGAATTCTACCAAACATTTAAAGAACAGTTAACACCTATCCTTCTCAAACTATTCCAAAAAATTGAAGAGAAAGGAATGTTTCTGAACTCATTCTATGAGGCCAGCATCACCCTGATACCAAAACAAGACAAAGACACCACAGGAAAAAGAAAACTACAGGCCTATATCACTGATGAACACAAAAGCAAAAATCCTTAACAAAATATTAGCAAACTGAATTCAGCAATACCTTAAAAGGATCATACCATGATCAACTGGGATTTATCCCACAGATGCAAGGATTTTTTCAATATCCACAAATCAATATGATATACCACATTAACAAATTAAAGAATAAAAATCATATGAAAATCTCAATAGAAGCAGAAGATGCTTCTGACAAAATTCAACATCCATTTATGATTTTTAAAATCTCTCAACAAAGTGGGTAGAGAGAGAATATACCTCAACACAATAAAGACCATACATGACAAACCTACACTCAATATCACACTCAATGTTAAAAAGCTAAAAGCATTTCCTCTAAGATCAGGAACAAGATAAGGATGCCCACTCTCAGCACTTTTATTCAGCATAATATTGGAATTCCTAGCCAATAGCAATCAGAAAAGAAAAAGAAATAAAAGGAATCCAAATTGGAAGGGAAGAAGTAAAACTGTCACTGTTTGCATATGACTTGATACTATATACAAAGACTATCCTAAAGATACCACCAAAAACTATTAGAACAAATTAATTCAGTAAAGTTGCAGGATACAAAGTTAATATACAGAAATGTTGCATTTCCATATACTAACAATGAACTATCTGAAAGAGTAATGGAGTTTACAACTCCATCAAGAAGAATAAAATACCTAATAATAAATTGAAGCATATACGTAAAAGATCTTTACACTGAAAACTATAAGACACTGATAAAAATAACTGAAGATGACACAAACAAATGGAAAGATACAATGTGCTTATGCACTGGAAGAATTAATATTGTTAAAATGACCATACTACCCAAGGCAATGTACAGATTCAATGCAACCACTATCAAAATACCAATGGCATTTTTCACAGAACTAGAATAAATAACTCTAAAATTTGTATGGAAACACAAAAGACCACAAATAGCCCATAAAATCTTGAGAAAGAAGAGAAAAACTGGAGGTATCGGGACTTCCCGGTGGTCCAGTGGTTAAGACTACACACTTCCAATGAAGGGGGGCATAGATTCAATCACTGGTCAGGGAACTAAGATCCCATATGCCACATGGTGCAGTTAAAAAAAAAAAAAAAAAAAAAAAAAAAAAAAAACGGAGGTAACACAATGCCTGACTTCCGACTATACTAAAAAACTACAGTTATCAAAACAGTATGGGGACTTCCCTGGTGGTCCAGTGGTTGAGAATTCACTTTTCAGTGTGGGGGGTGTGGGTTTGATCCCTGGTTGGGGAGTTAAAATCCCACATGCCTCACAGCCAAAAAACCAAAACATAAAACAGAAGCAGTATTGTAACAAATTCAATAAAGACTTTTAAAAAATGGTCCACATCAAAAAAAAAATTTTTAATAACAAACAAACACAAACGGTATGGTGGGCTTCTCTGGTGGTGCAGTGGTTGAGAGTCCACCTGCTGATGCAGGGGACATGGGTTCATGCCCCGGTCTGGGAGGATCCCACGTGCCGTGGAGCGGCTGAGCCTGTGAGCCATGGCCACTGAGCCTGTGCGTCCGGAGCCTGTGCTCCGCAACACGAGAGGCCACAACAGTGAGAGGCCTGTGTACTGCAAAAAAAAAAAAAAAAACGGTATGGTACTGACACAAAACCAGACATAGATCAATGGGACTGAATAGAGAGCTCAGAAATGAACCCACACTTATATGGACCATTAATCTACAACAAAGGAGGCAAGAATATACAATGGGTAAAAGACAGCCTCTTCAATAAGTGGTGCTGGGAAAACTGGACAACTACATGCAAAAGAATCACACTGGACTACTTTCTCACAACATATACAAAAGTAAATTCAAAATTGACTAAAGACTTAAATGTAAGATCTGAAACCATAAAACTCCTAGAAGAAAATATAGGTAGTACGCTCTTTGACCTGCATCTTGGTAATATTTTTTTGGAATGTCACCTCAGGCAAGGGAAACAAACAAAAAAAATAAACAAATGGGACTAGATCAAACTAAAAAGGTTTTGCACAGCAAAGGAAACTATCAACAAGATGAAAAGGCAACCTACTAAATGGGAGGAGATACTTGCAAATGACATATATAATAAGAGGGTAATATCCAAAGTACATGAAAAACTCAGATAACTCAACATCAAAAAACAAACAACCCAATTAAAAATGGGTAGAAGACCTGAATGAACACTTTTCCAAAGAAGACATACAGATGGCCAAAAGGCACATGAAATGATGCTCAATACTGCTAATCATCAATGAAATGCAAATCAAAACCACAATGAGATATTACCTCACACCTCTCAGAATAGTTATTATCAAAAAGACAACAAGTTACAAGTGTTGGTGAGCATGTGGAGAAAAGGGAACCCTTGTGTATGTTGGCGGGAATGTAAGTTGGTACAGCCACTATGAAAAATAATATGGAAGTTTCTCAAAAATTAAAAATGAAACTACTATGTGATCCAGTAATTCCACTTCTGGGTATTTTTTCAAAAAGAAAAAAAACACTAATTTGAAAAGGTCTATGCGTCCCTATGTTCACTGCAGCATTATTTACAATAGCCAAAATATGGAAGCAACTTAAGTTCCACTGATAGGCAAATGGATAAAGAAGATGTGGTGTATATACATACAATGGAATATTACTCAGCCATTAAAAATGAAATCTTGCTATTTGTAACAACATGGATGGAACTAGAGGGTATTATGCTAAGTGAAGTAAGTCAGACAGAGGAAGGCAAATACCATTATTATTTCACTTACATGTGGAATTTTAAAAACAAAAGTAATGAGAAAAAATAAAATTGAAATAGACTCATGGATACAGAGAACAAACTAGTGGTTGCCAGAGGGGATGGGAGTGTGGGGATGAGGGAAATAGGTGAGGGAGATTAAGAGGTACAAACATCCAGTTATTTTTGAGGAGGAAGAATTAAACCAATGTATTTTCATTCTCAATAATCCATAGTTCCAAGTTATCCTATGGCTCCAATGTCAAGATCTCTGTTGGATGCCCTCAGAGAGGTTCTGCCATACTGCAGAGAGGACACTACTTCCAACAGTAGAATCTATGCTGCCCCTTCTAGAATTGTGGTTAAAGAAAGAATAAGGGAAATAAGGTAGAGGATGCTGTTTGCCCAAGCATCCTTTCTCAGGGCTGATGGTTCAGAGTTGAGGAAGTAGGAGCCCACCTGGGACGTTAGGTGAAGAGAATGCCTAAGGCAGAGGGAATTTTGCCCTGCTTCCCTTAAGCAACGCTGAATTGTCACTTGGTTTCTCTCTGTACTTAACAGGCATCACAAAGGAAGTAAACACACTGCTGGAAAATTTAAAAGATATACAGTCCCCATTGTATCCCCATATCATTCACACAAAAATAAACACAATTGTGTGTGAGGTTGGGGAAGGGGGCCCGGGGGGGGCGGGGGTGGGGGGTGGGAATGATATCTCTTGCCTAGTAAGATGACAGAAGTTAGGAGGTAGATAAATAATGTGGCATGTGACTTAGAGCAGGCATTCTTCCATCCTGATCTGGCAGCAAACCTTTCTCCCTCATGGTAAGTGCAGGCTCCATCTTGCTTTCAAGCCCGGGCCATTTTGGGCCACTAGAAACTGAACAGTTCTCCAAACTAGACAATAAACCAACTACTGCTTTCAATTACTCATTAAAAGTGCACCGTTGGGCTTCCCTGGTGGCACAGTGGTTAAGAGTCCGCCTGCCGATGCAGGGGACACGGGTTCGTGCCCCGGTCCGGGAAGATCCCATATGCCGCGGAGTGGCTGGGCCCGTGAGCCATGGCAACTGAGCCTGCGCGTCCGGAGCCTGTGCTCCGCAACGGGAGAGGCCGCAACAGTGAGAGGCCCGCGTACTGACAAAAAAAAAAAAAGTGCACTGGTAAGTGCAAAGAGCATGTTCAGTGACCAACCCAAAGAAGAATCTTCCCTAAGGAAATTCTGATTAGGATTTTGTAACAGCACAGCCAAAGAGAAGTTCTAGACAAAGCAGGCTGTGATTAGCAAAAAAAAAAAAAGGAGGAAAATCTCATGGTTTGGGTTTCAAAACTGTCTATGTGCCATTTAATACAATAACATGTTGCCAAAAGCAGTCAGGCTATGGAAATCATGACCTGTAATCATAAAAAACAGAGATTATGCCTTCTCCATTCTCAACAAATTTAAATTTAGGACAGATGACATGACTAGCCTCATCCCAGCCAAGTTAGAGAGGTTTTGTCTTTCCCCTCTCATTATTCCTAGAGTTTGATTTTCTAAGAACTAAAATCTTTACAAATGTACTTGATTCAACCAGTGAGAGTTGCCAACTGGTTCTGAGCCGAAGGCCATGTCCAGGGAGTTCCATAAACTTTGTGTAGTGTCAAATACATGATTCTGGTCTCTAAACTTTCACAGTATGCTTTGACAATGGCAAGACAAAGGGAAAATTGTTATTCTATTTAAAGCAATTGTTCAATGGAGCCCGAGGCTTGTGGAAGAACGATGACTAGATTGAAAAACATAGATTATGACTTCTTGGGTATGACATGGACCAAGGCACTATATGGGGGGCACAACAAACAGCCTTCAAGGCGTTCTGCCTGCTGAGCAAATGGAACAAAGCTATAGAACCAGGAAGCTGGGAGTCAAGACTCGTAAATTAATTCTGGTATCATATTTGATTCACTCCTGCCAAATTTTGCTAAACATCACCATCCAATATCACGTAAATGTCTGTAAATGCTTTTATATGTCCTGTGACTATATATTTTCCCCTTTTTTTGGAAACACCAAAAGAGCTTAGTCACCAATATTGTTGGAAAGGAACAAAAGTTGGAATGCTAAAACAGAAAATACTTCAAATATCATTGTGTTGCTGTTTAAGCCAAGCTTAGTCTTCTATGTTTTGTCCAAGTTAATATTAAATGCAGTTTCTTTTTTCTGAGCACATGGTCTAATGGGGAGGCAATCTTAAAAAGAAGTATTAATTGAGAACCATGGAGCAATGTAGTACCATGCCTGCCTTGCAAAGTAAAAATAGGCAAATGAGATTTAGCATGTGCCTTTGGGAATGTGCGATTCCTATATTCAAGTTAAATGTATTTAGCATATACGATAGGACAAGAGAGCCATAATCCCTGACTTCACAGGGCACACAGAACAGTGGAAATGACTGATAATTAAACAAGCTATTACAAAGCACTGTTATATGTGTCATGCAAGAGGAAGACAAGATGGTGTGGGAGCACAAATGGGCACCTAACAGGAGCTTAGAAAGTCAGGAAGGGCTTTCTAGAAGAAGCTGAAGCCTGAACAATAAATAGACTTTTTGAGATAAAACAGGAATACTCCCAGTTTTAGAGAAGATTACACTGATGAGGGTAGGTGTTTGTTTTTGGCTTGTTATTATTCATTCACCTATTCTGCAAATATTTATTGAATGCACACTACATTTCAGGTATACAGTAAAAGAGATTCCCTTCTTAATTTTATTATAATAGTAATAGTAGTATTGAAGATAACTATCTAATAAGTTATAGATCATGTGTTTTATTAATTTTGTCTTTCATTCAACAAACACTAGGTTGAATGCCTAGGACAGATAGCTAACATTCCTCAGGTTGTTGATATAAAAGGAAGTCAAAATCAGGCAAAGGCTCTGCCTACATCTGAAGTCAGTTCAACTGGCTAGATATTTATTCATTGTACTTCAATCCTGTGTGCTACTGAAGCATGGTGATTTTAAAATACAGTTAGGAAGTTCTGTCAGGGATCTATGATTCTACTCACTCCATTCATATAGAATACTAACTGTGTAACATAATATTAATAATTTTTGTGGGGTCTAAACTATATATAGTATTAAAATATATAGAAACAGTAACATAAATGGGAATGGAGACAACAATGTGTTACTAAATGTTTGACAAGTTCTCAAAAAAACTAAAACATCCTACTTTGACTATTTTCAGTTTCTGTGGTATAAATACTCCCACCACAGCCAATTTCAAGCTACCAATGTTTCAACAGTGGGCTTGCAAAATTTCTGAAAATTGATCAATCAGTCTTCAGGGGCCGGTTTGAGCCAGCTCCAGCACACCACTGGATGAAGGTAAGGGGTGTAAACTCTACTAAGTTTCTTGCATTGTCCTGGATGTTTTAAAAGTAACAATTTAGGGCTTCCCTGGTGGCGCAGTGATGATGAGAGTCCCTGGTGGCGCAGGATGAGAGTCCATCTGCCCATGCAGGAGACACCGGGAAGATCCCACATGCCTCAGAGCGGCTGCGCCCGTGAGCCAGGGCCAATGAGCCTGCACGTCCGGAGCCTGTGCTCCGCAACAGGAGAGGCCACAACAGTGAGAGGCCCGTGTACAGCAAAAAAAAAAAAAAAAAAAAGAAAGAAAAGAAAAAAGTAACAATTTATATTAGGCTCTAATAAATAATGATATATAATGTCATTTCTAGGTAACTTAAAACAAGAGTAGAGGAATGTATTAATAATAAGCAAGTAGAGAGGAAATGGAATAATCAGAAATATTTAATTAGTCAAGAGAATGCAAGAAAGGAAAGAAAGATAAATGTAAAAACAGGCTGGACAAATAAAAAACTAATACTAAGATTGAAGACCTAAACCAAAATATATCAGTAATTGTATTAATTATAAATGGACTACATACTCCAATTAAATGTCAGAGATGTGAGGATAGATATAATCCAAAATCTAATGATATGCTACTTAACAACAAACACACTTTAAAGGTAAAAATTTAGAATGAATAAAACTAAAATAATGGAAAATATATACCACAGAAATACCAACTAATAAAGGCTCATTTGCCTATACTAATATCACATGAAGTAAATTCTAAGGCAACAAAGTTACTAGAGATAAAGAGGGACATTTCACAATAATAATGGGTTAATTATAAAATACAAAATATTAAAATTAATGGGTTATTTTTATAGGAAAATATAAAAATTTTTAACTCATATTCAACAATTGAAAAAATTGATGAAATTGGGACTTCCCTGGTGGCACAGTGGTTAAGAATCCGCCTGCCAGTGCAGGGGACATGGGTTCGAGCCCTGGTCCAGGAAGAGCCCACATGCCGCGGAGCAACTAAGCCTGTGCGCCACAACTACTGAGACTGCGCTCCGGAGCCTGCAAGCCACAACTCCTGAAGCCAGGGCGCCTAGAGCCTGTGCTCTGCAACAAGAGAAGCCACCACAGTGAGAAGTCCGTGCACCGCAACAAAGAATAGCCCCCACTCACCACAACTAGAGAAAGCCCACACACAGCAACGAAGACCCAACACAGTCAAAAATAAATAATTTTTTTTAATTGATGAAATTAATAAGAGCAGTAGGCAAATCCACAATTATAGTTGAAGATTTCAACTATAATTGTGGATTATAAGATTTCATTTCTCAGTAATTGAGAGTATTTATTCTCTTCAAGTGTACATGGAACATATACAAAAAACTGACTATATGCTGGGCCATAAGGCCAGTTTCAACAAATTTTTAAATGACTGAAGTCATACGGAGAACAGTCTCTGACCACAATTGAAATCAAAAGATAGCAAGAAAACTCTAAATATTTGAAAATTAAGCAATATATTTCTAAATAACCTATGAGTTAAAGAGAAAATCACAGTGAAAACTAGAAATATTTTAACTGAATGATAGCAAAAATATAACACACCAAAACTTGTGATTTACTGCTGAAGTAGTCTGTACAGAGAAATGTAGTACCTTAGAAAAGAAGGCTGAAAATCAATGACCTAAAAATATATCCTCTAGAAGTTAGAAAAAGAGGAGCTAATTACACCCAAAGAGAGAAGAATAAGAAAATGATAAAAATACAAAGAATAATTAATGAAGCAGAAAGCAAATTATTCAGTAGAAGAAAATTAACAAAGCCAAAAGTTGTTTTGTTTTAAAAAGACAAATAATTGACTAATTCTTAGTCATTCTTATCAAGAAAAAACAGAAAGGCACAAATTACCCTTACCAGAAATAAAAAGGGGACATCATAGATTTAACAAACATATTTTTAAAGGATGATGTTATAAACTATCTTATGCTAATTAATTTGAAAATGTAGGTGAAATGGACAAAAACCTGGAAAAACACAACTTACCAAAACTAACAGAAGAAAATATAGAAAATCTGAATAGTCCTATATCCATTAAAGAAACTGAATAAAACCTTTCCACAAAGAAATCTGTAGTTTCATCTGTGATCCTCCAAATATCTAAAGAAGAAATAAGATTACTTAATTTTATTTATTTCCAGAAAATAGAAATGAAAGAATACCTCTAATTCATTTGATAAAGCCAGTACAACCTGATCTCAAAATCTGACAAGTACATTATAAGAAACAAAATTACAGGCTAAAGTTTCTTATAAAGAGATCCAACATACTTTAAAATTTTTAGAACATCAAATCAGCAGTATGTGAAAACTGTGATACATCCTAATCAAGTAGGGTTTATTTCAGGAATGTGTAGATGATTTAACATTCTAAAATCAGTTTAAGGGCTTCCCTGGTGGCGCAGTGGTTAAGAATCCGCCTGCCACTGCAGGGGACAAGGGTTCAAGCCCTGGTCCGGGAAGATCCCACATGCCACGGAGCAACTAAGCCCATGTGCCACAACTACTGAGCCTGTGCTCTAGAACCCACAAGCCACAACTACTGAGCCCATGTGCCACAACTACTGAAGCCCACGCGCCTAGAGCCCGTGGCTCCACAACAAGAGAAGCCACCACAATGAGCAGCCTGCGCACCACAACGAAGAGTGGCCCCAACTTGCCGCAACCAGAGAAAGCCCACACACAGCAACAAAGACCCAATGCAGCCAAACATAAAAATAAAATTTTAAAAAATAAGTAAATAAATAAAATCCGTCTAAGAAATTCTTCGTATTAACAAGAGGAAAACCCTGAAAATCTCAATAGATGCAAAATAATCACTTGATAAAATTTAAAATTCATTTATGAAAACATAATGCTGTTAGCAAAATTGGAACAGAGGGAACTTCCTTAATCTTATAACAAGTAGCTACCTAAAAGCTACAGAGCAAATATTTAGAGGATTAGTCTAAGAGGTCAATATCTGAATATTAGGAGTTCTCAAAAAAGAGAACAGGAATTTAAAAGGAAGAAAATATTAAGGAAACAATAAAGGTGCTATCATAGAACAAAACTAAGAACAGTCAAAAAAGAGAAACTACTCTAGAAATTTCAAACAGAGATTTTTTTTCTGTCCATTTATTAGAAGAAAACATTGCCTTGAAGAAAAGACTATGTGAAATCTTCTAGCTCATATTTGCAAAGAATATGGACCAAAGACTAGAAAATTTTCATTTGCAAAATCTTGGGGCCCTAGAATTATCCATCTCACATTAATCCTTGCTCTCCAAGGAAATGGAAGTAAACACCTCTGCTTTAAGATATTGGAGTTTTTGCAACCATACTCAGCCTACCCACCCCTTTTAAAAGAATCTCCCTTAGGAACCGAACGAAGTCTTAAATCACTGACATAGTAAAACCATAAACACACATTATCTTAGGAGGAACTCCTTAATCAAAAATGACCATGTTAGTAACATGCAGAAAAATATTTTATGAAACTCACAAAAATATAGAGAAATTATTAAAAAAACAATAAGGTATGTTCACTCCCTATAGCCCCTTAATTAAGAGATAGATGTATTTGGCCTGAATAGTATTTTTAGAAATAGAAATTTCACATAATTTTCTCTTGATGACATTGGGTTCCTCTTGAAACACTTGAAAATCTATCAATATTTGCCTGTTTTCACAAGGCAACAACTGGCTGGTGTTGAGAAGCAGCTACCCGTTTAAAATGCTAATGTGCCACAGTTGCAACCCCTCCCTATTGTCTTACACGTGGCCCACTTCTATCATTTACATTACTTGGCTGGTACCTCTGGGCAGGTAAGTTTGTGACCTATGTCCTACATCTATGCTACTCAAAATGAAGTCCACAGACAAGCAGAATCAGTGATACCTAGAAGTATGGGATAAATGTAAATTCTCAAGCCCTACCACAGACCTACCGAATCAGAATATCTGAGAATAGAGTCCAGGAATCTGTGTCTTAATATAGTCTCTTATTCATATTTATGTCCTATGTGAAACTCTATGTTAGCAGTTGCTTTTAGAATTTACTTAGCTACCAGAAAGCTCAGAAACTAAGTTTGTGGATCTTTCCTAAGGTAACTGTATGGTACACACACCTCTATTCTATTCCCCCTTATCACTCAGTGTCCCCTTGCTTTTTACCTCCTATTGAAACTTATTGTTTTCTGGGCACCAACATTCTGGGTTTTTTTTTTTATATCAAAATGTTATTGATATTTGTTTCTTTTATTGTATATATTTCTTGAAAGCAATCTGAAATCCATATATAGTGAAATGAGGGTATAAATAGATAAACTGGTTCTGAAGTTTGACTGCCTTGGTTTAAATCCTTGCTCTTCCATGTACTGGCCATGTGACCATAGATGAATCACTTAATGATTCTGAGCTTTCATAATCTCTTAAATGGGAGTAATATTTGTACTTCATAGGATAGGGCTGTTTTTAGAGTTATATCAGATCATTCATGAAAAGCAAGTAGCATGCTGCCAGCAAGTAGCATGCTGCCAGCAAGTAGCATATGTCAGATGCATATAACAGAAACTCTATGCAGGAATTACCAAATAAGAATTTACTGTCCCTCAAAAAACATCACCTTGAGGTGGTCCAAGGCAACATCTCCACAGTGTCACTGGTTGTCCCAAGTTACTTCTTTTTCTCTGTTCTGCCAGCCTCAGTGAGTGAGGCTCTCAACCTCATTGTCTCCCTGTGGCCTCAAGATGTAACTCTACCTCTATCTTCATCTGAACCTTCTGATCAAAACGCAGGGAAGAGGAAGCAGCACTATTAGGAAAGGAAAACTTTTCCAGAAATCACCCAAGACATCTACTTTCTTTTCCTTGGTCAGAGCTGTGTCACATCACCACTTCTAGCTGCAAGAATGCTAGTTTTTAGCAGGGCACATCAGGACTTTGTCAAGAAAATGGGAGAAAAGATGTTGTGTTGAGGGACTTCCCTCTGGTGGCGCAGTGGTTGAGAATCCGCCTGTCAATGCAGAGGACATGGGTTTGATCCCCGGTCCAGGATGATCCCACATGCTGCAGAGCAACTAAGCCCATGCGCCACAACTACTGAGCCTGCGCTCTAGAGTCCGCGAGCCACAACTACTGAGCCCACATGCTGCAACTACTGAGGCCCGCGCGCCTAGAGCCCGTGCTCCGCAACAAGAGAAGCCACCGCAATGAAAAGCCTGTGCGCCACAACGAAGAGTAGCCCCTGCTTGCCACAACTAGAGAAAGCCTGCACGCAGCAGCGAAGACCCAATGCAGCCAAAAAAGAAAAAAAAAAGATATTGTGTTGATAACCAGCATTCTGTCATATAAAGGTTCAATATATGTTAATTATTTTATTTACAAACACACAAAACTAAGAGATCAATTATATACACCTGAAAAAGCTCTCCAGTTGAATGTTCCTATGCAGTCTTACATTGTTCAGGATACTTATAAAATCACCAGTAATAATAATAGCTACGGAGTATGTCCAGGCACTAAAATATCTTTATACATTATTACATTTAATCTTGACATTATTTTTATAGACAGCTATTCATGCTTATACCCATTATACTTATGTGGAAACCCATGTTTCAAAAAGATAATAACTTGCCCAAACTTAGATAGGCATTAAACAGAATAGTCAGAATTTGGACTCAAGTCAGACTCAATTCAAAAACCTCTGTTCTAAATTCCTCTTTCTAAAGGTCATTTCTTTTCCTTCCAAAAAGAATATTTATTATTTCTTAACAAAGTGAGCCAGACCAGCATTACCCCCTGAGCAGTTTTTTGCGCAAACATTTCTCTCCTAGGCAGAATACATTTCTCATTACAATATGGTCCACAGTTCCTCCTCACTGCCTGAACAATGTTCCTGAGTAAGTGTGGGTTTTTTCATGTTTCTTTTTCAGGCATTGAAATATACAGTCACCCCTTAGCTCTTGGCCTTAGCCAAAGACCACGTCGCTCCTACTAGAGACACTGAAGCTCGCAGAGATGCATTTTAATTGTATTTTTGCAGAAATATTGTAGATCTTTTTTCAACCCTCAGACCTAAGAAGAATGTGAGAAAATGTCATGTGGGAGGACAAGAGCCCGTTGCCGTTTATTTGAGAAGACAAATTGCGTTTTCACAGAAGATGAAAGATTACCAGAAAACAGCATTCATTGCTAAACACACTTCAATGTTAGGATGGTTAAAAAGGAATTGACATACCATTGGAAAAACAAATTCCAGGACCACAGAGGGAGACAGTGGCTACAGCCTGTCAACCTGTGCTATGATTTTCTCCTTGCTGTGAAAGCAATAACAAAGTCCTGAGCTATTCACCTAGATCTTAGAGAACTGAGAAACATACATAGGCTTGAAAAAAGAAAAAGAGCTAGAGTTTCAACCTACTTTTCCTCTCCCATAGCCAGTTTTCCCTTAAGGATCCTTACAAAGGATGGCTTATCCTTATAGTCAGCAAATGAGGCATTCAGGTCCAATAACATACTTCTTCTTTTTTTTTTTTTTTTCAGTACGCGGGCCTCTCTCTGTTGTGGCCTCTCCCGTTGCGGAGCACAGGCTCCGGACACGCAGGCCCAGCGGCCATGGCTCACGGGCCCAGCCGCTCCGTGGTATGTGGGATCTTCCCAGACCGGGGCACGAACCCGTGTCCCCTGCATCGGCAGGCGGACTCTCAACCACTGCGCCACCAGGGAAGCCCCAATAACATACTTCTAATGGGCAGCTCCTTAAAATAGAAGGATGATACTTTTGTGTGTCTCTCACAGAATGAAGTTAGAATAATGAATTGTTTCCCCACAGAGACTCAGTTAATAATTCTAGATTACATTCCCCAAATAGAGGGTCTTTCTGAGTATTTAAACTGGGTAACAAAAGACCAGACTGACAATCTTACATGTTTAAGTCTTCACAATTATTTTTCGTTAGACTTCATGGAAACTGCAGAAGATACTACAGATTGGTACACTCAACACCAACCTCAGGTTCTTTATAGTATGCACCTTCATGTGCTAAAAAGCTAATATCTACTTCACCCAGGTTCTCTTGTAGAAATTTACAAGATTCTCTTATAGAAATATATTTCAAAGACTTAAAATACATAACAAATTTTTGGTACCAATTTTAAATACAGTTTTATTTAAGGCATTGCATTTTCCATTTATAAAACAGTGGTTATAAAGTGCAATGTTATTTCCTTTCCCGGTGCACATTTTCCATATTCAAGTATCAAGAATGCCCCATTATTTACTATAGCAGCTGAAATTTAAAACTGCCATGGAATTTGCTACAAATTTGGGTTCTTCAATGTTTTGTGTGGAACAATGCTAAATCTATGCTCAGGTTGGCTTCTTCAACCTCTTCAATGGTGGGGCTAGAGGAGGCATCACCAGATGGAGAAGCTCCACCACCAGGGAAACCCCCAGGCATCCCTCCTAGCATGCCTCCTGCACTCTGGTACAGCTTGGTAATGATGGGGTTGCAGACTTTCTCCAGCTCTTTCTGCTGATGTTCAAATTCCTCCTTCCCTGCAGTCTAGTTCTCATCAAGCCAGCTGATAATTTCACACTTGTCAAGAATTGTCTATTTGTCCTTATTGTTGATCTTGCCTTGAAGTTTTTCACCTTCAACAGTTGCTTTCATGTTGAATACATAGGATTCAAGCGAATTCTTGGAAGATACCTTGTCCTGCTTCTTGTAGAAGAAAATGTTACAACATTCTCTTGTAGAAATACCTTTTAGAGACTTGTGGTAGGTGGCAGCCCCAAAGGGAGATCAGAACTTTTAACAAGAAGAGGCATTTGGCTTTCCTGTAGTAACTGTGGCTGAGGTTGTACTCTCATGCCACTAATATCATAAATGTCGAGGAGCATGCAACAGGAAAGTTTCCATTAAAACAATCCCAAGGTCGTTCACGGTTTCTCTACACTTATGTTTTTCCTGATTGTACAGTATATCCAAACTTAGCTTCCTGGCCCTCCTACAAATGCGGCATGTTACATAATGCTGTAAAATTAATCACTTTCTGTATAAACAACTTAAAGTAGATTCTGTTGTCTGCAACTAATAATACTAGTCCATATGGGAATCTGTACCAGAAATGCTTACAAAAAATGGATCCTTTAAGGAAATGGGAATTTAATGTTGGTTATTGTGTTAGCCTGCTTCGGTTGCCATAACAAAACACCAAAAACTGGGTATTTAAACAACAGATTTATTTTCTACAAGTTCTAGAATTTGGAAGGTCCAAGATCAAGGTGTCAGCCAATTTGGTTCCTTGGTGAAGGCCCTCTTCCTGACTTGCAGAGAGCTTCTGTCTCACTGTGTTCTCACATGGGGTGCGGGGGGGGGGCGGGGGAAGAGAGAGAGGGAGTGAGAGAGAGGGAGAGAGAGAGGGAGAGAGAGAGGGAGAGAGAGAGGGAGAGAGGGAGAGGGAGAGGGAGAGAGAGAGGGAGAGGGAGAGGGAGAGGGAGAGGGAGAGGGAGAGGGAGAGGGAGAGGGGGAGAGAGAGAGAGAGAGAGAGAGAGAGAGAGAGAGAGGGAGAGAGAGAGAGGGAGAGAGAGAGAGAAAGATCTGGTCCCTCTTCTTATAAGAACACTAATCCCATCATGGCAACTCCACCCTCATGACCTCCTCCAAAACTAATTACGGTCCAAAAACCCCACCCCCAAATACCATCCACATTGGGATTAGGGCTTCAATACATGAGGTTTTTTGTTTGTTTAGGAGGGAGGGAGGGAGGGAGGGAATATAAACATTCAATCCATATCAGTTATCTATTCTAATTAGGTCTGAAGTCAGTCAGTGCTGGTTAGCATTAGAGGTTGGGGCACTAATTATCTAGTGAGTTTCCATGGAATTCAGGGTCAAATTGTCACTATGATCCCCATGAATGAAGAAACTACTAAAGGCTTTCACAGGCCAGGTTACTGCTATGAAAAGCTATTCTGAAGAACATCGTGCATACAATGATCGTGTTGGAAGTAGGCTAGCTATTTCTAACTGTGCTGGAGAGCTTTAACAAAGAAAATGACATGCTTGGGCTTTTAAATTCTTGGCCAAAGGCACAGTCAGAGAAACATGACTTCCCTAATACGGACATTATCTCTTGCAGCTGCTGGGCAGATGTAGCCCAGAACCTGCAAGGTCTGATCCTACTGATTGCTAAATTACAATATAAGGTCAATTCCAACCTCACTCAAAAGTCTTATATGAGAGTTAGGGCACTAATTTGCAAAGAATAAGACCTCAAAAATAGAAATAGGGAAATGTGGGGAATTTGAAAGACTTCAGGTTACCCATTCTCTTAAATCCCACTGAGCCTCTCTTATCAGCAAAAGTAGCCTTTACTGCACTGTTTGATAAGACTTTTACTGCCTCACTTGAAGACTTTATCATGTTACTTTAAAAGGAGTTGTCTGAAGTCTGGAAGCAAGATTCCTTCAGCTCCGTCTTCTTTTTCAACACTGTTTTGGCTATTCAGGGTCTTTTGTGTTTCCAAACAAATTTTAAAATTTTGTTCTCTGTACTACAAAGCTACAGTAATCAAAACAATATGGTACTCCCACAAAAACAGACATATACATCAATGAAACAGAACAGAAAACCCAGAAATAAACCCACACACTTATGATCAATCTACAATTAATCTACAACAAAGGAGGCGAGAATATACAATGGAGAAAAGACAGTCTTTTCAAATAAGTGGTGCTGGGAAAACTGGACAGCTACATGTAAAAGAATGAAATTAGAAATTCTCTAACACCATGTACAAAAATAAACTCAAAATGGATTAAAGACCTAAAGTTCAAACCCATGTCATTCAAGGGTCAACTGTAGTTGTAGGGCAAAGAATTCTGCCAACTGACTCTTGGAGGGCTCACACCAAGGAGTACTTCCCAGAACTTCTGATGCCAGTGTCCTTATCCCACAGTGAGCCACAGGAGACCCTCCAACACTAGCAGACATGTGAATGACATGGTCTTCATGCTCCAGCCTGGTGTCAGGCCTGAGCCTCTGAGGTGGGAGAACCGAGTTCAGGATATTGGACCACCAGAGACCTCCTGGCCCCATGTAATATTAATCAGCGAGAGCTCACCCAGAGATCTCCATCTCAATGCTAAGACCCAGCTCCACCCAACGGCCAGCAAGCTCCAGTGCTGGACACCCCATGCCAAACAACTAGCAGCACAGGAACACAACCCCGCCCATTAGCAGAGAGGCTGCCTAAAATCATAATAAGCTCACAGACACTCCAAAACACACCACCGGACGCAGCCCTGCCCAAGAGAGACACAAGATCCGGCCCCAACGACCAGAACACAGACACCAGTCCCCTCCACCATGAAGCCTACACAACCCACTGAACCAACCTCGCCCACCCAGGCAGACAACAAAACCAAAGGGAACTATGAACCTGCAGCCTGCGAAAAAGAGACCCCAAACACAGTAAGTTAAACAAAATGAGAAGACAGAGAAATATTCAGCAGATGAAGGACCAAGGTAAAACCTACAAGACCAAACAAATGAAGAGGAAATAGGCTGTCTACCTGAAAACGATTTCAGAGTAATGATAGTAAAGATGATACAAAATCTTCGAAATAGAATGGAGAAAATACAAGAAATGTTTAACAAGGACTTAGAAGAACTAAACAGCAAACAAACAATAATGAACAACACAATAAATGAAATTAAAAGTTCTCTAGAAGGAATCAATAGCAGAATAACTGAGGCAAAAGAACGGATAAGTGACCTGGAAGATAAAATAGTGGAAATAACTACTACAAAGCAGAATAAAGAAAAAATAATGAAAAAAACTGAGGACAGTCTCAGAGACCTCTAGGATAACAATAAACGCACCAACATTAGATTTATAGGGGACTCAGAAGAAGAAGAGAAAAAGAAATGGTCTGAGAAAATATTTGAAGAGATTATAGTTTAAAACTTCCCTAATATGGGAAAGGAAATAGTCAATCATGTCCAGGAAGCACAGAGAGTCCCATACAGGATAAATCCAAGGAGAAACATGCCAAGACATATATTAATCAAGCTATCAAAAATTAGATACAAAGAACAAATATTAAAAGCAGCAAAGGAAAAGCAACAAATAACACACAAGAGAATCCTCATAAGGTTAACAGCTGATCTTTCAGCAGAAACTCTGCAAACCAAAAGGGAGTGGCAGGACATATTTAAAGTTATGAAAGGGAAAAACCTACAACCAAGTTTACTCTACCCAGCAAGGATCTCTTTCAGATTCAAGGAAGAAATTAAAACCTTTACAGACAAGAAAAAGTCAGAACTCAGCACCACCAAACGAGCTTTAAAACAAAAAATGCTAAAGGAAATTCTCTAGGCAGGAAACACAAGAGAAGGAAAAGACCTGCAAAAACAAACCCAAAACAATTAAGAAAATGGTAATAGGAACATACATATCGATAATTACCTTAAATGTAAATGGATTAAATCCTCCAACCAAAAGACACAGACTGGCTGAATGGATACAAAAACAAGGCCCCTATATATGTTGTCTACAAGAGACTCACTTCAGACCTAGGGACACATACAGACTGAAAGTCAGTAGATGGAAAAAGATATTCCATGCAAATGGAAATCAAAAGAAAGCTGGAGTAGCAATTCTCATATCAGACAAAAGAGATATTAAAATAAAGACTATTACAAGAGACAAAGAAGGACACTACATAATGATCAAGGGATCAATCCTAGAAGAAGATATAACAATTGTAAATATTTATGCACCGAGCATAGGAGCACCTCAATACTTAAGGCAAATACTAACAATCATAAAAGGGGGAATCAACAGTAACACAATAATAGTAGGGAACTTTAACACCCCACTTTCACCAATGGACAGATCATACAAAGTGAAAATAAATAAGGAAACACAAGTTTTAAATGACACATTAAACAACATGGACTTGATTTTTATAGGCTATTCCATCCAAAAACAACAGAATATACTTTCTTCTCGAGTGCTTATGGAACATTCTCCATGATAAATCATATCTTGGGTCACAAATCAAGCCTTGGTAAATTTAAGATAACTGAAATTGTATCAAGTATCCTTCCTGACCACAAGGCTATAAGACTACATATCAATTACAGGATAGAACTGTAAAAAATACAAACACATGGAAGCTAAACAATATGCTACAAAATAACCAAGAGATCCCTGAAGAAATCAAAGAGGAAATGAAAAAATACATAGAAACAAATGATAATGAAAACACGACAAGCCAAAACCTATGAGATGAAACAAAAGCAGTTCTAAGACGAAAGTTTATAGCAATACAATCCTACCTCAGGAAACAAGAAAAATCTCAAATAAACAACCTAATCTTACACCTATAGCAATAAGAAAAAGAAAAACAAACAAAAAAAAACCCAAAGTAAGCAGAAGGAAAGAAATCATAAAGATCAGAAATAAATGAAAAAGAAATAAAGGAAACAATAGCAAAGATGAATAAAACTAAAAGCTGCTTCTTTGAGAAGATAAACAAAACTGATAAACCATTAGCCAGACTCATCAAGAACAAAAAAAAAGGGAGAAGACTCAAATCAACAGAATTAGAAATGAAAAAGGAGAACTAACACCTGAACCTGCAGAAATACAAAGGATAATGAGAGCTTACTACAAGTAACTATATGCCAATAAAATGGACAACCTGGAAGAAATGGACACATTCTTAGTAAAGCACAACCTTCCAAGACTGAACCAGGAAGACATAGAAAATATAAACAGACCAATCACAGGCACTGAAACTGTGAATAAAAATCTTCCAACAAACAAAAGCCCAGGACCAGATGGTGTCATAGGCAAATTCTAGCAAACATTTAGAGAAGAGCTAACACCTATCCTTCTCAAACTCTTCCAAAATATAGCAGAGGAAGGAACTCTCCCAAACTCATTCTATGAGGCCACCATCACCCTGATACCAAAGCCAGACAAAGATGTCACAAAAAAAGAAAACTACAGGCCAATATCATTGATGAACATAGATGTAAAAATCCTCAACAAAATACTGGCAAACAGAATCCAACAGTACATTAAAAGAATCATACACCATGATCAAGTGGGGTTTATCAATCAATGTGATATACCACATTAACAAATTGAAGAATAGCCATATGATAATCTCAATAGATGCAGAAAAAGCTTTTGACAAAATTCAACACCCATTTATGATAAAAACTCTCCAGAAAGTAAGCATAGAGGGAACCTACCTCAACATAATAAAGGCCATATATGACAAACCCACAGCCAACATCATTCTCAATGGTGAAAAACTGAAACCATTTCCTCTAAGATCCGGAATGAGACAAGGTAGCCCACCCTCAGTTATTATTCAATATAGTTTTGGAAATTTTAGCTACAGCAGTCAGAGAAGAAAAAGAAATAAAAGGATTCCAAATTGGAAAAAAAGAAAACTGTCACTGTCTGCAGATGACATGATACTATACACAGAGAATCCTAAAGATGCTACCAGAAAACTACTAGAGCTAATCAATGAATATGGTAAAGTAGCAGGGTACAAAATTAATGCACAGAAATCTCTTGCATTCCTATACACTAAAGACAAAAAATCTGAAAGAGAAATTAAGGAAACACTCCCATTTACCATTGCAATGAAAAGAATAAAATTCCTAGGAATAAACCTACCTAGGAAGACAAAAGACCTGTATGCAGTAAACTGTAAGACACTGATGAAAGAAATTAAAGATGACACAAACAGATGGAGAGGTATACCATGTTCTTGGATTGGAAGAATCAACACTGTGAAAATGACTATACTACCCAAAGCAATCTAGAGATTCAATGCAATCTGTATCAAACTACCATTTGGCATTTTTAACAGAACTAGTACAAAAAATTGCACAATTGTATGGAAACACAAAAGACCCTGAATAGCCCAAGCAATCTTGAGAAAGAAAAACAGAGCTGGAGGAATCAGGCTCCCTAACTTCAGACTATACTATAAAGCTACATTAATCAAGACAGTATGGTATTGGCACAAAAACAGAAATATAGATCAATGGAACAGGATAGAAATCCCAGAGATAAACCCACACACAAATGGTCACCTTATCTTTGATAAAGGAGGCAAGAATATACAATGGAGAAAACAACCTCTTCAATAAGTGGTGCTCAGAAAACTGGACAGCTACATGTAAAAGAATGAAATTAGAACACTCCCTAACACCATACACAAAAATAAACTGAAAACAGATTAAAGACCTAAATGTAAGGCCAGACACTATAAAACTCTTAGAGGAAAACATAGGCAGAACACTCTATGACATAAATCACAGCAAGATCCTTTTTGACCCACCTCTTAGAGAAACAGCAATAAAAACAAAAATAAACAAATGGGACCTAATGAAACTTAAAAGCTTTTGCACAGCAAAGGAAACCATAAACAAGACAACCCTCACAATGGGAGAGAATATTTGCAAATGAAGTAATCAACAAAGGATTAATCTCCCAAATATACAAGCAGCTCATGCAGCTCAGTATCAAAAAAAACAAACAACCCAATCCAGAAATGGGCAGAAGACCTAAATAGACATTTCTCCAAAGAAGATATGCAGACTGCCAAAAAACATGAAAGGATGCTCAACATCACTAATCATTAGAGAATTGCAAATCAAAACTACAGTGAGGTATCACTTCATACCAATCAGAATGGCCATCATCAAAATATCTACAAACAATAAATGCTGGAGAGGGTGTGGAGAAAAGGTAACCTTCTTGCACTGTTGGTGGGAATGTAAGTTGATACAGCCACTATGGAGAACAGTATGGAGGTTCCTTAAAAAACTAAAATTAGAATTACCATATGACCCAGCAATCCCACTACTGGGCATATACCCTGAGAGAACCATAATTCAAAAAGAGTCATGTACCACAATGTTCACTGCAGCTCTATTTACAATAGCCAGGACATGGAAGCAACCTAAGTGTCCATCAACAGATGAATGGATAAAGAAAATGTGGCACATATATACAATGGAATATTACTCAAGCATAAAAAGAAATGAAACTGAGTTATTTGTACTGAGGTGGATGGACCTAGAGTCTGTCACACAGAGTGAAGTCAGAAAGAGAAAAACAAATACCGTATGCTAACACATATATGGAATCTGGGAAAAAAAAAAAAAAAAAAAAGGTTTTGATGAACCTAGGGGCAGGATAGGAATAAAGATGCAGATGTAGAGAATGGACCTGAGGACACGGGGAGGGGGAAGGGTAAGCTTGGACAAAGTGAGAGAGTAGCACTGACATGTATATACTACTAAATGTAAAATAGATAGCTAGGGGAAGCAGCCACATAGCACAGGGAGACCAGCTCCGTGCTCTGTGACCACCTAGAGCGGTGGGATAGGGAGGGTGGGAGGGAGGCTCAAGAGGGAGGAGATATGGGGATATATGTATACATATAGCTGATTCACTCTGTCATACAGCAGAAACTAACACGACATTGTAAAGCAATTATATTCCAATAAAGATGTTAAAAAAAAAAGAGCCAAAAAAAAAAAAAAACGCAAAGAATTCTGCCAATTGGCCTGTATGAACCAACAAATTTAAAGATGCTTAAAATATCTACCACAACCAGGATGTTTTGTGGCAATTGAAGCAAGTTTTAAAAGAAGGATCACAGTGTAAGCCCTTTGGAATTTGGAAAAAAAACATGAACTTTTTAGCAAATTACTATTTTCCTTCTAAAATAAAATTTCTGACTTGGTCCTGGACCCTGAGAACACGGACAATGAAACACAAAGTAACCATAAGATATGAAATACATATGATAAACTGGGGTTATTGATCCACCAAGCCATAAACTTGAGTGTGCCCAGCAGCACCTCATAATCAATGAAGTTTTATATTTAATATCAGGCTCAAGTATGTCATGAAAGCACAAATAAATTACATGAGCATATATTTTTATATAAATACTTCTAATATGCCTACTTCTCCTATACTGCCACATATATGACCTGGTGGGAAGCTGCCTTTCAGAAGTTTATCAAAGAGGGGAAAAAAAATATATTAGCTTGACTCACAAATGGTCTTGTTCAATATACTGGCATCAGCCATAAATGGATTACCGCGTAATTACAACCTTAATCAGGCCTGGCCCTAAGGACAGCAGATGGAAAATGCCTAGAGGAGAAATGCCTGGGGACTCAGATCTACAATAATTCACAGAAGGTTGTGGATAATCGTTTGTCTGGATGGTCATGGACTTAAATTGATGACTAGGTTTCAGGAAATAAGTATACATATGATATTTTCAGAATGAACCAAGTATTATTACACCTGTATACCAATACTCATCCAAAATCCCCTCCTTATAGCATTGAACAATAATTATGTGGAAAAGATGACTTACTCTGTGGATGTCAGTTGGCATCTTTATCCAGACACTTTTCAATAGGCTCATCTATCAAGTAACAATAGTGGCAAGAATGGAAAGCATGCACTGGTATAACAACACCAAGGTTTATCTGGCTAATAGCATTGATGACTATCCAAAATTCCAATCACAGAAACCAGCTGCTAGCACCATACCTCTGAGAGATCAGCCAGGCACCTGGTGGAGTGGAGGAAGTAATTTGTCTTCTCTGAAATAGACATTTATCCTGGATATGGATTTGCCTTCCCTGCCACCCATGCTTATGCCAACATCACCACCCTTGGACTCTCTCATTAAAGGAGACCACAAAATATTGCTTCTGACTAATGAATTCAATCTTATAGCAAAAGAACTAAAGCAATGGGTGCCACTCACAGGAGTCACTGATCTTATGATGTCCTCCATCACTCAAAAGCAATTGATTTTATTAAGTAGTGGAATTGCCTACTAAAGAGTCATAACATTAGCCGGGAGTTTGGGTTGCTCTTCTACAGTTTGTTCTAAACAAGTAAATAATATATGGCACTGCTTCACCCACAGCCAAAATATATGGGCTGCCATCGTAATGTACCATAGACTGGGTGGCTTAAACAACAGAAATTTATTTTCTTGTAGTGCTGGAGGTTTAGAAGTCTGAGATCAAGATGTTGGCAGGGTTGGTTCCTTCTGAGGACCATGAGAAAAGGATCTGTTCCAGATCTCTATCACTGACTTGAAGATGGCTGTCTTATCCCCATGTCATCACATCATCTTCCTTCTATATGTGACTGTGTCCAAACTTCCTCTTCTTATAAGGACACCCATCATCTTGGATTAATGCACACCTTAATGAATTCAATTTAACTTGATTTCCTCTCTAAAGATCCTCTTTCCAAATACAGTCACATTCTGAGGTACTAGGAGTTAGGATTTCAACATATAAATGTTTGAGGGGACACAATTCAGCCCATAACAAGGGTTAGAGGGGTAAAAGTTAGAATGGAATTTCTCAACATTACCTCTAATAAACTCCTGACAAAATTTTTGTTTTCCATTCTTGTGTCTTTGGGCTCAGTTTGTGTAGCGCTCTTAGCACCTAAGGGAAGGACAACTTTTGCTGGCAAATAGTTCCACTGATCAAGGAGGTAAGAAAGCTACCTGAACATTTTGAGCTCCTCAGTCTCCGCAATGTGTTGGAGAAAGGGCTGGGGGAATACTTTGTTGGTTGAGGTAACAGACCTTAATAATCAAATGGGAAGAAGGTTGTTTCTCTACAATGTAAAAAGAGAAGCACATGTCTAGAAGCCAATGATTCCTCTGGATCCTCCTAGTACTGCCATGTTCAGTAATAATAGTCAATGAGCAACTACAACAACTGCATAGAGACAGGACCACTGAGGCCCAGACCCTTAAAAATGAAAGCATGGGTTATTCTGCCAGGGGTATTATACCCTCACTGAGGGTAAAAGAATGGGAAGTGAGAAAAAGAAATTGTTAATGTGTTGTAGAAATGATGACCATAGCATACACTCATATTGCTCAAATATGTTAACTAAGGTTTTCTTTTTTAAAAAATTTCCCTTTCCCCTTTTATTTCATATGTGGTGCATTCATGGTAATTACTTTAACAATTTAGTTATGGGATATCAAGACAGGATTACAATTAGCTAGAATAGGGGTCAGCAAACTTTTTCTGTAAAGGCTCCAACAGTGAATATTTTAGGCTCTATAAGTCATACTATATCAACAGCAATTACTCAACTCAGCTATTGGAGCACAAAAGCAGCCCCAGACAATATTTAAACAAATGAGTATGGCTGTGTTCCAATAAAATTTTATTTACCAAAAAAAAAATGAGTGGTGGCTGAATTTAACCTGGAAGCTGTAGTTTGCCAAATCCTGAACTAAAGGATAAATGTACATCAAAATATTTGCATTAGGGACTTCCCTGGTGGTGCAGTGGTTAAGAATCCGCCTGCCAACACGGGGGTGACAGTTTCAATCCCTGGTAAGGGAAGATCCCGCATGCTGCAGAGCAACTAAGCCACATGCCACAATTAATGAGCCTGCACTCTAGAGCCCACGAGCCACAACTACTGAGCCTGCGTGCCACAACTACTGAAGCCCATGCATCTAGAGCCCGTGCTCTGCAACGAGAAGCCACTGCAATGAGAAGCCCATGCACCGCAACGAATAGTAGCCCCCGCTCACCACAACTAGAGAAAGCCCGCATGCAGCAATGAAGACCAAATGCAGCCAAAAAATTAGTTAATTAATTTTTAAAAAGGTATTAAAAAAGATATTTGCACTAAACTGGTGAGACTTTGATTCCCCCCTTTGGGAGGAGAGTAGGAAATAGTTGCATTACGTTTTTCAAGAAAGTGTTCTTGTTGCCATTATTGTTTTGAAGTTTAATTATAGGCCTTTGTGGACCTAGCCAAAGAGGTAGACTGTGGAAGGTATTACAAACTTGCTCACTAAATTCTTAATGCCAACCCCTTTATCATGCTTTTCTGTATAACAGAGGGTGGAAAGTTAACACTTCATTTCTATGAATCCCTTTTACCTGGGGCTTTACATGTAACCTAAGTTCTACCAAGAAGACACATTCATTCAAGATCTGAGTGTAGAAATGAATAAAGGTAAGTACACAGTACTCAAGGAGATTAGATATTCAGACAAGCACAGCAGCAGGACTGTTTGGTTTTCTTAGGGCTAAAATGGTGAAGATTTTACTGTGTGGTCCCAGAATCACCGGAGTTGAGCAGAAAGCAGCAATGGAGGAAAACTACTAGAATAGTTTTTGGCAGGATCGGAGGTTTCTTTAGACTGCATTCTTTCCAACTGTTAGCATCCAAGGTTACTTTACTGCCTTCCAGGAAAGTAGAATACTAAAAAATAATAGTTTTTATTATATGAATCTCTCCTCTTCTGAATCAGAACTGTTTTAATAATTTTTTATTTCCCAGAAATTTGTATAATGACTAACACATAGTTGGCATATATTAAATTGTAGTGAATTGAAATTAGTGCCTCATTATTATCCTAAATAGAAGGGATTCTTGCCTGAAGCATGTAGGGCTGGAGAACGCTGTAGTGGTACGCCAACTTTCTTCTCCCCATACCAACCAACTTCTGGGACTTTGGCAAGGGACACTAATGACACAAAAACTTTTGAAATAAGGCTCAAAAGTGGAAAGCACAGATTTTGTTAGGTTAAAACTCCACCTTTCACAAACAAAACAGATCTCTAGAGGTAGGAATGGATATCCACACAACGGCACAGAGCCTGATACATAGTAGGTCCTCAGTAACTATTTCTTGAATGAATTAATAGATGAATGAATGACTACCCTGTGCCAGGAATATTGCTAAACACTTTACCTTAATTATCTCATTCAATCCTCACAACAAACCTATGCGTTATGTCCCTATTTTAATCCCCATTTTGCAAATAAGCTGAAGAGTTCCAGAAGTATAATAACTTGCCAAGGTTTACAGACATAGTGAGTGACAGAGCTGAGATCAAAGTCTGGTAACTTTCCACTACACCATATTGCTATTACTATGTATTTCAATTAGCATCTTCAGATAGATTTTTATTACCCTTCACATGAAAGTGAAGAATAGGCACTTCAAGACAAGCAAACAATCACAAACATCATTTTATCACATGTGAAGGCTGCTGCAGATGGATGAAAACACAGTATCATTAGGGTCAGACTTAAGATTGTTTTCACACTTTTATGGTAGGAGGCAAAACCTGGGTATTGCAGAAAACAAACTTTGCACTGTTTGAACTTTAGAAATAGCTCAATAAATCCTACTATATACACTGAACTTCTATAACACCATAATTTAAAAGAGTGGTCATTTTAGGCTTTTGCAAAAAAAAAAAAAGTCACTAAATAAAAAGCTATAAATAGATGAGTGTTTTCCATAGAATTTTGCTTTTCTGGGAAATTATCTTCACAGATTCCATCATCTGGATTACTTACTTGTAAATTAACTTTTATTTACGGATATGTATATATTCAGACAGGATTTTATGTAAATGCATAAATGTAGGATGTTTTTGTTGTTGTTTGTCTTTTTCAAGCTTTTATCTTCCCTCTATACACATCAGCCCTTGTTCCCACCCCAAGAGAATTCACTTTTAAAACTTAGTCCATATCCTTTCATATATTATTTATGCTCACATAATTCTATTTAATCATATATATATTTATACATACACATCTATACATCATAATGACAAGTTTGGGGTGCACTGTTTTACAAGACAGAGTGCACATTATTTATGCTTTTTTGCAAGCTGCTTTTCTCCCTCAGCTCCTCATGGAAATCCCTCCAAGTCGACTGGGATTGCTCTAATTCATTCATACATAGTGAAGTAAGTCAGAAAGAGAAAAACAAATACCATATGCTAATACATATATATGAAATCTAAAAAACAAAAAATGGTTCTGAAGAACCTAGAGGCAGGATGGAATAAAGATGCAGATGTAGAGAGAATGGACTTGAGGACACGGGGAGGGGAAGGGGAAGAGAGAGTGGCACTGACGTATATACACTACCAAACGTAAAACAGATAGCTAGTGGGAAGCAGCTGCATAGCACAGGGAGATCAGCTCAGTGCTTTGTGACCACCTAGAGGGGTGGGAGGGAGACACAAGAAGGAGGGGATATGGGGATATATGTATACATACAGCTGATTCACTTTGTTATACAGCAGCAACTAACACACCATCGTAAAGTAATTATACTCCAATAAAGATGTTAATAATAATAGAATAATAAAATTAAATGGCTGCATCGTATTCCACGGTCTGCATATATTGTATAATGTATTCAGTCCCACTTCTATTGATAAGAAATGTTCTTTTCCTACTGGCCACTAGAGAGCACCAGTGAAGCAGTGTCAAGTTCGGCAGTCTAGTTTGGGGTGGAGATTTGGGGAGAGATTTGTTATTAAATTTGCCTCTTTATTCTCACTGTCCTGATCAAGGTTTTACTCATCCTCAGCTAAGGGAGGGAACCCAGAACTCTCTGGCTGTCTCCAAGTAGTATCTTACCATTCCACCCCAGAGGATGTAACAAATTCACCAGGATTCTTTTTCAGATTCCCTGCAGTTGTTCACAGGCCCAGAGCGAAAACACTCTGCAGAAATACTATAATCGGCATAACCAACAAAAATAGCCACTATCACTGTTGTCACTGCAATTACTACAATTTATGGAAAGCAAAAAATTGGCAATAATCAGGCTAAGACCTTGACACGTTATCTCACTTTATCTTCACAGCAATCCTATGAAGTAAGCACAACTGTTATCTCATTATACAGATGAAGGGTGGGTATAGAGGTAGCGTACACACATATCCAGACCCTTCAGAGAACCCAGGGATTTTCCTCATGCCTGTGTATTGAGTCTGTCACTGGGTAGCCCCTCCTGGATCTCTGTCTTCAACTGCTCGCACCAATCATCTCAAACCAAATCCAATCCAAATTACCTACAGTTTACAAAGACTGCAGCATTCCTTTGAACTTGCATTCGCAATTACTGCTGTCCTGTAAGCCTTCCTCAACTTCGCAAGGGGCATCACCGGACCCCAGTCAACCCCTTATCTTCAATGCAAACTCCTCCCCCTAAAAAGGAGCCAGACTACATTTTGCCCTGTCTGGGGAGCTTCCCCAGATAGACTTAAAAAGGCTCCTTGTACCTCAAGATAATGGAGAAAGTTACTTATCTAATTCCCCTTCTAGAAAGTTCTAAAGCCGAGTTTTATTGTTCTTAGTAACCCTGTGCCTGGCACACTGGCTGGCGCGTAGCAGATGTTCAGTATATGTTCATAAATGAATGACTAAATGAATGATCTTTAAGGGTTCTCTCTTAAAAAACTAGAGTCAAGCCCAATTCTTAGCAGCATAAAATAAATAAATAAAAGCCAGTAGACTTGGGTCACTTCCTTTCAGGGAGGATTTCTGTGACAAATACATTTACCACGCCAATCAGTATAAAATAAAGAGCCCCTGGCTTTTGTTCTGCAGCTGAGTCTGCAGTGCTTCTTTGCCTGTGGATCTAGACAGTTAAAACTGAAGAAAGAAAGAATGTGTCAGGCTATTCACATATGCCGAGGGTCTACTATTAGTTGCTGCTGAGAGATAAGGTGCAATTTTTATTAGAACAGAAGTACTTCAAGCTCCAGAATTACAAAGCAGTTGTTGGGAGTGGGGGGGGCAGAGAGAAAATTCATCTTTCATCAGAAAAATTTGTGGTCAAAGTGGGTATTATTTTTCTCTTAAGAACACATGCAGAAACTGGCTTGGTTGCTCTATTTCCTCTTGCAAAAGACTTACTGGTCCTCCTGGGGAAAGAAATGAAGACCTAGCAATGTGAAAGTCACTGGGACCGCTATTAGAAATGTTCCTTTTCATCCTTTTCACCCAATTATTACATCTATTGACCAGGGGCAGTGCTCTTTGCTGCAGCTCATTCTCATGAGAAACTGGGTTATTGCAGGATTCTTTATCCAGGAATACAGTTGGGAAGTTACAGTCTAAGTTGAACTTGCAGCCACAAATGCATACATTCAGAAGTATTACAAAGAGACATTTAGAGTTTTTTGCATGTTTCAAGTCAAATCAAGTAGAAATACATATACAGTAATTTTCCTTTTTGTACCTCCAAATTTTTAATGCATTTTTAATATCACAGAATCAGAAATTTGGAATAGGAGCTGTAAACATTATCTGCCCCCCACACGCAAAACTCTACTTAACTCATCAATGGAAGCAAACCACCCACCCTTTCCTCAGGAATATCTCAAAGGGACATCATACACCGGTGCATCCTGCTATCTCTTGGCACAATTTGCTTCCTTGAGGCTCAAATACCATTGTCTTCATTTCCTCTATAGCTCAAGTAGGAGCTAATCTTTTCCACTGCTTTCATTTCCTCTTCTGCTCAAGTAGAAGCTTTGTTTTTTTCATCACCTCCAGAGTCACTGTGGGCTTTTAGACTGTAGAGAGTGCTGTCTATAGACAGGTCCCTTGTACACTTTGTGCTGTTTTATGTCTCTGTGTCTTTGTATATACTGTGCCATCTGCCTGGAAATCCTCTCTTTACTTATGATTCACCCTCTCCCACATTAAGCGCTCCTATTGAACTTGCAAGACCCAGGTCCTTTGTGAAGAGCCTCCTCATATGCATGTTATGCCACTCCCCAGTCTAGGGTATTAATTACTAGTTCTGATGCTGAAAACTTGGCCTCTGTGCACCAGTGCTGAATCGAATCTCAGAGACAGAGTTTTGGGTGAAGTAGAAAAGAACAGCTTTTATTGCTTTGCCAGGCAAAGGGGGGACAGGCTCCTGCCCTCAAAAACTGTGTGTCCCCAACCCGGGAGGATTTGGTGAGGAACTTTATAGCAATGGTTCAAGGTCGGGATTGCTGAGAAGGATTAGGGTATGTGCAGGGCTTGCACTCCTTTAATCCGGCTTCAGGTTGTCTCTTGAGGAGCTTCTCTGGTTCCTTTAATCTGAAATTAAGAACGCTAACATCTTCCATTTTTTGGGGGGGGGTAGTTCTGTAAAGAGTTCAAAGATATTGTTATGTGTATCCCTTGAGGTGGAACCAGGACCCTGTCCCAAGGCTGCACTATTGTTTCTTGGCTGCTCCTCCCTTGTCTCTGCATCCCCTCCCTTCCCTGATTAGCAACTGTTTGAACCTGCCCTTTTGGGACTCAGGGAAGGTCATGGAGGCTGGAGTCTATTCCCTACAAATAAGAAACAAAAGACAAAGAAAGGCTTCTGTGCCCAGGAGCCCCACAGGGTCCTGCTCAATTTCAGTTCCTGGGTGCTACCAACAGCTCTTCTAAAACTGTGCTATTCAAAATGTGGTCCTTAGACCAGTGGGAATAGCATCACTTGGGAGATTATTAAAACCAAGCCTTCATAGGCCTCACTTCTGACCTACTGAATCATTATATCTAGAGGTGGGTGCTGGGAATCTGTGTTTTGACAAGCTTGCTTAAATTTAAGAAGCACCATTCTACAGTAGTTTAATCTCAGATAAACTTTGGCAATTGTGGATTTAATATTCTTGTCGACCAGAAGAAGGTCCATGACATGGAATTATCATTTTACTGAACAAAATTGGAACAGTAGCCTGTGGAGGTCATTTAGTGAAAAGGAATCTATAAAAGCCCAAGCTCTATGTCTCACTGAAATTGTTGCTCTTCACTCTCGATTACAAACATATTTGGGGGGTGGGGAGATTATATGGCAAATTTGGAAAGCCACAGATACCTCTCTTGAGAATTCCAAGGGGCAACACTTTTGCCCTTTTGACATTATATTGGGATTATTCCTTTGCACATTTGTCTCATTTCAGCCATAAAGTCTAGATCCATCTCTCATTCATTTCAGAATGAATATGCACAGGCCCTGACACATATATAACATTTAAGACATTAATTGAAACAGTGAATGAATGAATGTCCTCATGAAGCATTTCTTTCTGAAACTTCACTGCCTATTTTGGAAAAAACAGCCGCCAAGCTTAGTTTTGGTTTGGTGGCTGCAAATAGTTTTGGCTTATGCTACTGTTTTTCAAACTGAGGTCCCTGGACTGACCAGCTGCATCAACATATGGGATGTATATCCTGTGCAGATTACTAGACCCACCCTATAATACTGTATTTCAATCTCCAGTTTGTGGGATCTAAAATCCCAGGTGATTCTTACGTAGACAAAGTTAGAGAACCAACGGTTACCCTGTCATGTGGTTAACCATAACTTGTAGCACTCTAATATTGGTCACTAACCATGAAATAAAGAAAACACATCCCTAACCAGAAGGTTCATTATCTAAATTCAGCATAGGAGGAGTCCTAATGGGATAGGGAAGAAAGCAAGAATCCCACAGAGAAACTTCATTATGCAAAGATTCCAAACAGTCCCATGAGTTCCACTGTATGTTTGGATTGAAATCCATACCTTTGTCAACAGTTGCTTTGGGAAGTAGGAAAAGAGTTTAAGAAGTTTCTTTTGCTAAGCCACCTCTTACATGAAAAAAAAACAGTGAAATACACTCCCACGAATTCAAATCAAGGAAGGAAAACAAGTGGAGGAAGTAGGGGAATTGTTTTAAAAAAAAGAAAGAGAAGAAAAAGAACTAAACATAGAGTTATATATTCTTCTCAAGCCCCCTTTCTCAAAAGAGTCTGATGCACAGGCCCAATACCAATTTACCATGGTATGATTCAAGGGGTTGAAAACTCGATACCTGTTCCCTGAGAGCTCTGGAGATGTGTTTTCCTGTTCTGTAATGTGACATAATACCTAAAACATAAATATCCTGAAAAATAATACACTGGCTTAAATTCAAAATAGAATATAGGAAGATAGTGGTGAGAGAGTATAGTTTTTTAATATCCCTGAATCACCCCCATAAAAACAGAGTCAAACCAAAAAGCCACAGACAATATCTATAAGTTAAGGAATAAATTATTCTCATGAACCCAAAATAGGAATAAGTGCGAACAAGTCACTGACCCATATAGTATCAGCATCTATACAGGAAGAAGCCAAGGAAAGTAAGGAGGCATCTAACAGATCTGAGAACAAAATAACTCCAAAATTGCCAACATATATTGACTGGAAAGCATGGGTAGCCAATTTGAGGACTGCAGCTGAATTGGAAGGGGTGTTTGCAGTTAAGTGTGCTGGGATGACAGTAAGAGTTTAAGAGGCTGGATTAATCTGAGACTTACAAACTGTAGAAATGAATTTGCCAAAGTGTTCTTCCAGAGCAAAGCTCTACACGAGGAAGAAACTGCTGGGAATAGAACCTAAATTGACCAAGAGAGGGAAGAAAAGAGCAGGTACAAAGAAAGTGGAGATGAGGAACAAAACCAGGAGGTATCCAAAAGTATGAGACCATGTTTTTGAACAAAAACAATATTAACAGAAAGACAGAACTCCATAGCAATGTGGAGCTAGAAAAGTTATCCTAACTCATCCCTTCTTCCTAAAAGTTGAGGAAAACTAATCTCATGTAAAAAATAAGCAACAGAAAAGAATCATAGTTGAATTCTATACAATATTTTCAAAAGAAATAGAAAATTAGGTGCAAGAAAACACCCCTATAGATAATTAAAGCACTCCAGAAAAATGACCACAGAACAGATGAAAGCTGTAACTTAATATTTTTCAAATTAATGGAAATTTTTTAATGATAAATTATATGAAATAACAGCATAAATCAGAATTAGGAAAACTCAGAAATTCAGTGATAGAACTAAGGACAAAATAAGAAATTTTTTTAAAAAATCATTTCAAAATATAACATGAATCACATCACAAAAGATATCCAAAAAAAAAAAAAAAAAAAGATATCCAAATGACCAATAATAATATGAAAAAAAGCTCAGTGTCATTTGTCATCAGAGAGGCAAATTTAAACCACGAGATATCCCTACATACCCATTAAAATGCTTAAAATTGAAAAGACTGATAATACCAAGTTCTAGCAAGGATGTAGAGCAACTGGAACTCTTATACACTGCTGGTGGGAATGTAAACTGTTACAGCTGCTTTAGAAAACTGTTTGACAATTTCTAATACAGGTAAAAATGCATCTGCCCTATGATCCAACAATTTGGATCCTAGACATTTTCTCTTTTTTTATAAATTTATTTATTTATTTATTTTTACTGTGTTGGGTGGGTCTTCATTTCTGTGCGAGGGCTTTCTCTAGTTGCCGCGAGCCGGGGAGCCACTCTTCATTGCGATGCGCGGGCCTCTCACTGTCTAGGCCTCTCTTGTTACAGAGCACAGGCTCCAGACGCGCAGGCTCAGTAGCTGTGGCTCACGGGCCCAGTTGCTCCGCAGCATGTGGGATCTTCCCAGACCAGGGCTCGAACCCGTGTCCCCTGCACTGGCAGGCAGATTCTCAACCACTGCGCCACCAGGGAAGCCCCTAGACATTTTCTAAGATAAATGAATGCGTATGTTCTCTCAAAGGTTGATATAAGAATGTTCATCACAGCTATAATTTATAACAGCCAAAATCTGGAAACAACACAATGTCTATCAACAGAAGAAAGAATAAATTATGGTGTGTGTGTGTGTGTGTGTGTGTGTGTGTGTGTGTATACACACACACACACACATATATGAACTGCTGATGTACACTACATGGATATTCTATTGGATATTTTGGATATATTGGATTTTTTAATGCATTTCAAAAAATATTACCTTGAATGAAAGAAGTCAAACATAAGAATCATACTATTATGGTTCCATTGATTTGAAATTTAAGAACAGGCAAAAGCAATCTGTGGCAACAGAAGTCGGAAAAATGGTTAGCTCTTTTTGGAAGTAATAATGGTTAGCTCTTTTTGGAAGTAAGGGTTTTTACTGGAAAGAAGCATGAAGAAACTTTTTGGAATGACAGAAATGTTCTATATCTTGATCTGATTGATAGTTACACAGGTGTAAACATATGTGAATCAGGGGACCACGAGACCACTCTCAGTTCAATGATTTGCCAGGAGGACTCAGCATAAAGTTAGCCTCGTGCCTGTCATTTATCACAGAAAAAAAAGATGAAAAGTGAAAGCAGAGAAAAAGCACATGAAGCAAAGTTCAGAGTAAACCAGGAGCAAGCTTCTAAGAGTCCTCTCCCAGTAATGTCATACAGGATGTTCATTCCTGCAGCAATGAACTATGAAATTCATTTCACAGGCTATGTTGTCGCCCAGGGAAACCCATTAGAGACTCAGTGCCAGGGTTTTTACTGGGAGCTAGTAACAGAGGCAGCTTCTACAGAGCATGTACCAAAACTTCAGACTCCCAGAAAAAAAGTCAAGTGTTAGCATAAATCTTATTGTTTGCATACACACACAGTGAACCATTCTCATCAGGGAAACAACACAAACCCTCCTGAAACTGAAGTTCCTAGATGCCAGATGAGGGCCAACCTCACAAGCAGGGCTTTCTAAGGATAGAATTCAGGCCTACTATGTTAACTCTTTACTGCATAATATGTAGGAAAAAACCGCCAAGCTGTACATTTAAGATTTTGGTGTTTTACTGCATGTAGATTATGTATCAATTTTCTTAATTTAAAAATATAAATAATATGAACGACAGGTCCACAGATTCTCTTCTATGAGCAGGCTGTCATGAGTAGTTAAAGTTAAACCACAGCAACTTCTGAGGCCTTCAAACAGTGTGAAGTAAAGAGGTACAACCCCCCCCCCCCAGCTTGTTACAGCTCAACCCTCTACAGGGCATAATGAGTAGTTCCTGTTCCTGGTTTTTTTTTTTTTTTTTTTTTTTTTTTTGTGGTACGCGGACCTCTCACTGTTGTGGCCTTTCCCGTTGCAGAGCACAGGCTCCGGACACGCAGGCTCAGCGGCCATGGCTCACGGGCTTAGTTGCTCCGCGGCATGTGGGATCTTCCCGGACCGGGGCACGAACCCGTGTCCCCTGCATCGTCAGGCAGATTCTCAACCACTGCGCCACCAGGGAAGCCCCCTGTTCCTGTTCTTAAGCTGCACAATGTAACAGAAAGAACATGGATTTTAGCATCAGACCAAACTGGTTTGAAAATCTGTCTCCATCATTTGCTACCTGGGAGATAACAGTCAAGATAGTTCACTTCTCTGAGCTCCAGTCTCTTCATCAGCAAGATGACAATGTTCATATTTATCACGGAAATGTTTTAAGGATTAAATGAAATAGCACACGCAGCTAGCACTCAGAAAACATCAAGTTCCTTTACAACAAGAGCTAAACCTCTATAAGATATATATATATATATATATAAAATTATGAGAAAAATGGGTAAGAGCCATGAGGGTTGTTCAAAGGTTCAACATCTATAGGAGGCCAGATAGAGAAGTTCCTGATGGCCTGAAATAGAACTTTATGAAAAAGGCAGAATCTGAACTGGTGGTTACATATTTGGTAGGATTTCGAGATTCAGAGATGAAGAGAAGAGCATTTTAGGACCAAGGAAGAGTACATTCAAATTAGCAAGTTGGATTTGTCTTGGGCTTTTGCCATCTCAAAATTTGCTGAAAGAACTAGTATTTATTTTATTTACCTACATGACTTGCCATGACCAGGCCATTATGGGTATCAAATAATGCCATGCTGAATGGGGTGACACAGTGGGATCTTCCAGTCTGGATCTAAGGCAGATGCTACTTTTTGCCTCTTGACACATAGCAACCTGGAACATGAGTATGACCTCAAGAAGGAACACTACTGAATCCACAAAGCAAAATGATGTCTTCTAGAGAAACATCAAATACATGCACAATTGTCCCTTTGTCTGTTACAGTCTGGTCAGACTCTACCTTTTTTTTTTTTTCATTTACTCAGTTGATATTTATTGAGTGCATAGTCTGTGCTAGGCATTGTGCTACACCCCAAGGATGAAATATATGGGTCCCAGCCCCAAGAACTTCACAGACTGGTCAGAAAAGCTACATGCAAATGCATGGATTTCACTACAGAACAGTAGGAGCTTAGGTGAGAGATGAACAAAGGACTTCAGGATCACACAGGATAAGACTGAGCCCTAGTTTGATGCATCTGGTTTCTACTTTGACAATATACTCACTGCTGACTGTTAAACTGAAGAATGGATACGATAAGCTAGCTCTTTTCCAAAACTGGGCAAATGAAAAAAACACTGGGCTCTAGGTAAGGTCAGAGTGCCCTCTGCTGAAACAGAAAGCTGGAATTAGAAGACAAACTATTCTGAGTTGGTCTATGTAAAAACACTCTCCATACCCTTTTACTTGAAGAAATGAATAAATACCCTCCTCTCCTAACAATAATCCATCTTGAGCCTTGTTGGATTCTTATATTTATTGAGTTGGGAGGCAATAAAAGAGAACCAAACAACATCAAACAGTTCTGAACATCCCAATGGCAAAAACAGACAGGCAAACAGGAATACAAAAACTTTAAAGGTTGACTGGTGGGTTATCGAAATCCAAGGTGTGTTATTAGCCTAAGGTGTTTTCACAGAATGGCCACAACACTGCAGGCCCAACTCCTGGCAAGCTACCATGTGTTCTCATTCTCCCCACCCCAACACAAACAAAAAGAAATGTTTACATGAATAAAAAGAAATTCAGCCAGGAAAGACATGAAGGAAACTTAACTTCAAATTACAGAGTGAAAAAAGCCAATGTGAAAAGGTTATATACCATTTTACATTCTGAGAAAGGTAAAATCATGGGGACAGTAAAAAGGTCAGTGGTTGCCAGGGGTTGGGGGAGAGGGAGAGATGAATAGGTGGAACACAGAGAAATTTTAGGGCAGTGAACACTACTCTGTGTGACATTATAATGATGGATACATTTGTCCAAACCCATAGAATGTACAACACCAATACTGAACCCTAGTAAACTACAGACTCTGGGTGATAATGATGTGTCAATGCAGGTTCACTGACTGTAACAAATGTACCACTCCGATGCAGGATGTTGACAGTCAGGAAGGAGGCTACGTGGCAGTGGGCCTAGGGGTATGTACATGGGAACTCTGTGCTTTCTGCTAAATTTTGTTGTAAATATTGCTCTAAAAGAAAATCTATTAAAAAATTAATTCTGGGGCTTCCCTGGTGGCGCAGTGGTTGAGAATCCGCCTGCCGATGCAGGAGACATGGGTTCGTGCCCTGGTCCGGGAAGATCCCACATGCCGCGGAGCAACTAAGCCCATGAGCCATGGCCGCTAGGCCTGCGCATCCGGAGCCTGTGCGCCGCAACGGGAGAGGCCACAACAGTGAGAGGCCCGCATACCGCAAAAAAAAAAAAAAAAAAATTAATTCTGGCTAAATTCATTCTAAAGGCAGGTCTCAGAAGGCAAAAGAGGTAATCTGTCTTGCCATATAAAGGGGCTGGAGATAGGGAGAGAGGATGTGTGTGATGGAATGTATGAGCTTCGAAGCAAGCCACCCTACTTCTTTCCTCCTGCCCAACCTCCCTACAAAGCAGCAAGTCCCAGAGATAATGACCATCATTACATATGGTTTAAATTCCAACTCGTTTAGTAGAAATGGAAGCATTCGCTCCAATGTCACAAGGATTATAATCTTAGCTTTTATTTTTAACATACATCTCAAGCTGTAGAACTCAAACCAACATTCAGATTAAAAGGTGACACCAAAAGAAAAGTGACTTGTTTAAGCACCCACCTCCAGCAACCTGGGAGTGCCTGCCCCCAGTGACTGGCATGTGCTAAGGATACAACATCCATGTAACAGAAAAGAAGGGGAAATCCTGTGCCTTATAAAAGTAGAAGATCTACCTTATAAAAGTAGATCTACATAAGTGACTCTTCAGCAAATGAGTTACCTTATAGCAGCAACAGGGGCTGCTAAATGTCAATATCTTTCCTTTGGGTTGGATTATTTGGTCTGAAGTCCTTTTCCTACTCTGAATTAACTTGCTAAAGTGGATCTCATATTTTGAAACAGTGTGATTAATAAATCTTCAAAAATATCCCAGGAGGAGCTCTATAGTCATTTACTTAACTGGCATTTAGAGTAATTTAACAGTTTCAGAAATTTTCATAGCCTCTTTAATTATGTTGTGAGACTAAATATTTCATCACTCCTGCAAGATTAACATGCTAGAGCACATGAAAACGTAAGGGGGCGGAGAGGTCTCTTCGGACAGGTGTTGAATACCTTACTTGCAATAAACATCTCCAGCCAGTTTGGATATCTGGTCGAGATTTTGTAGTGCTGAACATCTAGAATTAAATTTGCTACATGTAATAGAAACTCCTTCCATGAAAAAAAAAAAAAAAAAAAACCTCTTCTTTATGCAAAGTAATTTGCAATCTCTTAAAATCCACTCACACCCCTGACCTTGGAAAAAAGTCTCCACAATGCCTGTTGTTGAAAACCCTAAGAATTTCTTGGCTTTACAAAATAGTAACTTAATGCAGTTCAAGCAAGGTTATTCCAGTTCTTTCTCCCTCATTTCAATCCATTGATGAGCTCTGGCTTTATAATTAAAGTGACCCCTTACAACACTTCAGCTTAATTAGTCAAGGCTGTCATCTACTCCATGGCCTGTGGATTCAACAATACTTATGAGGACATGTTAAGAGGTGTGGGGAAGAAAGGCAGCGGGGAGTTTATTTGTGTTTACTGCATACAATGTTCTTCTCCTGTGGAAATGGGGTTTTGTGACTATTCTTTCATAGTTCATTAAACTGCTTGCTCCACTGCAAATGAGTGCTACCAATAAACACGCTTACTCTCATTTATGAGACCCAGCCACCATTTCCGGAGATCAAGAGGCTTAGATTTCAGCACAATGTAAAACATATTCCAAGACATTTCTTGAATGGAGTCAGGATATTTAAAGAAAACCTAACAGACAGACCTTAGATAAGATGGCTCTTCCTCTTTTATTTTTTGCCATCCTCAAATGCCGGGCAAACCCATCTCCAGAAATCAAGAAGGAGCCTTGAGATAACATCAGCCTCTTCTTCAATCTCAAGGGTGACAGGCTGCCCCACAGGATGAAAGGCTAGAAGTTGACATTTAGATCCTGATTGTGTCTTTCCCAATCCTTTCTAAACTTGGCCTATGGGCAGTTTCATTTGCAAGATAAGCCAAAAAGTACTTCTCAGGATGATTTCCTCCTCCACTGAAACAGATCCCAAAAGGAAATGTTAACTCTGACTCTTCCCTCAATTATTCATATTCAGCATTTCATTTCCTACCATCACTAACACACATCTCATTAAATGGGAACTGTCCTCAGTTATGGCTGTTACAAAAATTTTATGTTCCATTCTTTCATCTATTTCTCCTTATAACAAATTTTCTCTTTAGAACTAAAGTATCAGATTTAATCTGCTAAAGCCCTTATTATTTTTTTAATTGAAACATGAATTAATTGCCTGTGAAAAACATGTTCAATCCAGAAAAACACATCCCTGTAATTGGAACCTTTTGAAATGGAAAGTCATGTGGGAAATATACAATATGGGAACAGTTTAAGTGGGTTTCTCTAAGTCGGTACCAGATGAGCTTCCCGTAGTCTTTAGCTTTAAAACAAAATGAACCTTTACTCAGTCCTTAGCTGAGTAAAGGAGGACTTCTGGTGGTGGGCTTTGTATATATACTAGATTGGGAACATATGTTTTTAAGGAAAAGAACACTGACACAGTGAAACCTTTTCACATGACAAAGGAAGGAAATCGATCTGAGTGTCTTGTCTGTAACGTGCCATTTGCTGTGATCAGTCTCTCATCCAACCCTGATCTCTGGTGTCCCTGTTTGTATTGGAGCCATTTCCTGAGTGATAGTACATTCCTGTTTGACACACCATGCCTGGGAAAAGGCAGTATCACTTACCCCCACCCAGCAAGCACAAACTGTAAGACGTCATCAACCCTCTCTGTTTCCGTTGCTGGGCGTGGGTTATTCTGCAGGGTTTGCATCTTTCTCTATTTACTTCCTGCTCAGTTAAGGGAAAACCATAGAAGTGTCCAAAACTTGGTTTCAAAATGAATTGACAAAGCTCAGAAAAGGAAGGTGAGAAGGAGGAGGAAATATATTTCAAGGTTTGAGATTTTATAATCAGAATTTTTAAGCCTATAGAATTTATCTCTTCTTTGCTACTCAAATATGATCCATGGACCAGCAACACCAGAATCACATGGTTGCTTATTACAAATGCAAAACCTCAGACCCCACCAAAGACCTGCTAAACTAGAATCTGCCTTTTAACAAGATACTCAAGTAATTCATGTGCATGCTAAAGTTTGAGATGCATTGATCTAATTCAACCCTTTTATTTACAGATAAAGAAACGGAGTCTCAAGTAAGTAGCTTGTGTCAAACCACACAGATGTACATCAGAGTGGCTAGGACTAAAACCTTAATATGAATGTTCCGTCTAGTCTATTTTCATTGTGTATGAAAAGAAGACATGCAGCTCAAATGCCCAGGGATAACATTCCTTCAAACTGGTCATCATCTTTCAACCCACAGGCCAAACCAACTTCTCCTTACCCATCAGAGCCTCCTCACTCCTCTCCTTTTCCATCTCAGATTCCACTACAATCCTTCTCCTGTAAATTCCTGGACCTCCCTAGGACCCTTGTCTCAAAGTACCCACCCTGAGTGAGTTCAACCACCCACTTGTCCCATTCCTGCACCCAAATGGCTGAGCAAAGCTAGAGAAAAATCATTCAGCTTTATAGATTGCTATCAGTTTACATTTTTAATCAGCAACATCAACTGAGCCCGCAACAGTGCCCATTAATCTTATTATTTTTCTCTAGTAGTAGCTTTTTTATTTTATACCTTTTCAGTTTCCTCAAACTCCCATAACCATTCTCAAGTGATGTCTTGTCTCCAACTCCCCTGAGACAATAAAAGTAATTAGCTATCAACCCCCTCAACTTCCTATCACTGATTCTAAATATACATACCATCCTGCATCTACCTGCACCCACCTTCTCCTTTTTCCCCCTTTTATAATAAATTGCCTACCTCCTAATAAAGGCTAGTTCCAAATGGGCTGTGAAACTCATTAACTCTCCTCTTCTCTGGAAGGGACCTTGACCCATAGATCATCTTCCTAAATATGCCACATGCACACATCCTTGCTTCTAAATCCATTTCATCTACATTCAGATATATTCTAGTACCTCTCTTAAACAATAAGCAAACTAGCAAAGTTTTAGAAAAAACCTCCCTGGTTTCATTCTATTTCAATTCTCACCTTCATAGTTAGCTTCTTGGGAGAGCATGTTCTCTACACATGTAGTATGTACTTTTTCATCTCCCATTCATTATTTTTCAGAATGACTTCATTTTCCATGACTTTTTTTAAAAGTGAGCAACAGGGGGAAAAAATGAAAGAATAAAGAAAAAGTCACCAGAACTCTCACAACCCCAAAATAATCATCTCTTTTCTCTTTATAACATTTTTTCTATTACTATATACCAACAAGAGGGTGGATAGATAGGGGGAAAAGAATGTAAAATAGAATTGTATTCTAAATGCTGTTTTTTAAGTAAAATTTAATTGTTCTTGAATTTAACAGAAGAAATGTTTAGACTGAATGAACTGAAAAGACTGACTCTATACTTTGAACAATAAGGAAGTTAGCCCTTTTATAATTCCCTTTACATTCTTAGTTTTATGAGCTATATTGTGGTTTTAATGTTGTCAAGATTTTTAGTACTTAAAATTTGTTTTGTAATTATAATCCTCCAAGTGTTTACCCTTAGTTTTCTATTTAAATGTACTTGATCCTCAACACTGATCATTTTTACCATAGGTTTTCCATTCCTGAGTATATTCAACAAATATATTTGAGGCATCTAGACACTGGGGAGATAAGACTGAAAAACAGGTAAGATTCTTACACTCATGGAGCTTACCTTCTAAAGGAGGAGAGAAAAAATAAAACACGTAAGATAAAAGCCCAGGGTAGTTTTCAGATTGTGTGTGATTGGTGCTATGTACATAAGGACACATGGTAAGTGGGCAAAAGCCTATTTTAGCCAAGAAAGACCTCTCTTTAGATGTGACATGTGAGCTGAGTCCTTGAATGGTTAAAAAAAAGTCAGTCAGAAAACTTCCTTAAGGGGAAACATTCTGCATGGAAGGAACAGAAGATGCCTCAGGCAAAAATACGTGTAGCATGTTTGAGTACCAGAAAGAAGGCCAATGTGGCTAAAGTTTACTGGAGATTAGGAGAGGAGAGTATATGGTTGGAGAGGTAGACAGTCATTTCACACAGGGAATTTTAGGACAACATATGAGATTGAGACTTCATTCAAAATATAATGTAAAGACTTCAGAAGGTATAAGCAAGAGGAGAGAAGGACATGAACTAGTTTACATTTTTAGAAGACCAAATTTTGATTCCTGTGTAGAGAATGAATTGAAAGAGATGGTGGAGTGAAAAAGTAGAAGTAGGAAGTCCAGTTAGGAGATTACTGTAGTAATCCAGGCAAGAGATGATGATGGCTTGGACTAGAGCAATAACAGCAAAGACAAAAAAGAGTAGAAGATTTGGGATACATGTTACAAGTAGAGAAGAAGGGACTTCCTAGTGAGATAGAATTTGAGGTGGAAGAATGAGAAAACTGGAACCAAGGACAAATTCTAGTGTGTGTTTGCTCGTTTGGTTGGTTAGTTGGTTAGTTTTGTTTCACTCGAGAAACAAGTTAAAATTAGTGCCACTTTTTTTTTTTAGCATCTTTATTGGAGTATAATTGCTTTACAATGTGTGTTAGCTTCTGCTATAATTGTTTTACAATGTTGTGTTAGTTTCTGCTGTATAACAAAGTGAATCAGCTATGCATATACATATGTCCCCATATTCCCTCCCTCTTGCGTCTCCCTCCCACCCCTCTAGGCCGTCACAAAGCACTGAGCTGATCTCCCTGTGCTATGCAGTTACTTCCCACTAGCAATCTATTTTACATTTGGTAGTGTCTATATGTCAATAGTGCCACTTATTGAGAGGGGGGGAAAGGCTGGAGAAGTAATAGGTTGGATTGGGTACAGGAGTTTAGTAATGTCTCATTTGAGATATCTATTAGAAATCCAGTAGACAGAGCTATCTATATCTAGTCTAGAGTTCGGTGGAGAGAGAAATTTATGAATAGTCAACATATGGATGGAATTAATACCAAGGGGGAAATCACCTTGGGTAGACAGTGGTCCTTAGTCCTCACTCTGCAACAAAACCACCTGAGACGCTTTAAGAAATACTTGTGCCCAGTTCCCTACCCCCAAATAAATCAGCATATGTGAGGATGGGATGTGGCATCAGTGTAGGTAGAGAAGTGGACCCAGGACCAAGCCTTTGAATACACTCACATCTGAAGTGGAAGGAGGAGAATCCAGTAAAGAAGACTGAGAGAGTAGCAGGGAGGGATGAGGAGAACTAGCAAAGCCTTAGAATAGAAAGTGTTTCATGAAGGATGGAGAGGCCACTCTGCTACTGAGACATTGAGAAAGATAAGGACTGCGTAAATATGAAGGAGGAAGTCAAGTCACCATCTGTTTGCTTTTATCAGTCATGTAAAGAGAAAACATCAGCTAAGACAGTGTAGAAAGAGAAGGATACTAAAGGTTGGAGGAGAGAAAGTGTGTAAAGGGTATTTTGAAGAATCAGAGAGTAAAAAGAACACACAAGAAAAGCCAGGAAGTATCAAGTGCTCTTTTGAAGATTATGAGCACAAATTTATAGTGGGACTAGTCATTCCATTTGTATTAGTAATTCCAACACCATTCAAATGCTCAAAAGTAGAAGATAGTTGGGTTTAATCATGCAGGGTTTTTGTTTTGAGTTTTAATTTTTGTTAGTTTATTCGTTTTGCCAAATGAATATAATGGAGAGGAGGGAAAAGGGAGTTAAAATCCTGGTTTCCCAGGGGCTGACTGCAGCAACAGACCATAGGATCAAAGCTTTCAATATGTGAAATCTTTTGCTCTAAACCAAGCATCATCCATAACAAAAGGGCTGTCATTCCAGTGGGAATTCGCCAAAAAACAAAATAAAAAGCATTATTCAGATTCTCAAGGAATGTGTTTTTAAGTAAATCTAAGCTGGATGAAGAGGAAATAAGAGTAGACAGCTTGATGAATAATAAAAAGTGGTAAGATCAATGGACCGGGGATCCCAATGAGGTAGAATTCATAGGGTGTGAACGTGAGCATGAGCAGAGGACCAGTGGCGGTGAGACTCTTTGTTCTAATTGCTTTCAACTCTTGCATTTTTCCTCTGTGCTCACTATGACTTCCTCCAGCTTTTTCTCTGTGTAAGTAATTTGACTTTCAGCTGTGTGTACTCTGTTCTTTGTCTCTAATTTATGTATAAGTTTCGTAATGACATTGTTTCGGTTCTTAACTTGTTCCCTTAGCTCTGAAATCTTCCGCACTTCAGGCTGTTATTTTGTACCATTCTATCCTTGAATTCTTATTTCTTATAACCTTGTTCTTAATACGGAATTCCTGTTCGTAATTCTTTTACGACCCACACCACTCATAGAAATATGGACTGAACTATTCATCTGTGTTTTGCTCAGTATGTTCCCACTTTCTTCCCTCCTTCACCCTCTTCTTTCCTTCCTTTTCTTCTAGTCTGCCTTTTCCTTTCATCCCCCCTCCCTTGCTCTTTCCTGCCCTTCCTCCTTCCCCTTCCTTCCCTCCCTCCTCTCTTCCTTTCTTCCCCTTTCCTTCTTTCTTCCCCTATTATCAATGTATCTAACACCGTGGATTTTTTTATTTATTTATTTTTTTAACACAAGCTTAAGGCAGACAACTCTAACCAAACCTCTCTTTGCTCTGACAGAACACAACTCAATTCTTGGTGACTCTACTTGCAGCTCATCTGAACCTGCATGGTTTTCTCCTCTGACCTAAGGTTAAAGAGTTATTATTGTATTAGATTCATTCTCTATTGTCTGTGGTGCAAGGGGAACGGGGAGGCTCTGCTGGGGCTCTGGGCAATAGCCCAGAACTCACAGGCTATTGAGTGAGTTCTATTTCTTCAGAGATTCTCTTAATATCTTATCTGAGAATTCACATCACATAGTTGTGGGTGCTATTCCTCTAAAAATATTCCCATGGGTCAAGGGTGCCCAGAGTCTTCAGATTATTGCTCAATTTATTTGAAGCCCTGGAAAATGTAAAGCTCTGGAAGCCCTTCTTTTCTCTACTGAAACCCTGTAATGATAGTTAAGGGTTTCTCTTGACTTTTTCCAAAGCTGCCTACTGCTAAGCCTAGCCATGCTAGAATCTTCTGATTTTCTTTGGCTACCAGGTTTTCACAGTTAGAGAGTGAGACTGTAACTATTTCCTTGTTTGATTGCTGCTGGTGAACTTATTGCTGGTTTCAACTATATTTCATACTACGGTCTAACCCGGGAGCACCAAAAATGAAGTGTCTGTCTTCATGGAGCTCACATTCTAGTGGAGGGAGACACATTAAATAAATATGTAAACAGGAAAGTTTCCAAATATTGCAACAGAAATAAAATGCAGAGAAAATAGCATCTCTTTAGAATCCTCTCACTAATTTTAACCTGTTACTCCCTGTATCTATCATTCATAGGGATCTAGCCCTACAAAGAGCACATTAAAGTCAGTTCCTTTGGCTGGATACACTGAAGCTTTAAGTGAGGCTGCTCTTAAGTGAGTTGTGATGTAACATTTAACTGAAACTTTGTTATTTGGGATAATCAATGGGAACAATGACAGGTCAGACACACTAAACCAGTTCTGTAAACTGGCTCTCCACAGGTGGAGGGAGCCCTCACTTACACTGTTTGCAAATTCCTGTGATAAAAGTACTTAACACCATGCAATTCCAAACTACTAACAACTTAATAGTCAGCTTGGAAAGTCCTGAATATTTAACAATGGGCTTTTGTGAGCCAATACAAAACAGGAAAAGGCAAACCTTTCAACCTGTGATCACAAGGGCTGCTGCTCCCCAACCCAAGCTCCAGTCCTTATTTTTCGAGTGGCCTTGAACAAGTTATTTAGTCTTGTTCAAAGTCTCCATACTTTCATCTTTATTAAAGGATCAGTGATATTTAACTGATGGGAATTTGTAAAGGTTAAATCAGATAATGTTTAGTCCATAAAATCTTCCTAATTCATCAAGCACATACATTGGAGGTCTACTGTGAGCTGAGCTCTGAACCAGACAAAATTTGAGAAGCCTCATAACTGAAGACAGGTTTCTGCACTCAATCTCTATATAACTCAGTGGCGAGGGTGCATTTCCTTCTCTTGGACCCTCTTTCTCATACACATAAATATCCATTTAAGCCACCTGAATGTCCAGTGGTAGAAACTCGGCTTTTAGTGCTGACTTCCTTGGGGACTTTGGACAAGTTATTCTGGCTCTTGGCCCTACCACTTCCCCATGTGGAAGGGGAAGCTCATTCTCAGCACCCATACCCACAGATCTCACAAAGAAACTTTCCATGGTAGGTGGTATTAAGTAAAAATGTTTACCTCCCTCCATAGCCTCTGGTCCATTATTATATGTGACCTTGTGAATCTTTTTCCTCATAGACTCCCTAATAGGGAAATCTGCAAAAGGCAACCAAGAGGACAGGAGGGAAATGTGTCTTGGCTGTTGTGGCCCAGTGGAGGACAAGCCCTGTCTGTGAATTACCTACACAGCCAAGCTCTGTCCCTCGAGGCAATAAACCTCCTTCCAGGAAGGCAGAAAGCACTAGGTTTGGATCCAGCAGATCTGGCTTATAAAAAGGGCTTGGTTTTTCTCATCAGTAACCTGGGCATAATAATTATATAGACTTCATAGTGTTATATAAACATTAATTGAGAGCATGAATGTAAAATACTCAGTATAATACCAGGCACCCCTAATGCTCATAAATGTTAGCTAAAATTATTATGATTAAGTGTAGCTTCTTATTATTAAGGATATCTTTCCAGTCTTTGAGAAGTTCTGCCTATGACTTTCTTAAACCATGTGCCCTGGGCTTCCCTGGTGATGCAGTGGTTGAGAGTCCACCTGCCGATGCAGGGGACGCGCATTCGTGCCCCGGTCCGGGAAGATCCCACATGCCGTGGAGCGGCTGGGCCCGTGAGCCATGGCCGCTGAGCCTGCGCGTCCGGAGCCTGTGCTCCGCAGTGGGAGAGGCCACTGCAGTGAGAGGCCCACGCACTGCAAAAAACAAAAAAAAAAAAAAAAAAACCAAAACACGTGACCTTAAGTAAATTTCAAACTTGCTGTTTCAGAACTTGTTTCACTATGTTGCTACTTTTTAATTTATCAAAAAAAATATTCTGTGATCCTTTATCCCATTTTGCCTGATAGGAATTTTTCTGTCTTCCTTTACATGTCAGTTTTGACTGTTTAAAAAACCCTAGTCAAGATTTATTTGTTCAACATTCATTTCTAGCTTTTTTGAGAAATCTTTTAATCTTATTTCTATTACTTCCCTCTTTTCTTTAGTTTTAAAATGAAGACTGAGAAGCAACCAGCACCATGACGACCATGGGGAAAGTTCTTTGGGAAGGCTGGATCCATTTATTCATTCCATACACATCTCTTGAGTACGTGTCTTATGCCTATGTGCGAGGAACAACCCTAGAATCTGAGGCCACAGAGAACAAAAACACAGTCAGTCCCTGGCTTAAGGACCCCAAAGATTAAGTAGAGATACAAGACAGGCCAACTGGTAATAAATGTATGGTGTGATAAATGCTAGATCCAAAAATTCTATGATGCTACAGAGCCTGTGGGTCAGAGTAAGCTAAATTGGGAAAGGAGACAGGGAAGAATTTTTGCAGTTTGAAAGTAATAACTAGATGACTGAGCTATAGTCAGTTAAGAAAGGGGACAAGTAAGTTCCAGGCAGAGGGAACAACATATGCATAAGCACCAAAACATGAGAGAGACTGGTTCGCTCAGGGAACCATATGTAGCTTGATTTGTTGGAAATTAGGAACAAGGAGAGGAAATTCCAGAAATGATGCCTCTCCCGTGAGCCAGGTCAACCAGTTTATATTGCATCCTGATGTCCATGGGGAGTGATCAAAGGACCTTAATCAGAGGAGTGAAGAGGCCAGCTTTGTGCTTTGAGAGGTCACTGTGGTAGTGATAAGGAAAGGACTGAAAGACAAGTCTTTAAGTCCTTAAAGAGAAAAAAGCCTGAAGATGGAGAGACCTGTTAGTAGGAGAATGCAACAGGCAGAGAATGAGGAGGGTCTAAGCTAAAGCAACAGCAATGAAATTCACAGAAGTAGATAGCTATAAGAGATATGAAGTAGCAAAATCAGTAACTCTTTGGTGACCAAACAGACATAGTAGAATGAACTCTTAAATGCTTGGCTTAGGCATCTAGACAGATTGTAGTGGCATTCACTGATAGGAAGCATTAGAGGAAGGATATATTTAAGGAGTTAAAAAAATTATCCATTTTAAGTGTCTTAGGTTGAATTGTCTGTAAAATTTCCAGACCAGACAGAAGTGTTTAAGAATGGTACAGTAAACATTTCTCAATATATATGTGTATCAGATCATCACATTGTACACCTTAAACTTACACAGTGTTACATGTCAATGATATCTCAATAAAGCTGGGGGGGAATAAGGGTATGCAATATATCTAGCTTTAAGTTTAAGAGACAGATCTAGGCAGGATACAGATGGTAGTCAAGGACACAGACATATACAAAGAGTGAGTAGAATGAGAAGAGAATAAAGGACCAAGGAAGGAGGACTGGGGAACACAACATCAAAAAACAAGAGAGGTGAAAAGAAAAAGCCAAAGAGATAGGCAGGAAATAAGAAGAGCTGGAAACCACATTAATACTCAAGTTTTAAGACTCGGTTCAGGTACCACCTTCTCCAGAAAGGCTTTCTCTTGGTCTCTCTGAAACTGAGCAGGACCCTGTGGGGCTCTTGGGCACAGAAGCCTTTCTGTGTCCCCTGTTTCTTGTTTGTAGGGAACAGACTCCAACCTCCATGAACTTCCCTGAGTCCCAAAAGGGCAGGTTCAAACAGCTGCTAATCAGGGAAGGTAGGGGATGCAGAGACAAGGGAGGAGCAGCCAAGAAACAATAGTGCAGTCTTGGGGCAGGGTCCTGTTTCCACCTCAACGGATACACATAACAACATCTTTAAGCTCTTTATAGAACTAAAACCCCTGAATGGACAATATAGCATGCTTCATTCCAGAGAAGACCACCTGAAGCCAGATTAAAGGAACCACAGAAGCTTATCAATAGATTACCTGAGACCAGATTAAAGGAGTGCAAGCCCTGCACACACCCTAATCTTATCACCCTTGAACTATTGGTATAAAACTCCTCACCAAATCCTCCTGGGATGGAACACACAGTTTTTGAGGGCAGGAGCCTGCTGTGTCTCCCTTTGCCCAGCAAAGCGATAAAGCTATTCTTTTCTATACTTCACGCAAAACTCTGTCTCTGAGATTCGATTTGGCACCAGTGCACAAAGGCCATGTTTTCAGCATCATCTCCCCACCTCAGCACACTAACTTCTTTTCTTTTTTGCTCTTAAGCAGAGTCATAGCCCAGAACCCATGACATTCTAATGAAGCAACATTTACCTGTCTCCCCCCACCCAAGCTGCAGCCTCTGAAGCTCTCAAGGGCAGGTCCAGGTCCTACTTATCTCCACATCTCTAGCAACCAGGGTGGCTTCTAGCACATTGTATCTGGTCCATCAATAAATGCATGTTCAACACAACTGAAGTCAAGGGCAGAAAGACATTCAAATAAGAGGAAATAACCAACTCTATGAACTACATCCAAGAAGCCAACTCAAAACAGTTTACTTACAAACAAGACATCAGTTGGTAAATTCTTGGCAAGAGAACTTAGTGCACTAAGAGGGGCAGCAACCAAACAACCATGGAAGTGGGTTGAGACAGTAGGGAAAGGAAAAGTAGATCTCTCCTTCAAGAAGTCTGACAGTGAAGCATTATGTTACATCATGTAATAGATGGTCAGGAAAGGATTTTCACCATAATGGCCCTTCACTTAGCAATAAAGTTTTCAAAAATGAATTAAAGTTGTTGAGGGAGGAGTACACGTAGTGGAAATGAGAGGGTCAAGGGAGATTTTTTTTTTAAGTTAGAAGATAGTTAAGCATAATTACATACCAAAAGGAAACAAAAACACATAGGAGAGAATAAAGACACAGGAGCCAGAGGCACCTATGATAAAGTGATATTCTGAAAAAGTAAAAGGAAAGGAGGTCCAGAACACGGATGGATGAATTAAAGTAGAAGAAAGGCCATTGTTCTCACAGAAACTAAGGGGAATAGAGAGAATAAAGGCTTCAGATGCAAATCTGTGGGTCAGGAGAAAGACAGGGAGAAGCTCAGGGAGGAATGCCTACTGATCTCTTCTTCCCTGATTAAATGCTGGAAGGTATCATCTGCTGAGAGTTTGGGTGCTGCTGAGGAAGGCTGGATACTGGTGAAGGTTTGGATAGTTATTGTGGACAAGCCAGAGGGTGCTAATTGGAAATGTGCAGAAACATTACTGGACATTTGTATGTAAAAGATACTGCCAGCTTGAAGCTGCAAACAGCTGACTATTACCTATGGGCTCCTGTTGCTGGAGTTCTTCATGTTTTCACAGCATCTATATGAATAAAAGAGTTGTTTTGGGGGGTTGGGGGGAATGGGGAAGAATCTTCTGTGTGTAACTGGTTTATAAGAATTATGGGGCTTCCCTGGTGGCACAGTGGTTGAGAGTCCATCTGCCGATGCAGGGGACGCAGGTTCGTGCCCTGGTCCGGGAAGATCCCACATGCCGCGGAGCGGCTGGACCCGTGAGAGGCCCGCGTACCACAAAAAAAAAAAAAAAAAAAAAAAAAGAATTATGTATATGAGAGAAAGAACACATTTTTTCACATATTTTTTACCCATGTTCTATAACCTAAATAAAAATACATGACAGGGCTTCCCTGGTGGCGCAGTGGTTGCAAGTCCGCCTGCCAATGCAGGGGACATGGGTTCGTGCCCCAGTCTGGGAAGATCCCACATGCCGTGGAGCGGCTGGGCCCGTGAGCCATGGCCACTGAGCCTGTGCGTCCGGAGCCTGTGCTCCGCAACGGGAGAGGCCACAACAGTGAGAGGCCCGCGTACCACAAAAAAAAACAAAAACAAAAACAAAAAAACTCCAAGTATCCAAATATCCAAGTACTTACCACCTATATTGAACAAAAGTTATTTTTGCCATATTTTCACTATTTGTTTTAAGAAATAAAGATGACATGGTAGTTACCAGGGGCTGGGGAGTGGGGGAAATGGGGAGATACTGGTCAAAGGGTAAAAACTTCCAGTTATAAGATTAACAAGTTCTGGGGATCTAATATATATAGCATGGTGATTATAGCTAATAATACTGTATTATATACTTGAAAGTTGCTAATAGATCTTAAATGGTTCCACCACACAAAAAAAAAAGGTAATTACGTGACAGGATGCAGGTGTTAGCTAATGCTAATGTGGTATAATCATTTTGCAAAATATAAGTCAAATCAACATACACGTGTACACCTTAAACTTACAAAATGTTATATGTCAACTCTATCTCAATAAAGCTAAAAATGAAAGTAAGAAATATGACAGATATCATTGAAGACTCTTGGTACCTCTCACTTCCTCTCTCCCCAGAAATCACCATATTCTTTGACTACCCTCCATGTTTTCATAATTTATCACCATGGCATGTTATCTATAAGTAATATTGATATTTACTTGATACCACGGTTTCTGGTAAAAAAACATTATATGGGATATATATAGCACTGTTTTGAATGTTTTGTTTAAATAAGTGTCATCTTACTGTACATATTCACCAATTTGCTTTTTTCACTTTTTGTTTTTGAGATTTACCATGTTAATACATGTAACTAGAAAATTAGATTCAGCATTACAGTTTTAAGTTAATGCTAGAAGCACTAATTTATCTTACTTGAAAAAAATCATTTTGCATGGAGGAAGGTTTTAATTACACTTTCCTAATTTAACTGAGCAGTTTTTTGGTTTTTGGTTTTTGTTTTGCGGTACGCGGACCTCTCACCGCTGCGGCCTCTCCCGTCACGGTGCACAGGCTCCGGACGCGCAGGCTCAGCGGCCATGGCTCACGGGCCCAGGCGCTCCGCGGCAACCTGTGTCCCCTGCATCGGCAGGCGGACCCCCAACCACTGTGCCATCAGGCAAGTCCCTTTTTTTTTTCTTGGAGCAGTTTTTATATACTGGTTGTGTTATTTAAAACAAGAACAGAATGACTAACATAGTTTATTTCTTTCAGTAATAAACGTAATTCTCTATTACAAATATTTGAACAAATGTAGCTTCTTAAACAGACATCGTCTCAAGTTTACAAGTCAACAGTCTTTGGACAATAACTATTAAATAAACTTCTGCATATTAAAGGAAATTCTTTGCCCTTTTAAGTAAACAGACTTATGTAGAGACAATTCTATGATAAAAAAAATACAAAAAAAGTATAGATTAATTTTAAAATGATTACTGGAATGTAAATATTATTCATCCTTCTGTGTTATCGTTCTAATCTTCATAAAGAATAATGGCTAACCCAGTGCTTAGGATTCTCAAAATCACTTACGTCAATACATTTCATTGAAGTTTCTTATTTATCACTGAAACATTATAGTTTCTACTGTAGTATTAACTGATGCTGATTCAAGGTATTTGGGGTTAATAATGTTGTATAATATATAACATTAAAGAATCTGTAGGTAGAATTTATCTCCGCATAGTACCCATTAATTCTAATTCTTCGGAGTACTCCATTTTATGAAGATCCTACATTTTTATCACTCCCTAGTGAAAGAATTAGGTTATTTCCAGCTTTTCATTATCACAAGCAATGCTTCCAGAACATTTATGCACACACCTCTGTACACACATACATGCAAGAGTTCCTCTGGGTTCCTCGTAAACAGAACTGCTGGGTTACAGAGAATGTGCATCTTTACTATGATATAACATGAGGATTATATCCTTACTAAATACAGTCAAATTGGTCTCTAAGGATTTTATCAATGCACTCTCTCACCACCTATGTGTGAGACTTCTGTCTTGTTTTTTCACTTTCCCCACTCACATTTAGAATTATGAGACTTTTAAGTTTTCACCTATCCGTTGGGTATGAATCCATGTCTTAATTTTGTATTCCCCTTGTTAGTGGTGAGACTAAGCACTTTTCATATGCTTACTTGGGCATATTGCTTTACTTTTTTGTGAATTGCCTTCATATCCTTTGTTCTCAGGTTTTGACTTTTTGTTTTAGATGTTTGCAAAAATTCTTAATACAGTCTGGACATAAATTCTTTTTCAGTTCTATGTGTTGCAAAGACTGTCTTTCTGTCTATGGGTTTAGTTCTACCATTTTAACTTTTGCTTACCAATCTCTTTTTCCACCTTATTCTCTTATGTTTTCTCCTAACCTGCCTCTGTTGTACTGTACAATAATTTTTTAACCTATGGTTTTAAAGTTACACATTGTTTCTATTCTATTATCAGTCACCCTTAATTTTTTGATCTACAGAGTCAGCTACAATATTTTTCCAATCAAGTCTGGAGGACTGGTTCTAAAAGTGTGGACCCCAGGCCAGCAGCATAGGTATCCTCTGGTAATTATTAGAAATGCAAATTCTCAGGTCTCACAGACCTAATGAATCAGAAACTCTGGGGATGGGACCTACAACCTGTGTGCACCAAGAGATTCTGATAGATGCCACAGTTTGAGAAACACTGGCCTAGAATTACTTAACATCTCCATCCACCTCCTTAACAACCAAAGTCTTCTTTTTCTACCCAATGAAAAGACCTTGACTCCCAATTCTGCCTCCACCCTCTTTCTTGGTATTCTTATCTAGAATGTTGAGAGTGTGTGTGTGTGTGTGTGTGTGTGTGTGTGTGTGTGTGTGTGTGAACAATGTCAATGGTTAATTAAAGATAACAGCACTTTAAGAATAACAGTTTCTCTTGTTTTTTGCATCTTGATCCTTGCATATGTGTTCATGGTTCTTTCACTGAGGATCTTAAGTGGTAAATTTTTCTTATGATATCTGAAACTGTCTTTATAAGGTCCTTATTTTTGAGTCATAGTTTAACTGGATTTAGAATTCAATGTTTGCAGTTATTTGCTATCAGCACCTTGAAAACATCTGTTATAATCTGGCATCTGTTGCAGATGAATAGTCTGTTGTTCATCTATGGGTATTCATTAACAGGAATTCTGTTTTTCTCTCTTGTGGCTTTTAAGACCTTTCTCTTTATGCTTGGAGTTCTGCAATATTACCATCTTGGATCTACATGTGAACTTATTTCTATTTTTCCTTTTCATTATTCTTTGTGTTCTTTAAAATGTGAAGATTTGTGAATTTCTTTAAATTCTGAAATGTCTTCACTCTCCTTTGAATATATTTTTCACCATCACTTTTTTCTTTTGATATTTTTTTCACCATCCCTTTTTTCTTTTGAACTTCCTCTTGGATATATGCTGACACCTTTCAATCTACATCTTCCAGGTCTCTTCCCTGCTTTTCCATATTTTTTCTCTTACTCTCTTTGTGTTGCATTCTTGTGGAATTGCTAATACAACTGTCCAGAGCACTATATTTTCTTCAACTGTGTCAGCCTAGAATATATTGTGTCTCTTATTCCACTGCCTACATTTGTCGTGTACAAGATTTTTATTTCATATGCATCTTTTTGTTTCATTTCTGCCTGTATGAAAGTTTTTCTTTCATTTACCACTCTGATGATCCTAAACACATGTATCTAAAGACTTTTTCAAATTAATCTATTATTTTAATTGTACCTAAAATGAATTTGTCTCAAATTGTTGGCTGTCCTTCTAAGACTAGATTTCTTCATACGTTTTAGAGTTTGTAGTTCAAGCTCATTTTGGTTAAATGTCACTTTTTTCCTTCCTTTCCAGCCATTCCCAGGTATAGTGGCAACCCGCAACTGCTTCTCTTCCCCTATGTCCTTGATGGTATTACAGATATTAAAGATTTGCCATTGTGTGGGGCTTGCCTCATTTTCAGGTTGTGAATGTATACAAAGTGTCTTTCTTTCCTGGGCACTAAGTTCACAGAAATGACAGCCCTAAGGAGCTCTCCAGTCTCCTTTCTTAACCAGGAGAACCCCACTCAAGGCCCTAGTTTGAAGAAGCTTCTGCCTGCTTTCAGACATACCTCTCAGCATAGTCCAGCACTAACCCCCATGATAGCTTTGTTGTTCTGTTGTGCTTCGGGTACAGGGAAATGTTATTCTTTTTTATTAGTATATCTATTACTTTCATTTTCTCTTTTTAAACTGCTATATGTTTCAATCAAAGGTGGAACTTCAAAAAGCAAATTTATAATGCTTCCTGGACACACAAGATCTGACAAGGAATCTGCTTTGTTATCTTTTTAAGACCCAAGAAAGTATACAGAATGATGTGGACTTAAAGTCTCTGGTCCAGCATGTAAAGAGTTTGAAAGTTGCCATAACATCCTAACAAGTAAAATGCTAAAATAAAATTAAAATTGACAATTCTTCTTATATTTATCAGAGAAGTGAGGTCACAGCCCAAACCACTGCCCCCAAATTGGAGAGACAGACAGGTAGATACAAGGAAATCACAACTTAACCAGAGCAAAAACCCCACAGGAACCAATACCAGGGTAGGAAAACCTAAGCTGTAATTGAAAAATTTCTGGAGGCTCAGTCTGGACAAGTCTGAGAGTTAAACCTCCAAGGGGCCCCAGTCATCAGGAGGGCCTGACACTTCTGTGAGTTCTACCTACCAGGTTCTCACAGTGAATATTGGAGAAAAATTCTCTCATGCTTCCAGGGAGGGGAAAGGGAGCCATTCTGAAATACCCTATTCTTTTAAAAGGTCTGCCCTCAAGAGAAACTATTTGACCAGAGCCTAACAAATTGGGAGAAGGGAAATATCCAACTCCAGCCTACTCTGGCTGTCCTGTCCCACCTATGGGGTAGAGATGGGGAACTGAGAAGCACTTGTGAAGTTCATAGTCCAGAGCCACAAGCTCACTAAAAGACTGAGACTTAATCATGGGACTAAAAAACGCTTCCCCTTACCCCAACACTTTACCACTATATCACTAAAGTCCTATTTCCTGGAGTTTCCTTTACCCAATACATCATGACTGACTTTCAACAACAACAAAAAAACACAAAGCATACTAAAAGGCAAAAATCAGTTTGAAGAGCAAGCATCAGAACCAGACTCAGATATGGCAGGAATGAGACCTATTATTAGACTCATTATTATGAGACCAGGAATTTTTTTAAAATTATGATTAATATACTAAGGACTCTAATAGAAAAAACTGACAACATGCAAGAACAGATGAGTAACATAAGCAGAGAGATTTGATTGTAAGAAAGAATCAAAAATAAAAGCTAGCAATCATAAACGCTGTAACAGAAATGGAGAATGCCTCCAATAAGCTCATTAGTTGACTGGACATGGCTGAGGAAAAAAAATCTCTGAGCTTGAGCATATGTCAATAGGAACTTCAAAATCTGAAGCAATGAAAATAAAGACCGGAAAAAAAATAAAAAAATAAAAAAATAAAAAAATAAAAAAATATATATCCAAGGACTGCAGAACAACTACAAAAAGTAACACAAGTGGAATGGGACTATCAGAAGCAGAATAACGTATAATAATCAAGTCTGCATCTATATGACCAATCAAATTTCATCTTCTAAGCAGTTCTCCTGGAAGATAAGACAAGTACTCTCACTGTAATTCTTAGTGAAATTTCTTCATAACTAAGTTATAAGCCACCCAAGAAAAGCATCCTTGAAGTCACATCTCACGCAGCAGGGACCAATACAGAAACTGTAAAGACCATAAGTGTAAAGCAGTTTTCATAAGGTGTAAACAAGTGTCGGCAAATGCTCAGCATACACACCATGGCTGATCTAGGTGCCTCGGCAGTACCTCATGACCATTCTCAATGCAATGCACTGGGCAGTCACTTCCAATTTCCTGGAGTTAGCATGCAAAATTAATTCTGTTCACCAACATTTCTTAAGGTGTTTATGGGCAACTTCCTTCTATAAAACATTAATTGGTGAGAATAATAAGGTCAAATGAATTTTAAAATACTGAATCAAAATTATACAAGTTTTTTTCAGACGTAACACTATACATTATAAATTTGTATTTTCTGAACTTCCTAAACCAGGAACAGCTCATAGAATTAGTGTTCCCTGAAACATATTTTGAGAAATAGGGCTCCAGGAATATTCATGGACACACTGTTTAGGGGAAGGTAGAAAAGTTTAGCAGTAGAGAAGCGATCGGCAAATTTTCTCTGTAAAATGCCAGATAGTAAATATTTGGGACTTCTCTGTCACAACCACTCACCTCTGCTGTAGTAGCAAAAAGGCAGCCATGCTCAACACTGACTGTAGCTGTATTCCAATAAAACTTCATTTCGAAAAAGAGGCCTTTGGCTATAGTTTGCCAGCCCCTACTATAGAGGAAAATGAAGATGCTTTGCCACAAAACATTCCTGCATTCAACAAATACTAACTGAGTGCCTACCATGTGTGTTCTAGGTCTATAAATATTGTTGGATGCCATAGTGTTTAGGGCACAGAGACTACAGAGTCCTGGAACCTTCATAGTTTACATTTACATGTGGTTTTTCACTTGATTTTTTTTTAAACAGTATTTTTAGTATCACCATTGCATAGAGGAGGACACAGAACTTCTTTTGGTGGCTGAGCCAGAGATGGCATCTAGGAATGGTAGGTGCATAGGCATACCCTCAGTATGGCATTTCTAAGTCACTTATGCTTCCTGTGTCAACTTGACATTGCCCCCAACTTATAATGTAAGTCCTGCAACTACTGAACCACAATAAAAACATGAAATATTAATTAGCTTTTTCCTTAGGCAGTAGAAATCAATCCAACCCTGCAGTGTTATATGTTCCAGGATGGGACAGATTCTTGAACTGCTCAAAGAAACTGACTGCATCTTTTTCCACATCCAACTCACTACTCCTCTAACTGAATTCAAAACCTGGCCAAAAGCAAGGAAAGATAGAGGCATCCTCTGTTTTTTTCAATGTTTTGTTTTGAAATCCTGATAGAAAAGCTTTATTTAGATCTGGCTAGCCTGCAAAACTTTCCAAACAAAGGCTTCACAGCTTGGTTCTTTTCCAGGTTCTGCTGACTCCTGTAAATCAAGTTAACTTCAGGCGTGTTTGGGCTTCGTTCAAATCACCAGCAGCCTCCACGTCCATGCCTGTTTCCCATGCCAGCTGTTTGGACTACAGCATTCAAATATCTGCTTCCCCCGGTTACACTGTGCCCTTCCTAAGAAAAGAGAACCCAAGAAGATTCAAGCATTTAGCATCTGACAATTACAGAAGCAAGGAAAAGGAAAAAGTTTATAGTGAAAAGAGAGTTTGGCTCCCATGATCACTTTCTTAAGCTCTGTTTCACAATCTTTTCTAACTGTAACCTTTTTGAATAAATGTTAGCCTGTATTTGACAAAAGAAAACACTGATGTCCCCACAGTACTATATATCAAGTTGCTTATGTGAAACAATTAGCATTATGTCCAGACAAAGGACTCCAATTTTAAAAAGAGCTATGCTCCTTGAAATTCCTTAGGTTTGGCTGCCCTGCTGGCCACAGACCCAGCCACTGGAATGTTTAATAGAGCAAATGTTGCTCTCTGCCTAAGTCATTTGTTTCTCTTCCTAGGTTCCCTATGGAAATTTTCCTATGAAACAGATTTGAGAGTCAGGATGAACAAAGAACCTCCTTTTGAACAACTGACTCCCACTCCCCCACCCCCAGTCACAGATGAAAGCAAAAAATGTTCTCAGATTGCACAAGTGAAATTTGGGCCTTACAGGACTTATAAAAGCTAGAAAAAGTGGGGGCCATTCTTCACTGGGTTCAAATGTCTGATCTACATGAAAGCAAATTTCTGGGATTCCCTTTCAGCTGGCATCATTCAGTATAGCTGGTTCCCAAATAAATGTACTGCTACTACATTTGCCTACAGGGATTGTCACCACTCATAAACATCTGTAGATTTAACTCACACCAGAGCTCTGAAGAGTGGGAAATCAGGCATTAATTATTTCCATAAAACAAACCTACCTTGACCCAACAAGGGACAAAAACAAAGCAAAGCAAAACGAAATGACAAGAGACAGGTGTGACTAATGGAAGGCAAAATACAGAGACAAGAGAGAAGATTTGTTCTTAGAAATGTGTAATAGACAGTAAAGAATGACTGACCAGCCTTTAGAACCATGCCTTCTTTTAAAGTCATTGAACAAGGAGGCCATTAGGCCAAGATGGTTCTAATGCTCTGGTGGCCTATAGAAGCAAACCAAATCTAAGCCTATATTTGCCTCAAGGTTACAAAATCAAAATGCTAAGGACAACCAGTCACAAATGGCCAACACGGCTTTCAGCTATACCCAATCAGTAATTTCCTTACTTTGCTTCCACATTTTCTCTATGAAAGCCTCTCCCAGTTCCTGTCAGTGGAGCACTTCTAACCACTTCTGGTTTGGCACTGCTTGATTTAAATAATTATTTGCTCAAATAAACTCTTAAAATTTTTAATATGCCTCAGTTTATCTTATAACAGTTCTGATATCAGAAGAGGGGACTGAAGAAGCTCCCCCACCCCACAGTGTCTAGGGAACAATGGGCAATGAGGTGGAGATACCTGCTGAGTCCCTTCAGCTTGCTGCTTTCTCACTGCCTCTGGAGGCGGTGGGTAAGTCCCTTTTGGATCCTAATGCCACACTTTTTGCATTATGAGCTTTCGAACTTTATTTGACTGTTTCCTTTTCTGAACTGGCTCTGACTGAGAAATCAGGCTGAGTCTGGGGTCAGACTGAAACCTAGCAGGACTCTGCAGGGCCCTCCCAAGGACAAGTCCCTTCATGTCCCCAGCTTCTTATTTGGCCTTCCCAAGAAGTGAGGGAACACAGAAACAAAGGAAAAGGAGTCGAGCAAGAAAAGTAATGATAGCTTAAACAACAGTTCAGCAATAAAACAGAGTCACAGGACACCTAGTTCATCCTCAAGGGATATACATAACAGTCTGACCCATATCTTTGAGTAGTTCTGCAGAAACAAAGATCCCTATCCAGGTGGAGGATGGTGACTACATGCTGACCACAAGCATATAGACTCCATACTAGTTGGACCCAGAAGGTTGATGATTAAGATTCCTGAAACATCACCTGTTACTTCATCAACAACAACCTGAAGAATGTCCATGAGCTGACCACACACCCTACAACCCTCACCCCTAATGTTATCTTTAAAAACCCTTGCCTAAGGACATATTTAAAGTGATGAAGGAAAAAAACCTAAAACCAAGATTACTCTACCCAGCAAGGATCTCATTCAGATTTGATGGAGAAATTAAAACCTTTACAGACAAGCAAAAGCTGAGAGAGTTCAGCACCACCAAACCAGCTTTACAACAAATGCTAAAGGAACTACTCTAGGCAAGAAACACAAGAGAAGAAAAAGACCTACAAAAACAACCCGAAACAATTAAGGAAATGGTAATAGGAACATACATATCGATAATTACCTTAAATGTAAACGGATTAAATGCTCCCACCAAAAGACACAGACTGGCTGAATGGATACAAAAACAAGACCCCTATATATGCTGTCTACAAGAGACCCACTTCAGACCTAGGGACACATACAGACTGAAAGTGAGGGGATTGAAAAAGATATTCCATGCAAATGGAAATCAGAAGAAAGCTGGAGTAGCAATTCTCTTATCAGACAAAATAGACTTTAAAATAAAAACTATTAGAAGAGACAAAGAAGGACACTACATAATGATCAAGGGATCGATCCATGAAGATATAACGATTGTAAATATTTATGCACCCAACATAGGAGCACCTCAATATATAAGGCAAATACTAACAGCCATAAAAGGGGAAATCGACAGTAACACAATCATAGTAGGGGACTTTAACACCCCACTTTCACCAATGGACAGATCATCCAAAAGGAAAATAAATAAGGAAACACAAGCTTTAAATGATACATTACACAAGATGGACTTAATTGATATTTATAGGACATTCCATCCAAAAACAACAGAATACACATTTTTCTCAAGTGCTCATGGAACATTCTCCAGGATAGATCATATATTGGGTCACAAATCTAGCCTTGGTAAATTTAAGAAAATTGAAATTGTATCAAGTATCTTTTCCGACCACAATGCTATGAGACTAGATATCAATTACAGGAAAAGACTGTAAAAAATACAAACACATGGAGGCTAAACAATACACTACTTAATAACGAAGTAATCACTGAAGAAATCAAAGAGGAAATAAAAAAATACTTAGAAACAAATGACAATGGAGACATGACGACCCAAAACCTATGGGATACAGCAAAAGCAGTTCTAAGAGGGAAGTTTATAGCAATACAATCATACCTTAAGAAACAGGCAACATCTCGAATAAACAACCTAACTTTGCACCTAAAGCAATTAGAGAAAGAAGAACAAAAAAAACCCAAATTTAGCAGAAGGAAAGAAATCATAAAGATCAGATCAGAAATAAATGAAAAAGAAATGAAGAAAACAATAGCAAAGATCAATAAAACTAAAAGCTGGTTCTTTGAGAAGATAAATAAAATTGATAAACCATTAGCCAGACTCATCAAGAATAAAAGGGAGAAGACTCAAATCAATAGAATTAGAAATGAAAAAGGAGATGTAACAACTGACACTGCAGAAATACAAAAGATTATTAGAGATTACTACAAGCAACTGTATGCCAATAAAATGGACAACCTGGAAGAAATGGACAAATTCTTAGAAATGCACAAGCAGCTGAGACTGAACCAGGAAGAAATAGAAAATATGAACAGACCAATCACAAGCACTGAAATTGAAACTGTGATTAAAAATCTTCCAACAAACAAAAGTCCAGGACCAGATGGCTTCACAGATGAATTCTATCAAACATTTAGAGAAGAGCTAACACCTATCCTTCTCAAACTCTTCCAAAAGATAGCAGAGGGGAGGAACACTCCCAAACTCATTCTATGAGGCCACCATCACCCTGATACCAAAACCAGACAAAGACGTCACAAAGAAAGAAGACTATAGGCCAATATCACTGATGAACATAGATGCAAAAATCCTCAACAAAATACTAGCAAACAGAATCCAACAGCACGTTAAAAGGATCATACACCATGATCAAGTGAGGTTTATTCCAGGAATGCAAGGATTCTTCAATATATGCAAATCAATCAACGTGATACACCATATCAACAAACTGAAGGAGAAAAACCGAATGATCATCTCAATAGATGCAGAGAAAGCTTTTGACAAAATTCAACACCCATTTATGATAAAAACTCTGCAGAAAGTAGGCATAGAGGGAACTTTCCTCAACATAATAAAGGCCATATATGACAAACCCACAGCCAGCATTGTTCTCAATGGTGAAAAACTGAAACCACTTCCACTAAGATCAGGAATGAGACAAGGTTGCCCACTCTCACCACTCTTATTCTACATAGTTTTGGAAGTTCTAGCCACAGCAATCAGAGAAAAAAAAGAAATAAAAGGAATCCAAATAGGAAAAGAAGAAGTAAAGCTGTCACTGTATGCAGATGACATGATACTATACATAGAGAATCCTAAGGATGCTACCAGAAAACTACTAGAGCTAATCAATGAATCTGGTAAAGTAGCAGGATACAAAAGTAATGCACAGAAATCTCTGGCATTCTTATACACTAATGATGAAAAATCTGAGAGTGAAATTAAGAAAACACTCCCATTTACCATTGCAACAAAAAGAATAAAATATCTAGGAATAAACCTACCTAAGGACACAAAAGACTTGTATGCAGAAAACTATAAGAGACTGATGAAAGAAATTAAAGATGATACAAATAGGTAGAGAAATATACCATGTTCTTGGATTGGAAGAATCAATATTGTGAAAATGACTCTACTACCCAAAGCAATCTACAGATTCAATGCAATCCCTATCAAATTACCATTGGCATTTTTTATAGAACTAGAACAAAAAATTTCACAATTTGTATGGAAACACAAAAGACCCCGAATAGCCAAAGCAATCTTGAGAACGAAAAATGGAGCTGGAGGAATCAGGCTCCCTGACTTCAGACCATACTACAAGGCTACAGTAATCAAGACAGTATGGTACTGGCACAAAACAGAAATATAGATCAATGGAACAGGATAGAAATCCCAGAGATAAACCCACACACACATGGTCATCTTATCTTTGATAAAGGAGGGAAGAATATACAGTGGAGAAAAGACAGCCTCTTCAATAAGTGGTGCTGGGAAAACTGGACAGCTACATGTAAAAGTATGAAATTAAAACACTCCCTAACACCACACACTAAAATAAACTCAAACAGATTAAAGACATAAATGTAAGGCTAGACACTATCAAACTCTTAGAGGAAAACATAGGCAGAACACTCTATGACATAAATCACAGCAAGATCCTTTTTGACCCACCACCTAGAGAAAGGGAAATAAAAACAAAAATAAACAAATGGGACCTAATGAAACGTAAAAGCTTTTGCACAGCAAAGGATACCATAAACAAGACCAAAAGACAACCCTCAGAATGGGAGAAAATATTTGCAAATGAAGCAACTGACAAAGGATTAATATCCAAAATTTATAAGCAATGCATGCAGCTCAATAACAAAAAAACAAACAACCCAATCCAAAAATGGGCAGAAGAACTAAATAGACATTTCTCCAAAGAAGATATACAGATTGCCAACAAACACATGAAAGAATGCTCAACATCATTAATCATTAGAGAAATGCAAATCAAAACTACAATGAGATATCATCTCACACTGGTCAGATTGGCCATCATCAAAAACTCAAGAAACAATAAATGCTGGAGAGGGTGTGGAGAAAAGGGAGCACTCTTGCACTGCTGGTGGGAATGTAAATTGATACAACCACTATGGAGAACAGTATGGAGCTTCCTTAAAAAATTACAAATAGAACTACCATACAACCCTGCAATCCCACTACTGGGCATATACCCTGAGAAAACCATAATTCAAAAAGAGTCATGTACCACAATGTTCATTGCAGCTCTATTTACAATAGCCAGGACATGGAAGCAACCTAAGTGTCCATCAACAGATGAATGGATAAAGAAGATGTGGCACATATATACAATGGAATATTACTCAGCCATAAAAAGAAATGAAACTGAGTTATTTGTAATGAGGTGGATAGACCTGGAGTCTGTCATACAGAGTGAAGTAAGTCAGAAGGAGAAAAACAAATACTGTATGCTAACACATATATATGGAATTTAAGAAAAAAAATGTCATGAAGAGATTAGTGGTAGAACAGAAATAAAACATAGACCTACTAGAGCATGGACTTGAGGATATGGGGAGGGGGAAGGGTAAGCTGTGACGAAGTGAGAGAGTGTCAGGGACATACATACACTACCAAATGTAAATTAGATAGCTAGTGGGAAGCTGCCGCATAGCACAGGGAGATCACCTCTGTGCTTTGTGACCACCTAGAGGGGTGGGATAGGGAGGGTGACGCAAGAGGGAAGAGATATGGGAACATATGTATATGTATAACTGATTCACTTTGCTGTAAAGGATAAACTAACACACTATTGTAAAACAGTTATACTCCAATAAAGATGTTTAAAAAAATAAAAGAAAAAGAAAAAATAAATAAATAAAAATAAACACCCTTGCCTGAAAGTCATCAGGGAGTTTGGGTCTTTTGAGCATGAGATGCCCATTCCCCTTGCTTGGCAACCTGCAATAAATGCTGTACTTTCCTTCACTATAACACAGTGTCAGTAGATTGGCTTTGTTGCACATCCAACAAGCAGACCCAAGTTCAGTTCAGTAACGGGAGTGGCTCTTGGTCTTGGTGCTAGGGGAAACACTGACTGAAACTGCCCACCCTGGCCAGGCAAAGACAGTAACAATTTGCATGAGTTATTTTACGACAGGAGCTACTGGAAAGAACAAAGAACTAACAAGCCACCACCAACCAGCAGAATACAGTAAAGGTCAAAAAGAGAGAGGAGATGCTGGTCCACATGTCCTAGCAACCTCCCAAAATCCTCCTCACTGGAATCCATCTTGGCTCAGTGGTTGCACGCGCCACCAGAAAGGACCCCGAGTCAGAATGATTGGCCAGAGACAACCCGGAAACTAATCCCATCACCATAAAACCCGAGACTGCAAGCCATATGGCGGAGCAGTCCTCCTGGGTTCCCTTACCCTCATGCTCTCCACCCGGGCACCCCTTCCCAATAACGTCTCTTGCTTTGTCAGCAAGTGGGTCTCCTCAGACAACTCATTTCTGAGTGTTAGACAAGAGCTCACTCTCGGGCCCTGGAAGGGGTCCCCCTTCCTGCAACATTTCGAGGAAAGTATCTTCAGTACTTCTTTGGGAAATGCCTCTTTCATTCATGAGGTCATTCAATACTCCCAGGTATATTTATTGTTTGTCCTGGCTGAAGTCTTACAAGATATTCAAAAATATATTTTTTTAAGTAGCTCTATAGTAAAAGTTAGCCAAATTGGAAACTGATATTCAGAGCCTGATAGGAAGTTCTTTTTTAGGCCTTCTCCCCTAAACTAAATGAAACCATGTACCTAGAGAGAAAGAAAAACATTCCAAAGACAAACAGCTCTAAATCCAGAACATATGAATCTTTTGATTTCCATCTTAGTTGAAGCTCTCCCTTATATAAAAAAAAGCAAATTAAAAATGATGTAGTTGAATGAATCAGTCAGCCTTGCTATCATTCAGGTTGCAATTCAATTCTTCGAGGAATTAAAAACAACTGTACTTGCCTTACAAATCAAGTCTTTACAAGAACATAAATTGCCCACCTAATCTTTTTACTAATCCCCAAACCTCACCTATTCACTTGAAAATTCTTGTAGTTATTGCAAAATTCTGGATTTAGGAAACAAAAGTCCTTCTTGGTGGGATCTGCATTCCTTCCCTGTGCCTTTGAGATGTAAATGTTCTATCCAGTCTTCTCTAGGAACTGTGGAACATCTTTTTGATATGCAAATTTCAAGAGGTAATCCTTATTAGAGGGGAAGAAAAAGAAAAAATGGGGAAAGACTATTTGAAAACTAGACAAGTGAAAAATCTTAATGAAAGCTGAAAGATCTCTGTTTTCATCTGTCTATATATTTGTGTGTGTCTGTGTACACGTTATGGATGTGTTATATTTTTCTACCTCTGGATGGTATTGCTAAAACTAATTTACTGTTTTTGTTTTTTTTATTTTTGTTTTATATTGGAGTATAGTTGATTAACAATGTTGTATTAATTTCAGGTGTACAGCAAAGTGATTCAGTTATACATGTATCTATTCTTTTTCAAGTTCTTTTCCCATCTAGGTTATTACAGAATATTGAGCAGAGTTCCCTGTGCTGTACAGTAGGTCTTTGTTGGTTATCTATTTTAAATATAGCAGTGTATACATGTCAATTCCAAACTCCCAATCTATCCCTCCCCCCAACCCTTCCCCACTGGTAACCGTAAGTTCATTCTCTAAATCTGTGAGTCTGTTTCTGTTAATTTTTAAAGAGCTCTATTTGTTAGGGAACCATCGAATGAAACCTGTCTCAGCCAGATATGATAATAACCACTGGCAAGAGTTGCCTCACAACAGGAGGTCCCAATAAGGAACACAGGGCTGCCACCGAAAACTAACCAGGAGAAATCATGAGGGAGCAAAAGGAGGCAAGAGACACCAGCCCATAATATGTCCTGCCAACCTTCTAGAAACCCTCACACTAGACTCCATCTTGGTTGAGAGATGCGTGTGCCACCAGGAAGGACCCCTGAGTCAAACCAAACAAAGGCAAGATGACTGGCCAGATACAACCCAGAAACTAACCCCATTACCATAAAACCTGAGACTGTGAACCATGTGGCAGAGCAGTTCTCCTGGGTTCCCTTACCCTACTGCTCTCTGCCCGGGTACCCCTTCCCAATAAAACCTTTTGCTTTGTCAGTACATGTGTCTCCTCTGACAATTCATTTCCAAGTGTTAGACAAGTGCCTACTCTCGGGCCATGGAAGGGGACCCCCTTCCTGCAACTAATTTAATTGGCTTAAAGTCAAACAAATGCTACGTAAATTAAGTATGCTCTCAGAACTATAAACACTAACTCAAACGTTTTTCAAGTGCATGTGATCTAGGATAATCTTCCGTAAATAAAAGCTAGTTTCAGTTTGTTGCTTTAATTAAAACAAGCATGTCTTCAGAATTACCAGCATTAAATTTAATGCAGACATGCAACTTTTATTCTCCCTGGATTTACTAGTCAAATAAGTTATTTCTGTTACAAAATTTGCCAACAAGAAAAGAACTTTTAAAAAGATAATGGTTAGCTCTTTAACATCTGGTAGAATTTTCTTGACTAATGTAAACATGATTGTTATGAAGGTGTAAATCAAATAGATGTAAGTGGAGTAAAAGTTTATAAAACTTTTCAACAGTGATGAGATATGTCTACTTAAAAATAGTTTCTAAAGTCTTTTGGTAACTTGGAAGCTTAGCGTATCACCATATTAAGTGATGGAAATTCACTGACTCTCTAGGTCATTTTCAAATAAGATAAAAATACTGAAACAGTGATTAATCAATATAGGTTTATCTACTTCTGGCTCCCTATTAAAGAAAAAAGAGTGGTTATAATTAACTTTGAGGTTTACTTGAAAATTTTGATTACCTATTTCTGTAAAAAATTTAATTTGCATATTTCAGCAATTCTAAGGTACACTTCTTTTTTTTCAAATTTAATACATTGAACTTGGATTTTCTTACAATCCAAGGAGTTGCATTCACAATCCCTGCCAGCCAGGCAGCGTCACAACTGAGCTGTCATTGCTGGCATATGCCCCATTGGTCACAGTTGTTCATATGAATGTCATCACCTCTGTTGAGTTATATGCAATCTGGCACTACAGTGCTGAATTTAATTGCTGTCTAAACGTTTTCAAAAACCTTTCATTACGATTCAGCATTTAAACAAAATGTTTGGAGAATGCAGAAAGGCACAGAAACACAGCAGAGGAATATAAATTTGACATGAGTGAAACAAACAGTCTATTGTGTATGCAGAAAGACATGGAAACTGAGCAGAAAATACTCCTTGTAGGAAGAATGACCACGCTTCCATATTTTCTTATAAAGGAATAACTGAGTGCTTTATAGGAACTAAGAAAAAAGATGTTTACAAGTAGATAATGTTGTATTTCATTACTGAGATGTGTGCAAAGGACTATCTATCACAAGTCAGCGAATACCAATGGAAACAGGAGAAACTGCCAGATACTCAGAAAAGCTGAGACATTTCAAAGCAATAATTGGCTTCTGAACCAATTCATATGCAGTTGTTCCTTTCTTTTTTAGTAGTACATAAAATAATGGTGAGTCTTGCAATTGATGGAATCCTAAAGTTGATGAAATATATCTTCATCATGGCTGAGTATCAAGTAAACCTTGATAAGTTTGAAGTAATATGTTGTACTGTACTTATGACTCACACACAGAATCTCTTCCTCTTCTTCAAGACCTCCAGGCCTATAAACCCTCAAAGCCATAACACACACGTCCAATCTTGAACACCATCTGAAGGGACAGTCTGTAAAGCATTATCTATGCCTAGCCAGCTACGTGGGGAATTGTGTGTTGCCTTTCATGCTTCAGACCTAGAGAGCTTCTAGAAAACAGGTTCAAGTCATCAATCAGGTTTACTTATTTAATGGAAGAGATGAGTAGGAGAACACATCCACCCCATAGCATAGCCTAAAAGTCAGCCTGTAAGAGTATTAGGTGCTACAAGTTAATTCCCCAACCTCACAAATCAGATTAATCATTCTTACTCCTGTGCACAGAGTGGCGTAACTGGAAATATTCTTCTAATGCTGTTCCCTCTTGAGAAGTGGAGCACAAGTCTATTAATTTTCTAGGACTACTATTAAAAATTACCACCAGGGCTTCCCTGGTGGCACAGTGGTTGGGAGTCCGCCTGCTGATGCAGGGGACACGGGTTCGTGCCCCGGTCCGGGAAGATCCCACATGCCGCGGAGCAGCTAGGCCCGTGAGCCACGGCCGCTGAGCCTGCGCGTCCGGAGCCTGTGCTCCGCAATGGGAGAGACCACAACAGTGAGAGGCCCGCGTATCAGGGATAAAACAAACAAACAAACAAAAAAACACACACCAGTTTAGTGTCTTAAAACAACAGTAATCTGGCAGCATGGGCCGGACAGAGGCGAGCAAGTGGCGCAGGGCCAGAGCAAGTGGAGCGCTCAGGCCCGGAGGGCAGCGAGGAGGAGGAGGCCATGTCCAGCTCTGGCTCAGGTCTCCCGCGCGCCCAGACCCGGGACTCTTGCATCACACCAAGGCCCGGCCACTGGTGCCCTGCTCAAAGGGTCACAGGAGGGGACAGGGGAGGACTGCTGGGTGACCCTGGTGGACGGGGCGACCTGTACAACTGGGAGGTGGCCATTTTCGGGCCCAACTCCTACCATGAGGGCAGCTGCTTCAAGGCGCGCCTCAAGTTTCCCGACTACTACCTAACTCCCGCAACCACCGCCGGACTTTCGTTTCCTGACCAAGGTGACATCTACAGCGACATCTACAAGACGCTGACATGCGCGTCTCAAGGCTCCACACACTGTGCCGGGTGAGGACCCCCGGGCGGGCAGCTGCCCTCGAAACATCGGAACCCCACCTGAGCCTCAGGACCACCCTCCTGCGCGTCACCTCCCTCCTCAATAACCCGACCCCTCCTCACCAGCCGTCATGATGTGCAGGAAGTGGAAAAAGAGCAAAGGCAAGGAGCCGGAGCACAGAGGCTGAATCATCCCAAAGCAGGTCCTAGGACCAAGGTGGACGCGAAGCGCGGCGGCACGAGAGTGCCCTTCACGCGAGCTGTGAGCGCTGCGTGAAGACCAAGGCGCAGGCGCAAGCGCAGGCGCAGGCGCAGGAGGAGGCTTTGAGCTCTTACGCCAGCCCCGCTGTTGCGAGTACCGCGAGGCCGAGGCCCAGCCCGAGGCTGCTATCGGGAAGATGAGGATGACTCCGCAACTAGGAGTCCTGACTGAGTCCTCCACCGAATAAACTTACAAGTTTTACCTAAAACAAACAAAACAACAACAACAAACAGAAACGTACTTTGAAAGTTCTAGAGGCCAGAAGTCCAAAATCAAGGTGTCAGCAGCATTGGTACCTTTTGGAGGCTCTGAGAGAGAATCCATTCCTTACCTTTTTTCTACTTTTTTCATGGTTGATGGCAATCCTTGGTATTCCTCAACTTGTAATTACATAACTCTAGTCCCTGCCTGCATCTTCACATGGCTTCCCCCTGTAACCCTGTGCCAAATCTCCCTCCCCTTTCTCTTACAAGGATACCAGTCATTGGATTCATAGCCTATCCTAAATCTTAGATAATCGCATCCCAAGATCTTTAATTTAATTACATCTGCAAAGATCCTATTTCAAAATAAGATCACATTCACAGGTACACATTCACAAGTCACAAAGACTTGGACAGATCTTTTGGGGGAATACTAAACAATCCTTACGAAAGCATGAGAACAAGGATTCTCCCCTTACCTCTCTTTTTTTCCAGGAACTGTGCCAGGTACCAGAGATCCATAAATGAGTAAAATCAATTCAGTCCCTGTCCTCATTCTTCACCTTCCCTACTGCCAATGGCCTATTAGAATGGTCTCCTAATTTTTCTCCCAGCCTCAAGTCTAACTGATCTGCCAGATCTGAAACAAAATGAAGCAAAACAAAGAAACCCTATAATAGCAGAAACAGGCAAGATTATGCTGCAATAACCACTGTATCTCAGTGTCTTATAACAACAAAGATTTGTATCTTATTCATGTATGTGACAAATAGCTGAGGGTTTTCTTTATGTCATTCTCACTCAAGGACCAAGGTTTATGCTTCCATAAGACCTAAGGCAGGAAAAGACTCAATGGCAAATCAGATAGTGTCTCTTAAAGTTTCTGTGCAGATGTGGCATACATTAGCATCGGTCAAAGTAAGTTATGTAGCCATACCTAGGTTCAAAGGCAGACGGGGAAGTACAATACTAATATAGGCTTAGAAGTGGGAAGAACTGAAAATATTTGGTGAATAGCTCAAATAACTACCATAATCATTCTACCGTTCAAATATTTTTAATGGATTTATCTCACCTACCAGCTCAAGTTTACACTCTTTAGCATGGCACTCCAGGTTCTGTAGAGGGATCCCAATCTCAATTTTCAGCCTCATTTCTCTCTCCTTCACTGCCACATATATATGCTCCAGCTACACTAAATTTGATTATTCACAATTCCCTGCCATGCCATGCTCTCTCTAGCCTCCAGGCATTTGTTCACACTGTTCCCTTTACCTGAAACAACCTTTGCCTTAATTCATTCTCCAAGTTTTTTCTTAAAGGTGTCTTCCTCTTTGAAGCTGTCTCCTTAGGTAGAATTAATCCCTCCATCTGCAAAAACATTTCATTTTTATTTATCTCATTCCTTCACTGATTTATTTACTCAAGAAGCAAATCATGTGCCAGGCACTGTGCTGCAATAAGAGAAAAGTACATAGCTCCAGTCCTGGAACAGTTATCATGTAGTGGGGGAGAAAGAAAAGTAACAGGCAATTACAACTCAAATTTGTACATGCCACTCTAGAAGAAGTATGAGGTGCTGTGGGAACCCCTGGCACAGTGGCAGTTTCCCAGAGGATAGGATGGTTAAAATGAGATCAGAGGTATTATAGTTAGCCAAGAAAAGGAGTGGGGAGGAGAAAGCTCTGGGTAGAGAGAAAAGCCTGTATGAAGCTCAAGAAGAGAGAACACGTGGTGAGTTTGGAGAACTGAAAATATGTACTTAAAAAATACAGGGGAAATATGTGGCATACACTGTAAAGCAAATTGAAGACCAAACCACAGTTCCTGAATTGGAGAACAAATGCGTGCCTATTTCCTACTTTTGTGATTCAACATGGGGATTGGTTCCTTAATTTAGCTTCCTTAACCTATCAATTTTTCTAAGAGAGATATTTCTCTTTGTCCCTTAATGCTACCCCCTATCATTATGTTTCCTTCTTTTTTTGCTATGCATTTTCTTGCTTAGAATTTTAGTATTCTATAAATATTATTCAATATTAATATTGTTACATCAACTTTTTTGTATATAATTTTCATTTTTAATCATTCCATATCATTTTGTGTAAGGCATACCTATAAACAGCTTATATTTTATTTTTTTAACCAGGTTTTTTAATCCAGTATTAGAAAAGTGAGTTTAATCTGAGGCTATTTACTGTAATTATTGATATATTTGGATTTCTACCATCTTACTCTATATGTATATATTTTGGCTGCACCGGGCCTTAGTTGCGGCATGTGGGATCTTTGTTGCTGCATGCGGTATCTTTAGTTGAGGCATGCGAACTCTTAGTTGTGGCACATGTGATCTAGTACCATGACCAGGGATCGAACCCAGGCCCCCTGCATTGGGAGCATGCAGTCTTACTGGACCACCAGAGAAGTCCCTATGTCTTATTTTTTGCTATTTATTTCTACTGTTTTTCTCTGTTTTGCTATCTTTCATTAAATAGATTTCTCAAACTTCTTTCTTTTTGCTTTCCAGTTTGGAAGTTATGCATTTTGTGCTTGTTTTTTTTTTAGCAAGCATTTATAATATGATGACAAAGCCAATCAGTATCTCTTTTCTCTACTGAAAAAGACAAGGACCTTAGCACATAATAACTTCCTCTGCCTCATAACTTCCAAGTTATTATGTGGTATTTTATTTCTAGTGTTTTCAAACACAAACACAAATATGGTTATGCTTGTTACTTTATGGAAAGTATTTTTTAGAATTATATTCTATGTTTTACTGCTTCCTTTATCATCACTTCTTTTACCCCATAGCTTCACTCTGCAATCATTTTTCTTTTTCCTGAAGTATAGTCTGCATGGCTATTTAGAGTACTACTCTCAGACCTGGATATATGGCCCTGATGTCTGACCTAGCACTTTAAAGGGTCCCTGTGGCCCTCCATCCAGTGTGCCCATCTTTAAGAACTAAGGAATCCAGGAGCTGAAGAAGATATACCCATCTGAGCATGTACCTCTTGCTTTCTTCTGGACCATTTTCCAAAGATTCAGGACCCTGGAATTTCCTGCCTGGGTGGCAAATGTTAGGGGCAGACTTCTGGTCTAAGTTTCTGGTCCCCATGGAACTTTAGCTCCTGCTCTTTGTTACTAGTTCCTTTCCAGTTTTCAATATGTGTAAGTTTTCCAGTATTCATGTTGAGCTCAGCTGTGTACTTAATAAATCTATATGTTTTGAGTAGAAGGATTGTTGAGGGCGAGGGGACACTGGACTTAGCAAGTGCTAAGTGCACTTCCTTAACCTTAATTTTAACATGTAAATTAAGTGTAAAATTTAAGTGAAGTAAAATTAATTGAATTACATTAATTTTAAAATTAATTTAAATTGCTATACATTAAGTAATCCTCTTACTGTGGCCCAAATCATACCTTGGACTAGGTCTGATTAACTGTATGACCTAGGGCAAATTACTTTATCACGACTTCCTTCCAAAGAGTATGGCATGGAAAGAGGGGACAAAGGGATAATGTGACAGCTGAAAAACCTGACAAACACTTTCTACCAGGTGATCAAGGTTACCATCAAAGGTGATAAGTAATGTTAATAATAGGCACTCTTTTATTTCTTTCTTTTTTTTTTTTTTTTTTTTTTTTTTTTGCTGTACACGGGCTTTCTCACCGCTGTGGCCTCTCCCGTTGTGGAGCACAGGCTCCGGACGCACAGGCTCAGTGGCCATGGCTCACGGGCCCAGCCGCTCCGCGGCATGTGGGATCTTCCCGGACCGGGGCACGAACCTGTGTCCCCTGTATCAGCAGGCGGACTCTCAACCATTGCACCACCAGCGAAGCCCCAATAATAGGCACTCTTGATACAACGTGATAAGAATGGTACTTTACCTCTATGGTCTTCTTCTCCAAAGCCGAATCTAATCATGAGAAAAATATCAGACTCCAATGAGGGACATTCTACAAAATACCTGACCAGCAACTCAAAACTGTCAAAGTCATAAAAAAAAAAAAAGTCTGAGAAACTGCTACAACCTGGAGGAGCCTAAGGAGACATGACTAATAAATTTAACGTAGTATCCTAGATGGGATTCTAGAACAGATAAAGGAATTAGTTAAAAACTAAGATAATCTGAATAAAATATGAACTTTACTTAACATATTAGTTCGTTAATTATAGCAGATATACCATACTCATAATGTAAGATGTTAATAATAGGGAAAACTAGATGTGGGGTATATGAGAACTCTCTTCACAAATTTTCTATAAATCTAAAACTATTCTAAAATTAAAAGTTCATTTTAAAAGATTTTTTAAAACCAATAAAAAGGAAAAGATTGGATGAAATAAAGTATGAATGATAAAGCAATTTTAGCCTGAATATTCTGATATCAAAATATAAAATAATAAATCTCCAAGGTTAGCAAGAATAGAAAGAAAACCTCTTGTTAGAGATAGGAAATTGGATGATGCAACTTCAACAATGTTTGTATCCATAAATATTGTTATTGTTTCATATGTATCAATTTGTACCTTGTCTACCCAGCATTAGATGAACCTATACTGATACACTAAGACACAATTCATTCATTTTGACTGGAGTATGGTAGTCCCATGTATGAGTATACTATAATGTATTGATGCAGTCCCTCAATGATGAGCATTCACGTTCTTCCCAATTTTTCACCCATATAAGCACAGCAATAAATATCTCTGCACGCCTCCTTGCACATATGAACAAGAGATTCATAGGCATATATATAATTAGGATAGCATACACACAAAGCTATTAGATACTGCCAATTTGCTCTCCAGAGTGTTTGTACCTGTTTATATCCAGCCAATGTGTCCAAAAGCTTCATTTTTCTGCATATTCATGAACCCTTTGAATACTATTTCACTTTTTAATTGAATTCCCCTTAAATAATAATAGTTAGACATCTTTTCATACATGTATTTGCCTCAGATTTCCTGTTCTATGAGTTGGATATGATTAAAAACTGCCCATTTTTCCCTTGGTTTGCCTTTATTTTTCTTAAATGATTTAGAGAAGTTCTTAGGTTTGTGATACTAATTCTTTGCTGGTTATACTTGTTAGAAATATCCTATCTCTTTACTGCTTATGGTATTTCTTATGGTGTCTCTTGACTGCTTATGGTATTTTTTGTCACATAAAATTAGTAAATTGTAATCTAGTAGAATTCTTTTTTTAAATGATTTGCAAAATTTTCATGTATTTAAGGTTATTTCAATGTGAAAATTATATCCTTCTATATTTTATCTAAAAGTTTTAATTATTTATTTTTTGGCCATGCTGCATGACTTGAGGTATCAAACCCAGGCCCATGACAGTGAAAGCATTGAGTCTCAACCACTGGACCGCCAGGGAATTCCCACTCTCTAAAAGTTTTAACAGTACTATTTTCCACATTTAAATATTCAGTCTACATGGACTCTTATTTTTCTTCATGGTATAAGGTAGGGATCTAACTGCATTTTTTTCTATGTGGAAAATCAACTTTTCTCACATTATTTATTGAATAGTTTATTCTTTACTCATTGATTGTAATGCCATCTTTGTTACAAATCGATTTCTGGGTTCTGTGATACATTCCACTGGTTATGTCCCTTATTTAAATGCAGACTTCTGGGTTTTAACCAAAGATTCTAATTCAACCCATCCAGAATGGAACCCATGAATCCACAGTTTTAACAGTAAACCCCATTGTTCTGATGGAAACGGCCCACAAAGTGCATTTTAAGGATAATCCTGCACTTTGGGAAACAACAGAGAATGGCAGAATCCAGGACAGGGATTCCTTCCTCTTTATTTATTTATTTTTTAATTAATTAATTAATTTATATTTTATTTTTGGTTGTGTTGGGTCTTCGCTGCTGCCTGTTGGCTTTCTCTAGTTGCGGTGAGCAGGGGCTACTCTTCGTTGGGGTGCACAGGCTACTCAGCGCAGTTGCTTCTCTTGCTGCAGAGCATGGGCTCTAGGCCACACAGGCTTCAGTACTGCAGCACACAGCCTCAGTAGTCGTGGCTCACGGGCTCCAGAATGCAGGCTCAGTAGTTGTGGCGCACGGGCTTAGTTGCTCTGCAGCATGTGTTATCTTCCCAGACCCGGGCTCGAACCTGTGTCCCCTGCATTGGCAGGCAGATTCTTAACCACTGCACCACCAGGGAAATCCTGATTCCTTCCTCTTACAACACTCTATGACATAAATCACAGCAAGATCCTTTTTGACCCACCTCCTAGAGAAATGGAAATAAAAACAAAAATAAACAAATGGGACCTAATGAAACTTAAAAGCTTTTGCACAGCAAAGGATACCATAAACAAGAGCAAAAGACAACCCTCACAATGGGAGAAAATAGTTGCAAATGAAGCAACTGACAAAGGATTAATCTCTAAAATTTATAAGCAACTCATGCAGCTCAATAACAAAAACACAAACAACCCAATCCGAAAATGGGCAGAAGAACTAAATAGACATTTCTCCAAAGAAGATATACAGATTGCCAACAAACACATGAAAGAATGCTCAACATCATTAATCATTAGAGAAATGCAAATCAAAACTACAATGAGATACCATCTCACACCAGTCAGAATGGCCATCATCAAAAAATCTAGAAATAATAAATGCTGGAGAGGGTGTGGAGAAAAGGGAACACTCTTGCACTGCTGGTGGGAATGTAAATTGATACAGCCACTATGGAGAACAGTATGGAGCTTCCTTAAAAAACTACAAATAGAACTACCATATGACCCAGCAATCCCACTACTGGGCATATACCCCGAGAAAACCATAATTCAAAAAGAGTCATGTACCACAATGTTCATTGCAGCTCTATTTACGATAGCCAGAACATGGAAACAACCTAAGTGTCCATAAACAGATGAATGGATAAAGAAGATGTGGCACATATATACAATGGAATATTACTCAGCCATAAAAAGAAATGAAACTGAGTTATTTGTAGTGAGGTGGATGGACCTGGAGTTTGTCATACAGAGTGAAGTAAGTCAGAAGGAGAAAAACAAATACTGTATGCTAACACATATATCTGGAATCTAAGAAAAAAAAATGTCATGAAGAGACTAGGGGTAGGATGGGAATAAAACACAGACCTACTAGAGCATGGACTTGAAGATGGGGGAGGGGGAAGGGTAAGCTGTGACGAAGTGAGAGAGTGGCATGGACGTATATACACTACCAAACGTAAGGTGGATAGCTAGTGGGAAGCAGCCGCATGGCACAGGGAGATCAGCTAGGTGGTTTGTGACCACCTAGAAGGGTGGGATAGGGATGGTGGGAGGGAGACGCAAGAGGGAAGAGATATGGGAACATATGTATATGTATAACTGATTCACTTTGTTGTATAGGAGAAACTAACACACTATTGTAAAACAGTTATGCTCAAAGAAAGATGTTAAAAAAAAAAAACTTCTTTTTCTATGTGGTATCTGAAACTTTTTCATAATTCAACAGCCCATTTCAAAGCAATTTGACTCACAGAAGTCTAATTTCAGAGGGAAAGATTAAACCCTCTTTCCCTCGCTCTAAACTTAATACCAAGCAGGTGAGTATACCTAAATAGCTAACTTCCCCATGGTAATTAACAGTAGACTTACCTTCACCCTTGAAGCACTGACAAAGGCTCTCTCCTTGACCAAGCTTGAATCAGGCTCCTTTGGGTCCTTTTTCTGACAAGGCCCCTGATCTTGGGCTCTGTCCTTGGCCTTTTAAATTCAGTTTTCACAAAACTCCAGTTTAGTGAAAACTCCCCATCCTTGATATCTAATCAAATTTCTCATCCCCCCTCACTGTTCTCAGGTATCTTATTACCCTGGCCCACTTGCTGCAAATCTCCTGTCAAGCCAGCATCCCCCTACCCCTGCTGTTTTCTTAGTCATTTTACATCCACCAATCCCCACCCTGCTCCTTGGGTATAACTCTTCACTTTTCCTTGGTGTATTTGGAGTTGCACTCCATCTCACTCCCCTACTACAAAACTCCATTATAATAGCCCCCTTGAATAAAGTCTGCCTTGCCATCTTTAACAAGTGTCCTGAATATTTCTTCTTTAACACCACATTGACAAGTGTAATCTCTTTGTAGCTAGCCCTCACCAAAATAATGATATTGGTTGGTACAATGAATAAACTTTCAGACATATGAGAGCAACACACACACACACACACACACACACACACACAAACAAAGAGGGCAGGATGTTTAAAATAGTATTATCTCACTAAGCAAACTCAGAAATTCAATGACTAGATAGATTCTACTGGCTCTGACTTGCTAACTTAATTATGGAAATAGTTAATGTAAAAAGTTAAAGAAAGCCAGGGTGGAGTCATTCTTCTCCCTCCTCATCCTTTACTTCCGAAGTTACTAATCTTTAAGTCTTTCATTGGTTACCCTTCTGCTTCATATTCATCATTTACCTTCTGTAAACAGATAAAATAAAGGACCAAATAAAATTTAAAGGAACTCTCAGGTTATTTCAATCAAATAGGTAGCAGCCATATAGGTATTAAGTTGATAAGTTAGAAGTTGACTGTCCAAAATACCCAACAATTATACTTGTCAATAGATTTTAAATATAATACTTTAGATATCACATTAAAAATTTATAACTGAAATCAACAAATTAACTCACTGCAAGGAATTGGAAATAAGACACAGAATATATAGATCATCAGTATAATAAAATCATACTCCCACCAGCAAAAAAAATAACTTGGGGTTTGTAATTGACCTTTTTCCTCTGGATAAAACTGCACAGGAAGCCCCCAATCCTCATGATTCCTAATCTTGTTTATATATCATCTATCCACTTGGATTCTTACTTAACCTTGCTGGCATGTTTTCAATATAAAGCTGCAACAAAGGAAAGCTATAATTACCAAATCTCTTCCTTTCAGCTATTGAAATAAGGTGATTTACAGAAATGCAGGACACCATAAACGAAAGGGATTTTCCAGTGCTCACAGAGCACAGCTTCCAGGAAGATGCTGGAACAAATACACTTTTTTGCGGCCAAGACCCTGGGCCTGGAATCCAAATGGATTATATGTTTCAGAGCCAGGTAGAGTTACTCATCTAGTCTCCATGTTCTGAGAACATTGCTTAAGCAGGAGGAAAATCGCAGTATTATCCATAACCTTCCTGAAAACGGTCAAAAGGGACTCTATTCAAATACAAGTATTCATATCCTGTAGATGGTAATGACTCCATTACCCAGGGAATGATTATCCAGTTTGTTAATTTTCCAGATTCGTAACTTCCTCCAGGCTTCAATGGAATCAGCCTCATACATAGGTGAAGTATGTAGGAGGGCAAAATTGCCTTAAAAACTAACCAAATAAGATAAACAAAACTTCCAGCAACATATTACTTTTAGCATTATGGGCACTGTGGGCAGATATTAAAATGGCCTTGCTGCCTGAGAGGGAATATGTTTCAGACACGAGGACCAATCTGACTTTGAATAAGTTTGCAAAGGGCTAGCTGAGGATGCTGAGGACTGGACATGGAACATGTGAGCAATGATGGGGAATGAAAGGTACAAAGAGGGATGGGAACATGGTCTTGCCCAGTGTGACAAGGCTGCAGCAGTGGACCCTGGGCAGTGACGAGGAGGTGGGGGTGTGACTAGAAAGAAATGGGGTACAGAAACATAGGAAGATTTGTTGCCAAAGGCACTCATTTTCCAAGTCCTCTAACTCAGCTTCAGTTCATCATATAAACCTTCACTTTGAACCAATTAATTGCATGTTAGCATTTTTCCTACTTGGTAAGAAGGAAGAATGAAATGTGGGTAAAGTACTGAGAGGAAACCAGAAATGAGTTGTTTGCATTCCATGTTAGTTTACGCCAAAAGGGATTGGAAAAGGCAAACCATGAACTGCAGTTTTCCCTCACGAGAATGGAGAGCAGGAAACTGCACACACCAGCTGCAGAACAGGGTGCAGCCACATGTTTTCACTTCATAGCTGTCTTTCCACATTTCATAGCTTGAGTCCGTACACAGCTGTTTGCTGAGTTATGGTGCTAGTGCAAGGAAGGGCCTAAATGCAAACCTCATTCTGGATGCTCAAACCAATTCACTAAACAAGCACTGTCTGGCCTTCTGAAGGCCTATTTTCTAGATACAAACAACTTAGTACGGGAAGTGTGTTAAAACTAGGGCAGGGGCTTTCATAGGGCATTCTCAGTGGTTCCCAAATCTCGCACTATCTCTTGTTTGTTTAAAAGATACAGATTCCTGGGCTTCCCTGGTGGCGCAGTGGTTGGGAGTCTGCCTGCCGATGCCTGCCGATGCAGGGGACGCGGCTTCGTGCCCCGGTCCGGGAAGATCTCACGTGCCGCAGAGCGGCTGGGCCCGTGAGCCATGGCCACTGAGCCTGTGCATCCGGAGCCTGTGCTCCGCAACGGGAGAGGCCACAACAGTGAGAGGCCCGCGTACCACCAAAAAAAAAAAAAAAAAAAAAAAAAAAAGAATACATGGTATAAGCAGATAAAGTAGGGGGTCCTTGGAGAAAGAGAACCAGGCATGGCTTTCTTGACACAAGAGAAGCCATTTTGGGCCTGTCATTTTGTGATCTGAGTCTGTCCACAAAGCTTGCCCTTTGAATAGGTCTCAAAAATAAAGAACTTAAGGGAACAAAAGAATTAACTGTTATCAGGCAAGAGAAGTAACAACAGCAAAGATAACAAATCAGTTGTAAAAACTCCCAGATTTGTTTCAATGGTGAAGACTAGCCTGAAGCACTTTCTTGAGTTGTTTTGCAGGAATTAAACCCCTCTCAGGCATTCAACCTAGGTCAATTGGAACCTACAAGAAGATGATGTTGACCTTCTCTGACCTTTGTGACTTCAATCAATTAAAGCTGGGGACTCTGTCAGCCGCCCAACCCTCTTCATGAATATACATGTACCCTTAGCTTAAAACTTCCCCAATTTTGCTGTTGGAGGAGACACTGCTTTGGGAAAGATTCCCGGTGTTCTCCTTACTTTACTCAAGTAATAATGCTTCCTTTTCCCGATCTTTGGCTTGGTTGTGTCTTTTAGCTCAACACTCAGCAAGAGGCAAACCCAGGTAACAAATTGCCTGGAAATCTGATTTTCTTTGTAAACAAAGCACCCAGGTTTGTTGGCTACTCTCATTTGATCCCTTTTGTAATTTTACAAAAGTATTAGTAGTCCCATTATATATATGAGAAAGCTGAGGATCAGGAGTAGGAAACTGCTCGAAGTAACACTGCTAGTAAACAGCCTTAGGTGGCATCAGACAAAACACCCACCATATCTTCAGCAACGAACTGCATTAGACACTTGACTTCACTCTGTCTGGAATCTACTAACTACTCACTGAGTCATTTTCCTTAGAAAAAGACTGTTCACATGCACATTTTTGAAGGAAGCAACAAGTTCTGGCATGGTCTTTCCCTTGTGAGAACTCCCTCCTCCTCCCACCCATATTGGAGCTAATGATGTTCCTTGCCTCCTGAGTTTGTAGAGCTGACATTCCCCCACATCAGAAACCTATCTGGAGAAAAAAAAAAGAAAAAGAAACCTATCTGACCAAAGCCTTCCTCCCTCAGGAACTAGGTGTTCTGATCAGTGTAAGCTGGTGGGAAAAAGTGGAAAAAGATAAACCTCCCATGCCCTCCCAGGGTGTACCACCCTCTTTCCTGGCAAGGCCCAATTTCATTATCCCCCTAAAATCCACCCAACCCCCTCCCACCTCCTCCAAGAAGCTCATGTATTAAAAGGCTTTTGTGTACAGAGCAAATTGCTTACATAAAATAATTCATTCTACCTTAAAAAAAAAAATAGACCTGCAATTGCCAATCAGTACTTTGATAAATGTGAAATAACTAGGGTGAATGCAGTTCCATCCAAAAGCAAAGAAACTTATGTTGTTAGTCTATGCAGCCTGATTGTGGCTTATTGTACATATTCCTGCAAACTCCTTAAAATAATAAAGAGAACTCACAAGGATGGATGGGATCTCACTGTAGAAATAATTGTAGTCAAAGGAATAATTCAAACTGAGAATTTCAGACAGTGGAGACTTTATCACAGGCTCCAAACTTTTGCCCCAGAAACAGCCAGGTACTGTGTTGTGCACCAGATCCGCCCTGCATTAGTGACCAAAAGTTGTGGGGAAGACAGTGTAGATGGAGCCGTTCGAGTTAAAAAAAATAACATTCACGGGCTTCCCTGGTGGCACAGTGGTTGAGAGTCCGCCTGTCGATGCGGGGCACACGGGTTCGTGCCCCGGTCCGGGAAGATCCCACATGCTGCCGAGCGGCTGGGCCCGTGAGCCATGGCCACTGAGCCTGCGCGTCCGGAGCCTGTGCTCGCAACGGGAGAGGCCACAGCAGTGAGAGGCCCGCATACCGTAAAAAATAAATAAATAAATATAAAATAACATTCACATTTGTTCAGATGTATTCTCTGTTAAAGAGGGAGAGAGATAACAGGGGCTTACTACGTGCTATGGGGTTCTCAAATGTTACTGCTCATAAGAAACACCTGGGGAACTTGTTATACAATTATATTCCCAGCTGCAATTCCCAGAGATGCCAATTCTCTGGTCTGAGTTGGGGCTAGGGATTCTGCATTTTCATCAAGTACCTCTGGTGATTCTGATGGAGGTTTTTCCCTTAACTTTTTATTTTAAAAATTCTCAAGCCTTAGGAAGGCTCCAAGAACAGTACAATGAACACCAGTATACCCTTCACCAAGATCAAGGATCAGCAAACTCCTTCAGTAAAGGAACACTGTTCAGGCATACATCAGAGATACTTCAGGTCTGGTTCCAGACCACTGTCATAAAGCAACTATCACAATGAAGCAAGTCACACAAATTTTTGGTTTCCCAGTACAAATTATGTTTACACTATACTGTAGTCTATTAAGTGTGCAACAGCATTGTCTAAAAATACAATGTACATCCCTTAAAAACTTTATTGCTAAAAAAATGCTAATCAACATCTGAGTCTTTGGTGAGTAATCCTTTTGTGGTGGTAACATCAAAGATCACTGATCACGGATCATGAGAACAAATATAATAAAAATGAAAAAGTTAGAAATATTGCAAGAATTACCAAAATGTGAGACACAAAGTGAGTAAATGCTATTAGAAAAATGGCACTGACAGGCTTGCTCCATGCAGCACTGCCCCAAACCTTCCATTTGTAAAAAACACCATATCTGGGAAATGCAATAAAGTGAAGCACAATAAAACAAGATATGCCTGTAAATATTTTCAGCTTTGTAGTCCATATAGTCTCTGTGGCAACTACTGAAACCTGCCATTGCCATATGCAAGCCATAGTCAATATGTAAGCAAATGTCACACTGGACAGTGTGATATTTATGGACACTGAAATTTAATTAATGGACACTGAAATTTAAATTTTACATAATTTTCTCATCATAACATATTACTCTTCTTTTGACTTTTTCCAATGTGTTATATTTGAAGATGTGAAACCACTCTTAGCTCAAAATTAGTATAAAACCAGTCTGGGGGACAGGTTTGTCCTACAGGTCAGTTTGCCAATTCCTGACTTATCAATTTTGATTATAAAGTCTAAGCTTTTCTGAGGATGAATTTTAAATCTGTTACTGCTTTTCATATCCAGACTAATCACAATGTCCATCTTAGAAAATTTTAAAAAATGTATCTGTGAAGTTGCCTTCTGACCCACTATTTGTTGGATTTTCAGATATAACATGTTCACATCTTGCTATGGCTGATATTTCTGGATGCCCTGTGGGGCAAAGCTCCTCATTTAGAAATCATCATAGTTCAATCAGTCATTCTCTAATTTTATTACATAAAAATAGTGGTGTGTGCCCTTCCCTACAACACCAGTGCCTAATTAGCATCCTTTTTTCAGCTTCTCTATCATACTGAAGATAATATGAGTAAAAGACCCTCAATCTTCCAAATGATGCCAAGAGTCCAGCAAGATGTGAACAGCATTTTGCTATTTGTGAACAAGGGACTGGAGATGCCTTTTCTTGATTTTTTTTCCTCCCTGAATTTTTGTTGAAAATGAGCTACAGTCCAGAGTGTATGCTCGTATTTCTAAAAGACTGGGTTATTACCAAGTTAAGACTAACTATAGTGATACAAATCTGTTACCCAATTAACTCCCATTCATGGTCTTCATTTCTAGGGGAATTTCTCAACTTATTAAACATGATTTCATAAGTATCTGAAAGCCAAACAAGAATTCTGGAGGGTAAACTCCAACTCTGCATCATGAAATCAACAAACATTGTCAAAATGGAATCTAAGTACTTACCTATTAGGACCAAATGAAAAAAACAAACACAAATCAAGCACATTCCTGCTTATTGAAATGCCTTTCAACTGGACTTATCCAAACATTACTTCATCCCTTAAGCAATGAAAACTTAGTTACCTGAAGCATTCAAGCCTCTATCCATCACTTCATTGCCCACCCCTCCTCCCAAACCAAATACTCCATTTAATAGCATGAGGATATGTTCTCTTCTGATGGAGCCAGAGAGAACAGAGAAGTCATAAATACCTCCTCCCCACACCCAGGTCTAAACATCAGTTTAGCGGCTGCTTTGGAGTCATATTCTACAAGACCATGAGCCTGCCTTTCATCTTCTCACAAACACTCTCTTCTAGCCTCTGAAGATAATACACGGCCCACTGATTCAGGTGGAGAGGCAGAAATCTCACAGGAAAGACTTAAAACCCAGGTCTGTTGACATATGAGAAGGCCCTGCGTTTCTCATCAGTTGGCTGATTTGTGCACGGCCACATTTCTGGAGCTCAACCAATTGCCTCCCCTGATGGAAAATGCTTATGAACTTATAAATCATCTTTGAACACATTCTCTCAGTAGAAATAAAACAGATTGCTAGCTCCCAATTGCTGAAATGTGGCTATCAGCTTCGATAACCAATTTAACAATTTGAGACAATTAAGGACTAAAAACTCTATTTGAAAAGTTCAATTAAAAGGAGACCATAGCGAATTGCTTTGTTTAGGGCTGGGAATTCTGTAAGTAATATAGGAACTGCAAATAAAAATAAAAGATAATTTTAATTTTGTTTTCCTCACAAAAAAATTATAGACTGAAGTTAAACAGTGGGCCTATTATATGAGTGCAGTGGTTCTGAAACCTGGCTACATGTTATTAGCATCACTCAGAGAGCTTTAAAAAAAATTCCAATGCCCAGGCTGCACCCCACACCAATTAAATCTGAATGTAGGAGCTGGGGGATGGGGCCCAGGACTTCACAGTTTTTAAAGCTCCCCAGGTGACTCCAATGTGCAGCCAACATTGAGAACCTCTGCATTGGCCTTAATGAAGATTACTTAGTTTTACAAAATCTACTTAGTGGAGGACAATTTCCCTTCCTTATGTCTGCCCATAGGTTCTTTATAGCTGGGATAGGAAATAAAAAATGACAGATTGACTGACTGCTTGCTAGATCAATAGAGTCACACACACATATAAAAAAATATACATGCACGCATATTTTTATTTATTTAACTTAGGCCCTGATGATTAGCATATAAATCAGAAAAACTGAGTGCCTTAGAACGTACATATCCTCTCCAAATCTTTAAAGAGCCAAACTCTAAAAATCACATGTAAAAGATATTGGTCATAAAACTCACACACACACACACACACACACACACACACACACAGACAAACTTTAATCACCTTGAGGAACAATGATCCAATAATATATTTAATAGGTAAGATTTCATTCATCGATATACAAAAAAAAAAAAAACCACCCCGAAACCTAAACTTTGATTAAGACATGTGCCCTTAGCAAGAGCACTTACAGTTAGAAAGGTTTATCGGTAGCACTTTGAGGTAGCATATTTTATAAAGTAATAGAAGTCACAGAGCTGCTCTGCAGTTTCTCTTGGACATAAAAGGACAGGCCATCAGCCGTTGCTCTTGGTAGAGAAAAGTGAATTTGTCTGTACTCACTGCCAAAGTCAACCTGAACATACTCCCTCCAATCTTGCCATGGCCATCCCTCCACTACACTTCATGCATTGTGGGTTTAGGAAAAGGTAAAGGCATTACAATGCTTCGTTCCTCTTGGTGTGGTGACATCCCAGGCTGTGGCACCAATCTTTTGCGACATGCAGAGCTCACTGGCAGGAGATGCATGCACCTAGGGGGAAGAAAACTATGGCATCACAGTGTCTTTTTTTAATAGGCTCTAACAATTTAGTTAAGAGTAACGGATTCCTCTAAGGCTAAAAAAAGGTTTCTGAATATTCCCTCCATGATTCTGGCCCTTAAAAGGCTCTCCCTTTTTTCTCCCCCTGAGTACAATATTTTGGGGGTATCATAAGCTTTCTGCAATTGTCCTGCCAGGTTGGTGAGCAGTAAAGCTTAAAAAAAAAAATCCACACACAAAAACAACAAAAAACTGGGTGCAGGAGAAACTCCAAGAACAGACTTCCTTTGTGCAAGTTGAAACGACCCAAGTTTATAGTTCAGGAAAATGGCCTGCTTCTTTTTTTAAAAAAAATGTAAATATTTAGCTCAGCTCTGCATTTTAAATACAAATATACAGTCAAAACAGGCTAAAGATTAAAGCTGCAAAAACGGTCCCACCAGCATCAGACCATGGTGCAGGTCAAATTTTTGCCCAATGGTCACAGATTAAAGGGATGTCTAACCCCTAAAAGCCCTTTGTCCCAATATATTCCATACTTCTTGTTTGAAAGTTGAACCCTTAGAAGGAATCAATATACAAATGAATAAAAATAGCACATGTCCAGGCAAAAAAGGGCATGAGCTGGGCCTGAGTTGCTACTTAAAACTCTACCATTCAGTATCATACCAAATCCTCAAAGGCTGCCTGGAACCAGGGCCCAAGGCATTCCTGAACATGCCAGCCACGCAGGTCAACTGCTGACCCAAAGTCAACAACACAACTGAGCATTAGACTTCAAGTATCCAAGGTGCTACAAGAGCTGGTCCTCTCAAGGACTCAGGCTGACTCTCAGAAGCCCCCTCCCTCCCCCAAGACGTCCCATTGTACAAAAGGTGAAGCACTGCTTATGGTCACTACAAAACACAGGAGTGGGAGGTGAGGAATAAGAGAACTGATCTCTGAAATACACCAGCCTAACAAATACAAATAAATTCTTTAACATTTTGTACAACTAGAAGGTGCGTAAGCCCATATTCAAGCAATCACTTTAAATTCTTTCTTTTCTCCCCTTTCTGTATCAAACAGGAAAATAGTTCTGTTGGGTTAACAGTGTCATTTTTAAATGCCATAAATTAAATAAGTTAGTTCACATTTTTTCCCCCAGCTAAGTTACAGTTAGTCTTTAATGTGCTTTTGAAGTTTGCTTCAACAGCTCCAAGTCTCTTCGGCGGACCGTGCCAGCTCTGGGACAACCATATCCGTCCAGCTGCAAAGGTACGAATTGTTCAAGCAGCCCAAGGCCCTCTCTAGCAGGACTAGTAAACAGCTTAGTCCATGATGGTTTAAAGTTTCCACTGAATCCCAAAAATATGGTACTCCCTTAAAAAAAAGAAAAAGAAAAAGTTCAATTTGTACCTCTACTAGTTCCATGCAAGATAATGTGGGAGGTGAAGCGGAGGTGAGCAAAAACAAAGATGGCTGTGAAACAAAAACAAAAAGAACTGTACTTCCTTACGTCAGAGAATGAACTCTTACCACCCACCTCTTGCCCCAAATAACAAGCCACGTCCCAACACACTTCCTCTAACACTGTCTCCTGATTTAGAAATTATCTTCATGGTACCCACCCACCCCAGCCAAACAAGCTCATGAAAACAGTCGTAGCTATACTCCACTGTAAAAATGCGTATGTTGCTGGCCTCCTAAGAACTTCACAGATGAATACAAATACAAACCTTTGTTATAAAGATTGGCTGGTTTGGCTAATCCCAGAGATACTAACGAATCTGAAATATTCAACTGCTTTATCTCTCCTCTTGTGCTCAACAGGACAATTGACCTATAAAAGTTAGAAAATCAGAGCAAATTTCAGTAATTCAGCATGTATTTATTGAGTACCGTTCTGAATTAAATACAGTATAGAAATACTACATAAAAGTAGAACTCAAAAAACAAACAAACTATTTTAACAGAGGAGGTTAGTTTTGTTAGTTTCAGATGCTCTATATACCTACTTATGTTCTATTATCTATTTACTAAGTAAGTGGATAAATGCCAATTCTAAAAAAAAAATGAAATAAAATCTGTTCTCCATGGTTTGGTTTAAATTGCTACTTTTATTGTGAGTATATCAACACACACATTCAGATCTTTTTGTGGATTCTCTCTTCTGATCTCTCTATCCTCTGCCACTACTACACAGGCTTAATTACTATGGCTTTACAGCTTATTTCAACACCTTTTGTGTCTGCCCAACACGAAAAAAGAAAGATTTCTCTCCTGTGTACCTTTGTTCAGAGACTAACAAAGAAAAATGAATCAGACTAGGGCTCTTAAAAGAGAGACCACACACTCATTCACTTAAAAATCAATTTACTCGTGGGGAATTCCCTGGCGGTCCAGTGGTTAGGACTCCACGCTTTCACTGCTGAAGGCGAGGGTTCGATCCCTGGTCAGGGTAAGATTCTACAAGCCACATGGTGCAGCCAAATTAAAAAAAAAAAAAAAAAAAATCAATTTACTCCTTTCCAGTCACTTCCAAGTGACCCAGGTGACAACTTCCTGTACCACAGTCATAGCACAATGCTGTCCGAGGGTTCATCAGTGGGACAGATGGCTGCAAAGGTAAAATTGTCTATAAAATTATCTATAAAATTGTTTTAAAATGATAATGAGCCTTCTGAGTGCATTGGGTACCATGTAGACTAACTTAATACTTAAAAGTGGGATAGGAATGATCCAAAATTTTGAGCCTTTCTCCTTCCAAGAGACTTCCCATCATTTGCAAACTCTTCTAACATCCAGGTCCTCACTTATCAATGACAAGCAACTTGGATCACACAGGCATCAACCTGAGACTAGGAAGGAATGACTATCTTTCAAGAATCCTAAATACCCTAAAAGGGTAAAAGGGCAGGTAGATAAACGAAAGCTCAGAGTTAACCGGATGTCATCTTTAAGGTACCTTATCCCTCACACAGAGCAAGCTTCACCTACCTTGGAGGGATGCTTGTTTTTAAATACTCTTCCATGAGACTGACATCAGCAAAAGAGAAAACCTTTTTTTCTATCAACCGGAAGGGAACGCTGCAGGCATCCACAATCAGGAGGAGGACGCCCTCACTTCGGAAGGTAAAGTCAGTGCCGTTGATCTGAGAATACAAAAACATCTGCGGTCATCACCATTTCGGCATTTCCAGGATGACTCGTCTTTCCAGCCCCTTTCCCTCTTCTAAACCCATGAATCAAATAATAATTCCCAAACTCAAACTGCATGTTCCATTACTCTTCCTCTACCAACATTTGAAATTGAGCCTGTGTTCTCATAGATTTTTGCCTTGACTGGTCTTTTCTGACTGGCTAAGTTGCTAAAAGCAAGGCATGGCAGCCCACACTCAGCTGAGCAGGGTGACTTTCTCTGCAGGCTCAGGGCCTTCATTCTTACACACGTACTCTCTCATTGGGGTCAGAGTTTTCCAACTCAGTGATCGGGTGGCAGCCTCTATACTGCAGCTCAGATACTGTCACATTGGTTCAGGAAAAATACATGTATCTATATGAAATAGATATCTAGTCAGATAGATAAATAGATCGCATGCTTTAACCCACATAACCGCCCCCCATTATATTTTAGATTTAGAACATCAGAGGAGCCAGATTGCTTCATCTCCTTTGTTCCATATGTAGCTCTCCTTTAAAATCAAAATGGAAAAATGGTAATTTTACCAGGATTTAAGCCACAGGGTATTACTATATCTTGTTCACCATTACTGTGAACTGAAATTTCCAGTTGTCCTCTTTAAATTAATGGTTTGAGACCTTTTCAGGAAAAAGGAATTCCAGATACATCCAAATCTCATTAATTCCTCAACCAAAAAGGAAGGGAAAAAAACTTATTAGACTGAAAAATGATTTAACACTAATTTAAGTCATAGGCACTGTTTCTCTTTAAAATGTGTGAAATTATAAACTATGTTAAAAGCTAACAAAGGAGAGATGCTCTCTTCACTATACCTGTCCTTGCTTGGAGAAGTTATACTTAAATTTTATTTCTAATCACTAATGATCTCATAGGAATCCAAAATGGCTTTTTGCCTATATTTAAATAGCCCTAGTCTAGAGAATAATTCTAGAAGTGCTTGACATAAAGTGCCATTTTATATTTAGAAAGACTGAAAGTGACTCACCTATTTTTAAAAATCTGAATACTTAGAACTGAGACACATTTGATAAAAAATATACATAATGATCCTTAACACACCCAAACTGTCCCCTTGAAAAGTACCTCCCCCAAAAACCTGTTACTTAAAGGAAACACAAAATTTTCCGTAAAAACTAAAGCAAGGCCATGTCCAGCAAAGACTCTTCAGGTAATACATGTGAGAAGTATTGGAGCTAAATGTGACAAACCACAGTCCTCTGTGATCTCTTTTAGGGTCCCAGGCACCCAGTGTGCAGCAATAGAGTCAAACAATGTCTACAGACCCAGAGGAATACCGTATCTGAGATTGTCTGGGCAAAACAATATCTTCTTTAATTATCTAGTGAGCTAGTAGAGCAGAGAGACTCAGCACCAACTTGCTTCCCTTCGCAACTGACACCCACCAGATTCCACGCAAGTAGGCTGGGATGGGTTCTTCATTCAGCTGACTGCATTGAGCTGTTGAGCTAACAAACTTCATACCAATAAAACTACATCATGAACATACTACAAAATGAAGAAATGCTAATGTAGGGCAATAGGTATATATACTTGAGAAATCTTTGAGTTACACAGGGATCTTTCACTCTTTCTCCCTTTCTTTCTAACTGTGGTAAGAACACTAACATGAGATCCATCGTCAAAGATTTTAAGTGAACAATATATTATTACTGACTACAGGGACAATGTTGTACAGCAGATTTTGAGAGTTTATGCATTTTACTCAACTGAGACTTTATGCCTTTTGATTAATAACTCCCCATTTCACGCCCCCCCCTTAGGTAGCAGTATTTTTAATTCAGGGTTGTTAAAAAGTTCTTAACTCAGAGTTAAGTTCTAGAGATGGATGGATAATGGTGATGGTTGCACAATAATATGAATGTATTTCATACCACTGAACTATACACTTAAAAATGGTTAGGATGTTGAATTTTATGTTATGTGTATTTTAACACAATAAAAGAGATTGGGGAAGAAAAAAAAGAGTAAGAGTTAATTTTGCTCACATATATGTGGACTTGTGAATGTGTTGTCCACCACTTAAAAAAAAACCGAGCTCCTAAGGAGACCACATGAGACTGAGCCCAGATCTTAGCTGGGTATCAGCTGGATGGCTAGATACCTCCTACCCAAAGAGCTCTTTATTATATAGATGCTCTCAGGTCAACTCGATTTTGGACAGGCCACATGCCTAGAGCTGGTTACCTTGTGGGCTAGCTTGGCTCTTAGCCCAAATTCCAGTATTGATATGAGGTTAAGGCTTTTAACTCCCATTAATCTACTTAAAAAAGACAACTAACACTTTGCATCTTCGCTTTCTTCATCTGAAAAAAATGGGAACCAGGCAACTTCAAAATAAAATGCCAAGGAAATTTTAAAACCTTCACTTCCCATATTTTAAAGAAATAACTGAGGAACTTCTTTTACATTTCTAAATCCAAGGTTAAAATTTCTGCATATTGATTATCTATGACAATTTTTTTAAACCAAAAACACCTTGTCTCCTACAGAAATCTGAATAATTACCTGAATAATTTTAACATTCGCCTAAAAGTAATCAATAAACGTAACTGACTGAGAAAAAATTTTTAATAAATTTATTTTATTTATTTAAAACGCAAATGTTTAGGAGGTATTTACACTTCTACTCTATTGCTCACCACTAATAATCAAAATGTGATTATAAACAAGTGAATGTTGCCAGAGATAATTCATGTTACCATGATAAAATGTAAAACCGAGAAGCTGAGGCAATGTACACACCAGATGGTACTCACAGAAATAACAGACAGGTCTCCACGCTGAGTCTCTGCTTGACTAGGTGACTGGAATTGCACAGGGAGGTAGCTTTTATGAGGATCACTTGTAAATACCACCTAGACAGGAAAGAAGTTCCATATCTATGTCAACTGCATCTTCCTCCAAAAAGATTCTTCAAAATAAACTCAACTATACCAAAGCCAGTGAGTGGGTTTTTGTTTTTACTTTTGTTTTCTCTGAACTTTCTGTACATATTTCATGACCTGGAATTCTATCTTTTGATACAGGCTTTATACGAGAAGTGTATGTTCCTAACTTTCTGGAGCAATCTCAGTTTCAAATCATTGTAATCTTGTTAATAAAATCAGTTCTACAAATGACTACATAAATATGCTTTATATCTACATCTTTGCAAACATTTCATGCAAAAACAGTCACAAATCTTTTCAAAGGTCCTTTTCAGACCAGTTATTCTGAATTGGGACTCAGTCACTCCAGGACTGAGGAAAGAAGTGTAGATGACAAGCACTATTCCGTTTAAAAACTTTCAGGGGCCTGTACATCACCAGGTCTAAATTCCTCCACCAGACCTGCAAAATGTTCCACAAATAGAGCCACGTCTTATACACACAGGACCCTATTTCCCACTATTCTATCACATTCAACATGCAGGGCAGTTCCCTCACTTTCCCACAAACTCTTTACCTCCTCTGCTGCTACCCTGCCTTTTCAGATGCTGTTCCCTTCCCAAGAACACTCTTCCCTTTTTCCTTCTACTCCAAATCACTGCCAGTCTCCAAATCCTACCACCCACCTCCTCTCTAAAGGCTGTCTTTTCATTCAAAAGCACTCTTAACTCTTCACACAATTTAGCACTTAAAAGTATATGCCCTGGGGAATTCCCTGGTGGTCCAGTGGTTAGGTCCAGCGTTTTCACTACCATGGCCCAGGTTCAATCCCTGGTCAGGGAACTAAGATCCCGCAGGTCATGCAGCGTGGCCAAAAAAAAAAAAAAAAGTGTATGTCCCTATAAATCGATGCCAACAAGAGCAAATAATTATGGCAAGAGCAGATAGTCATGATAGTAAGCATTCAGAAGCTGGACATTGCTTTGAAGTCTCAGGTCTGAAGTCAAAAAATTCATGTGAATTTTCCTACTTATTCCTAATACACATGTGTTTTTGACATTCAAAACAAAAATTCCCCTCAAATTTCCAAGTAAAAGTGATGTCCCCAGATGCTTCAAATACTTCTCAACTGCCAGGTCACTAGTCAATACAGCTTTAAGAAATGAATTCTGATCAATGTTTTAAACCCAAAGAATAAAGAATGCTAAACATCAATGCATGGAACCATTTAACAAGATAGGCCCAGAATAGTTCTGAAGATGATTAAATTATTTTATAAATTGTAGTATTTCTTATAATAATTATAAATTATTTGAAGTCTTTTCAGTAATGAAGGACTTTCTTAACAAATTCAACTTAAGAATTAGGCTGGAAAATTTACTTCCCCACAAAGACTATCTGAAAATTTCACTTTAACAGTCAAAACATTACACAGGACAGGCAAGGATTCATATAAACTTCTTCATGTACCTGGTTTATTGTTTTGTCTGTTCGTTGGTTGGTTGCTTTAGTTGAATTGGAGAATAGAGGTGGCTCAAGGGTATGAGCAACCAAGACTATGACAGTGAGTTGTCATCAGAAAAATCCTTATCATATATCACTATAGGAAGCATAAATCCCCCTTCCTTTTCCCTGTTCTTACTGCCTCCAATGGACAGAAACAAGAAAAATTAGAAATAAAGAACCTGTGCAATGGAAGAATTTTTGTTTTCTCAAATCACTTATAATGATAAGAAATAAAAATAAAGATTTAGAGGTTTTTCTCCATAATAATAGCAAGCATTTCTGTGGCAATAAGGACTTTTTAAAAACTCCTCTAGGCCAGTGAAACTAAAATGTGAACATGTATCAGAATCACCTCCAGGGCTTGTTAAAGCACAGACTGCTAAGCCCCACCCCTGAAGTTTCTGATACAGTAGAACTGGGTGGGACCCAAGATTTAGAGTTTTTCATAAGTTCCCAGGTGATGCTGATGCTGCTGGCCTGGGGAACACAAGTTGAGAACCATTCTTCTTGACCCATGTTTGCTTATATAAAGGTTAAAGATCAATTAGGGCAATATTAATTCTGTATTTCTTTTTCACCTGGAATTGGTCTGACTTCCTTTGGAAACCCCATGCCTGATTTTAGCTCATACTTTGGATTTACTTTCATTGCCATGTTTTCTCAAGATCCAGAAGGAGACCATCTCATTAAGAATATGTCATAAGAAGCATTTCACTTCTAGCCAAAGTCAGTTTGTACTTTTTTTTTTTTTTTTTTTCTTTTTTGCGGTACGCGGGCATCTCACTACTGTGGCCTCTCCGTTGCGGAGCGCAGGCTCCGGACACGCAGGCGCAGCGGCCATGGCTCACGGGCCCAGCCGCTCCGCGGCACGTGGGATCTTCCCGACCGGGGCACGAACCCTTGTCCCCTGCATCGGCAGGCGGACTCTCAACCACTGTGCCACCAGGGAAGCCCAGTTTGTACTTTTAATTACAGGTAAACATAATAGCACATGCTTCAAATTAATGGTATTTCATCTTGAAGGAAACAATTTTCATACGAGTGTCTTTTCTGAAGATAAATTTCACACTTCCAAGAAAACAAATTATTTTTTGATATCACTGACATGCAAACGTAATAGCGATACTGTAATGGAATCACATCTGAGAAAGAAAAGATGACAACCAATAAATCCACAATCATCCAGGGCAAACTGATATATCACAGGGGGAAGGTAGTTTTATTATAAATTTGGACTGGTTTGCTTCTTATGAGTATCACATTCTAGAATGGGCCAAAATTCAGGAGAAACCATGCAATATTTATAAATTGGCAGCACAGATGTTTCCAAAAAAAAAAAAAAAATGTGCTGATTGCACAGAACCTTTTGACTTTTTCTCCTGGACCACAGACCACTTTTATTCCCTGTTTACCTGACGGGTTCCGCAGCCTTGACAGAGTCCCTTGAGCATGGATGGCATCGGCTTGAGTGCTGATGGCTTTCTGTAATACTGGGGATACGCTTTGGCCATGCAGTTACTGATGTCTTTTGAGTCTGTTGCTGCCTGGATCTTGACTCTTTCGCATCCCTGAGATGAACAGTAACTGTGACCATCCCTGTGGCTTTTGGCTTTTAGATACAAAAACAGCAACCTGCACAAAACAGAAACCAGTCCAACGGGTGTTAGATTAACTTTCAAACACGTACAAAAATTCTTCAAATAAACTCATGGCCAGAAGGGATATTCCTCCAATAAATTAAATTTTTTTTTAAAGAAAAATAAACTACAAAACCAATAAAGTTGTTTCCCTTTCCTTTCTACCCTCCTAGGGTTCTAAGTCAAATGCAATACCACTTTAGAAAATATTTTGATAACCTGATTCAGTAGTTATGGGCAGTATCAAAGTCGATTTCTGGTTTGAATTAGTTCAATAGGTAATTTAGGAGGATGTAATTTGGCTTGGCTCAAAAATTCCTTAGAAAACTTTACACTTGAGTTTAGGATTTGGTAAATTAGTGTAGTTTATTCTTTTTTTTTTCATTTGGTTTACAAATTGTTTTGGTTTAAGGCACAAAACTGGAATAATTAAAACAGCAACTGTGAGACTTGTTTGGTTAAGGCCAAGATATGGTCTCAAATCAATTTGAGAAATTCCTTAGAAAACTTTACACTTGAGTTTAGGATTTGGTAAATTAGTGTAGTTTATTCTTTTTTTTTCATTTGGTTTACAAATTGTTTTGGTTTAAGGCACAAAACTGGAATAATTAAAACAGCCACTGTGAGACTTGTTTGGTTAAGGCCAAGATATGGTTTCAAATCAATTTGTGTGATGTTTACTAAGAGCAGATGGGCCTGGGGTCCTTCTGTCTCTACTTTGGCCAAAATCAAGCGAAATGAACAGTCCTACCCATTCTGAGTTCTCCTCCTACTGCCAAGATGAATGGAAAACCAACTTCCAGGCAGTAGTCCAATGTGTGTCAGCAAACCTAGGCCTTCTAAACCAAAGGAAGTCAAGATTCTAAAAAGGACTTGATCAAATGTGATTGATTACTGGAGTTCAAGAGTTCACATTTTATTTGTTTGTTTGTTTATTTATTTATTTTTAACAGTAAACATTTATTGAAGACATACAACATCCCAGGCCCTATGCTGAATGATTTGCATGAACTGTGTGCTCTTCAACCTCACAACAACCATGTAATATAGCATTTTTATTATTCCCAAATAACAGATAAGGAAACTGGGGCACAGAAATAGTCACTGAATTGCCCAAGATCACACAATTAAGTAAGGCAGAATATTATATAAAGTCAGGCAATCAACTGCAATTCTCCAATTGCAGTCATGAAGAACCTTCTATTTATAGACTCAGCTCTGCTTGGCAAAGTAAGAACCAACAAAACAAGATCACCCTGGATCAGTAGAATCTCCTGGTAATACCTGCTTTCCCAGAGGGGGACCCACACTAGCTCAACTTTCAGAATTGAGGAAGGCAATGCAACATCTAAAGTGCCTGGTTTACTGAACCCTGACATGACAGCCCATAGCAGTCCTTTCTTTGGAGACGTCACTCTTAAAGAGTCCACATTTTAATATGAGGTCAATGAACAACACAAAGTTGTGATGAGGTGAAAATCAGCCACTGTTCCAACATCCAGTAATTTTAACATATATTTAAGGAATGACAGGGACATGATTAGGCATGGGACTTTTGATATATAATTTAAATCATCAAAATGAATAGAATTAAAAAAGAATTTGAACCTCAAAGGCTGAAGGACTCTTGAAATATCCAGATGAAGAAATACTTCCCATCTTTTTACATATCAATCATTAATTCGTGATCACCAGAGTGTCTTTACAAATTTGGGCGTTCCATTTATTTTTGTGGAAACAAAATCAACTGAGAATGTGGCAGTTCTATCATCTATAGAATAAAAGCTCAACTAGGTTGTTGAAGTTGAAATCAGAGATAATGATGATTAAAAAAAAAGATTTAAGCTGATAATACTGGCTGTTGCACCAGCCCTGAAGGGCAAATAGTTGCATCTTATTCAAAGGCTAACAAGACACTTGACTGAACCCTAACCTCATTCCCCCCACAGTAAATCTTGCTACCCTTCTCTCCAGTAGGAAATTTTGTCTTTCCCCAAACATGTCGTGCCATGTTCTTCATGCCTCCATGCATTTATCCACACTGTCCTTGGAACACCTTCCTCATCTCCTCCTAGTCACTCAAGAGTCAGCCCCACGGTTATCTTCTTGGGTTGTCACTGGCCACCCAAGGCTGAACCTCTGGGTTATCTCAAAAGGCACACTATAGGACTTGCAGCATTTAAACCTTTTGCCCTCTGATTACTTGCTTTACATGACCACATCCTTCAATGGACAGTGAATTTGCAGAAGAAATGTGTCTTATTTACATTAGTATCTTTATAGTACCTAGACAATGACATACAGTAGAAATGCAAGCTTAAGGGATAGATATTGAAGGAGCATGCTACTTTCTGGAAGAGTACAGGAGAGAGAGGCTACCATAACCCAAAGGCTGAGAGACTGTAACTGGATAAAAGCAGACAAAGCCAACAGGACCCCAGGTGAACAGGATTAGAACTAAAAAGTGGAAAGATGCAGCCTAGAGAAAGTTGAAAGCAAATATGCCATGGTTACAGTGATTTTTTTTAAAACCCAAGGTCAACTTGAGAGATAGTCTTAAAGGAAGAGAAAAATGAGCTTTCACTAAAATATGAACTATATTATATGGAAATAATCATCTTTAGAGTCGTTATGGAAAACATTATTTTAATTTTCAATTGGGCCTACTGGTTCTTTATTGACAAGGATAATTTCTCTTTCTAAATCGCCTTAATAGGTAAACAGCAAACATCTCACTCGATTCCTACTGCCAACTGTAATTATGAGTCATTCTAGTTCTCTTCTAAACCTCTAATGGTGATGAGCAGAGAATTACCCACATCAGCTGCTTTTCTAAGCAGCCATCACATCACAATCTATTCTTAGTTATACTGAAGAACTAGTAATTTCACCACTAAAGAAAAACAGCAATAATTCTCATTCATTGGTTGCCCCGAATTACCCCGTGCTGGAGTCAAAATAGAATTTCCTCTCAGACTGTTTCCTCTGCAATTCCTCCAGCGAATGCAAGGGCTCATACTCTTCCATTCTGGATAATGAGCCATTATGCCGCTGTAGAAAGCCAAAGGTAACCTGAAAACTTGTGTTTGATGGATAGCAGAGCCCAACTCGAATCCAGTCATTCCTATAAAGGAGAGACAATAAAAACATGAATTCACATTTGAGCCAGTACATTTTGAGTATTACAGCATATGTAAATTTTAGCCATCGTCTTCTCCTCCTTAAATTTCTTCTTTGTATGGAGCCACTAACAATGAAAGTCCTGAATCCTAACACACTAATGAATCATCGACTTTTACATGTTACCCAAATTTCTCTCCTCAATATACGTACAACAATGATATGGCTTATAAAAAATTCTTGGTTTCAATAGGACTTCAGGGAATGTGAATAGAAGCTGGATAAAATGTACTTAGATACTGCAAGCAGATAATAAAATTGAGACGTTTGGGTATGGGTATACTAAAATGGAAGAAACACTAACAGCCTGATAGTGGAAGTGTACACTGGTAAAATCTTTCCAAATAATTTTTTTATTCATAAATATATTTTTATCTTTTATAATTACCTTAGGATAAATTGTTAGTGGTAAATTTGCTAGAAATAAAGGTGTATGCATTTTTAAAGTCTTTGATGAATATTACCAAATTGCCATAGTGTTTTTCTTACCTAATGTTCTAAGATTTAAAATTAATACTTTTTGAAAACCATTAAGAATATTTTCCTCTTTTTTATCATTTCTTTTTTTTTTGGCATTCTTTAAGTTGTGGCAAAATATACATGTGGTAACATAAAATTTACCATTTTAGACCTTTTTTCACTTTACGGTTTAGTGACATTAAGTGCATTCACAAGGTTGTACAACCATCACCACTATCCATTTCCAGAACTTTTTAATCATTCAAAACAATTTTAAAACAATATGTAACAATGCCTTAAAATTGTTCACACAGATTTCATCTAGTAATCCCACTAAGAAATTAGAAATACAGACCAAAAATGTATAAGAAAAGATATTCTACCCAGTAACATTTGTAATACCAAAAGGGGGAGAGAAGCAGGAGAAAAACAATCTAAATGTTCATAGGGGAATGGAGTACTTAAATAAATTTTGGCATGTTTATATGCTCAGAGAACACTTGAGGGTGGAGAGACATGAGACCCCTATAAATGTTTATAATGCTTCAATTTGATTAGAAGAATTATAGGTTATTGTACTTTTTTAAATGTTTTTCTGTATTTCCTTATTTTGTTTAATGAATAAGTACAGCTTTTATAACTTTTAAACCGTTATTTTCAAAAGTGCCACTATGACAAAATCCATGACCTCTCTATAATTAGATTAAATTTGGAAAAAAAATTATCCATCTCCTCCTCTTGCCTCTGCCCATGACGTAACTTTTACAAACTTTTGATAATTAAACAGGAAAGTTGGACTGAATTTCAAGCCCATATGGAGTTTTGAAACTTCTGGGCTCATCCTTTTTTTCACTTTAAAATCTTTTTACTTTTTTAGTATTTATTCAAAAGTTATGCCTTGTAGGTGCAGAACCCTGCATACCATTTGATTATAATACCTCACCTCAGATTCATAACCTGCCAGATATAACTTTTTGGATTACGGATCACTCTTTCACATATCTCCTCCACCCTCTCTGACGATTGTTTCTTCTTTCATTGACTTCTAGGCAGCTCACTGATGGGGGTGACAATATCAGACTGGCTTTTAGAACCCGCACCCTGGACACAATGTGGACCAAGGATTGAAGGTGGAGGGAGGTGGGGAGACCGAGTAGGAGGCTGCTGCAGGGATCCAGGCAAGAGAGGAAAATGACCTAAACTCAGTCACAAGCAGTGACGGTGGAAAGAAGTGGAGAGATTTGAAAACATTAAGCAGATAGGATCAACAGGGCTTGGCCACTGATAGGATGGAGAAATGAGAGAAAAGAAAGAGGCAAGGATGAGTCCTGAGATTTTTTTGGCTTGGTTGACTCAGTAAGTGAAGGTGCAATTGTCCAGCAAGGGCATAGAGAAGCAGCAGCCAGTGTTACAGGAAAATAGTAATGGTTCAGTTTAGAGCATGTGCCAGAGGCCTATCATCTCAGAATAAGAGCATCTACCATGATGTTCAGCCATCCTTAGAGGGGAATTCCTACATGTTCTATGTCCATCTCTGTTCATTCCAATTGGGTATTTTAAGAGAGTTCTGATGAGTCAACCTTTATGACCAGTCAGGTGAACAAACCAATTTTTCAGGTACATATCTGAGCAGTTTCATGGAGTCCCATGGGTTAACCATCACACGTCTAGATAGTCCCAGCTCTTGTTGCTAGTCTCATCTTCTGTCACTTCCCCGACCTATGCTCCCATCACACTCAATCCATCAGTCCCTGAGCAGAACTAGCCCTTTCCCAACTCTGCTGCTTTTGTAACAAAACTGATCACTTGCTATCACTTCTCTGAGCAGCCTGGCCCAACTCCCTTAGGCAGAATAGTTGCTCTTATCTTTTGTCCCTTAAAAAATAGTACTGGTTTATTTACTTAAATTTTGTTCCACCTGTATACTGCGAGCTCCTGAAAGGCAAGTACTTCTCTCAGTCATCTTTATATCAACTGGCATACAGTAAACGCTTAAATAAATTAATGCAAAAATAGAGCCCTTGGGGCTTCCCTGGTGGCGCAGTGGTTGAGAGTCCGCCTGCCGATGCAGGGGTCACGGGTTCGTGCCCTGGTCCGGGAAGATCCCACATGCTGCGGAGCAACTAAGCCCGTGAGCCATGGCCGCTGGGCCTGCGCGTCCGGAGCCTGTGCTCCGCAACGGGAGAGGCCACAGCAGTGAGAGGCCCGCATACCGCAAAAAAAAAAAAAAAAAAAAAAAAAAAAAAAAATAGAGCCCTTGATTGAAAGTAATATTATTAGTGCAGACAACTGAGAAATCAAGAAGGGATAGAAAGATGCTTTCACATTCTGGCAGGGATGGCAAATACCTGGCATTATCCATGCCACAGTTCTTCCACTTCTTGTCCATTGCTGACATGACTAATCAGTCACACTACTCTCTTCTGTCAAGTCTAAACTTGGCCTCAAAAATCTTTTTACTTTATAGGTAACCAAGTGCTCAGTTGGAACACCAGATAAAATTTATTCCCATCCCAGCTACAGAGAATTAAAGTATTCAGCAGATGGTATTAAAACCTACCATTAAATGGCTTTCTGCCCACAATTCCTTGATCACAGAGGAAAAAGACATGCTTTTAATAGGACAGAATTCAATTTATACAATCTCTTAATTCCATCAATATAACATTATAGCCTCCCCACAGGAGGAACAAAGTACATAAAGTTGGAGTTCTTTACTTGCTACAAAGAAGATAGATTATTGTTTTTCTCCACTAAATTATTACTTGCCCAACTATTTGAAATAACAGTAATAGAAGCATACTTGTTGAAGTTTATGAGGTATAGAAAAGCAGTCTTCGGTGCTGGCCCATTCCAGTGGATGGTGTAGCCCTTCTCCAGCATGATCACAGGCTGGTACTGTGGAAAGGTTGCCTTCTGGTTAATTCCCCGGAGCACCATAGGGTAGGCTGGATACTCATCTCGTGTGATGGTCATAGTCAGATTCTGCGTGCTCCATGTCTGCACATAGACCTTCAAAAATTAATTAAGGATTAAAGGGAAGAGAATGAAAATTTAAATAGCTAAAGAAAACATATCTAGCACAAAGTCAAATGTCTCTACTTTCAAAAGAGAGATTCTATGATCCGTGCCAGACTGAGTAGTAGCCAACTTCTTCCTAAGCTCCACTTACAATGAAGGCTGCTTAAACTGAAATAGTAAAAACAGACCATGTGTTCTGCTAGCCAAGATCTTCATCATCTCTTCCACAACAGGCCAGCTTATTCGTTAGAATATAAAACCTTTGTGGTTTACATAGCCTGTCAAAGAAATCCCTCAATATGAAGTATACACATACAAAAAATTAGTAAATTAATGTGAAAACTGATACCCTCTAGTCAAATCTGAAAGACTTTCCTCTGAAATAAGAGATGGAAATTTAAAATATCTCGGAGCTTTGGCTTTCAATTTTCCATGACCTACATCAGCCCAAGAAGTCATTTTCCACCCATTAAAAAAAAAGTTATATAAAGTGTTCTGCAAAAACTGGAAAAACATATTAAACTGAGGCAAATTTGAAAGCCTTGAATTTATTCCAGTGGCATTTGAGCCCCATACTGTGCCAAAACAAAATCTTCCCCAAATGCATCCTCCAAAGAACAAAACCTCAGAACAATTTCCTAAAACAAATCAGTATCCTGTAACAGAATTCCCCAGACGTGTTAAAACATTTGCAGAATGTTGCATTTAACCCACGCCACTTCTCTATGTTTTCTTTCTCTGATTTCTGCAGTTTTATCCATATTGATTCCTCAATTATAAATTCTTTGAGCCAGAAAGTCTTCTTAACTCTCATTCATGTTTGACTATAGTACTCTTCTCTGACACCACTTAAAGATTAAAATAGAGATAGGAAATATATATTTTGAGACTACTTTTAAATATATATGTTTAATATATTTATTTATTCTTTATTTAAATGTTTATATTTGATCTGTACTACATTATATAATAGGTTAAAATATAATAGAATACACTCCCCCAAAACACACACATATATATCCTGCCTTCTTCCAAATCCAAGAAGGATTTGAGATGGCACATTCTCCTTATGTTACCACCTTTCTTCCCGAGCATCTTTACCCTTGGGTCAGCAGAGAACAGACATCCCATTAAAATATACTTACAAATAGCTAAAGAATGATTATTCTATCTTGAGATCCAGTTGCTTCTACCTTTTGCTAAAAAATACAGTATTATACATCATCCAAGAAATCACAAATGGCTACATGTCTGGGCTCCCAGCCCAAATTCCAAATTCTCAGGAGAAAATTTCTGTCCTACCATTCCCAGAGCCACCTGGGCAGTATTAGACACTTTTTCCTTTCTTCATCTTCAAATAAAAATTACTACTTTGCTTTTTAAGATAGAAGTTATCAGGTTCACATTCTCAAATACCTTAGAAAATCCAAAGACTATATAGAGACATTTATAATAAAATATAAAGTTTTCATGAGTGAGCACATACCACTTTAAGACAGACAGATACATGTACCTTTGAATACACATGGCTGGCAATTTAACTAAAACTGTAGCTACTAAAGAATTAAAAGCTTTTTATCTGTTTTAATTCTAGAATTTCTATATCTTCTTGGGCATTAATGAGTCAACTTAATTTTAGAGGGCAATTCTGGTTAAGAATAAAACGAATGGAAGAAGAAATCACATTTTCAACCACATTCTTTTCTTCTTTATTTTACTATAATTATTTCTCCATCCTTTCCTTGTCCTTCCCAGAACTTAGGCAAGTATGACTCCTCTCGCTCCCATGGGGATGAGAAATCCCACAACAAAGAAGCTAATACTCCATTAAAATAAACCAGAGAAAGCTCTCTAATATTTACCCCTCTTAAGCCCTTTGTCTTGTCTATAAATGAGAATCTTTTTAAAGTTTTCTTTTTAATTTAAGAATCATAGCATTCTTTAACAGTCATGATTCAAAGTCTGAAGAGTAATAAAGAATTCTGCTCCAAGAAGCTCCCACCCACTATAGAAAGCTTAGATGGTAGAAACCACATACAACTTAGGGGGCTCAAGAAGTTGAAAAGCAGGAGCCACAAACACACCGTTGATGGGCAAAGTAGCCAGAGCTCAGTGGAGGGGCTCCATCACAGAACTGGTCCTTCCCCAGGAAGAACCCACCCTGCAAATAAGAGCACTCAGCAGCACATTAACAAGGGAGGCTTCTTTCCTGCCTTTCAGGCTATCAGAGCCCAGTCTGCCTTGGAAGATACTTTGCTCTTCCTCTAATTCTCCTCTCCATGCTCCAATTATCCTTTTCCTTTATTCTTTTATCTCTCTTAACATCTATTATTAAATATGACCATATAATTGTCTAATATATGGAAATAAAATTCTGCTCTCTTCAAAATTCTGGGCAACTGGTACCTCCATTCTGCAGTCTTTCATCCATCAAATACCACTATTAAAATCATCTTTGCAACTTAGAGCCCTGCTCTTCAAATAATACTAATTGCAGCAAGCACTTCACTATGTGCTAGGCCACGGGTGAAATGCTTTACCAACACTCGTGCATTCTATCCTCACAACAGCCAGGTACGAGAGGATCTAATATTATCCTCATTGAGCAGAGGCACAGATCAATTAATTAATTTACCCATCTCATATTTAAGGAAATAACAGAGCCAGAATTCAAACCCTTGCAATCTGGTTCCGGCGTCTGTGCTCTTAACATACTACCTCCCTAATTATTCCATCCTCTTAAACTGGGTATACAGTTAATAAATGCACACTAGCTTAATGTTTTCAAAGAAGTGTTTCCCAATCTATATCATCCCCTTCATATTTTCATAGACATTATATCATAATATAATTTGCAGAATTTCCTTGGATTCCTTCCTTGTCCACTCATTCCAATTCCTAGCTCTGTTTCTGAGAACATCTCACTTTCCGTGTGATCTATTGATATTCTGCCTCACAAGTCAGAGACCCTAATTTAGAGATAAAATGGAGATAATAACCCTGAAAGTGAAGAGTGAAACGCCCTCTCAGGGGACACAGCTGTAGCACAGCAAAAAAAACCTGGCCTAGGAACTCAGGAAATATGGGTTCTCACCCCAACTACATCCCAACCATATTTAACCAAGAGCAAGTTATCTGACTTTTCTTGGGCTCACTTTTTCACTTTTAAATTGGTTTGGAGTGGGGGAACTTTAAATAAAATTCTGTGAGTCTATGATTCCTAATGAATTTTTTTCTTTTTTTTCCCCTAAAAAAAAAGACCCAAAAAACCCATGCTTTGGAAAGTATCAATCATCCCGAAGAGCTGAAGATTACTCCTCACAGAAGCAGTGTTGTCAGGAGCTGGTAAGGAAATCAGGCATAGATTCTGGCCTACCTGGGCATAGTTCCCACTGCACACCACTGCATTCCATTTGGTAACATTTACACAGCTTGGATGGCGGATCAGGTAGTTGTCAATTCTTCCCACGTAAGCATCCTTGTATCCTGTCACAGAGCCATCAGTGTCATGGAATATGGAGTTCTTATCACCATCTAGCTCACAATCTTCAAACCAGGGACCAGGCTTTCCAAAGAAGACATTGAGAGACACCTGAAAGGACATCATAAAATGAGGGCTCCTGCCATGTTAGCCAGCATTCCCTGCAAGGACCCAACTTCATATCCATTATAATTACTTTAAGGTTAAAGCAGTTCTTTGTCACAGCATAACTATCAACCAACATTTTTTTTTTTTTTTTTTTTTTTGCGGTACGCGGGCCTCTCACTGTTGTGGCCTCTCCCGTTGCGGAGCACAGGCTCCGGACGCGCAGGCTCAGCGGCCATGGCTCACGGGCCCAGCCGCTCCGCGGCATGTGGGATCCTCCCAGACCGGGGCACAAACCCGTGTCCCCTGCATCGGGAGGCGGATTCTCAACCACTGCGCCACCAGGGAAGCCCTCGACCAACATTTTTGATTAATTATGACATGCACGGGGAAAAAAATTTCCCAAAGCCTTGTAGAGTTCAAGCAGCAAGCGTTCAACTTCATCTTTGGTGTTTTCCTTTTTTTAACTTAAAAACTATTACCTGTTCCCCAGATAAAACTAATCCATGGTAAGAGAAACTAGAATAGTTGTGGGAAGGGGGACTATGCAGTCATATGTATTTGTTAAAACTTATAAACTTTATACTTAAGATCTCTGCGTTTCCCTGTATGCAAACCATACCTCAATTAAATAAAAATCTATTATAAGTTCTATCTCCTGAGCTAATCATTTTATTTCACTCCAAATGCTTTAGTTAACTTGTTAATGACTCCTCTCACCAAAAAGTAAGTACAGTTCCAAACTAAAACACAATCTAAGTGTTGCCTTGGTATGGTTGCATGACCACTGGACTCACTATAACTTGTTGAAAAGTGTGTGTTATCTTCTCTCTCCTCAACATAGACCAAGTCCAGCTCAGTAATTTTCATGTCGGGTAATTCAATGCCCTTATCGAACACATAGTACACACAGCTGCAAAGCAGGCTGCAGGTTACATGCTTTATAATCTTTAGCTGCTTCTTATTAGTGGTACGTTACTAATGTTATTCAATCCATGCAGATACACCTCTACAAGGCTTTTATTGGGAAGTTTTAAAATCAGCTGAACATCTAAATGATAAGCAGCTCAATGGAAAATCAGTGATGTGTGGGACAAGTGGCTCTAAATTCTTAGTTCTAGGATCTTTTCTCTTTTTCCTTATACCTCCTATGGTTAAATCTAAAAGAAGTCTAGGGCATATTGTCCACCTTTTTAGGAATAACAAATATGACAGACCATTCCCTTTATGAATGGTTTCAGAGCATTGCCACCTTAGAGAATTACAGGCAGATGAAACACTAAACTCAAACGGCATGGATTCTCTTAGGCTGTTAGAACTCTAGAACTCTGCAACAAACGAAACATCTAAAAACTGTTTTTTCAGTATGACCATGTCAGTGATCACCAAACTCTGTGCATGGGGAAACCCATGTGGGCAGTAAGCGAACATCTAACCTCTACAATGGAGAGGTAATCCAAGAACCACCCTATTTATTTACATGGGACCCTATCCACAGTGTAGGATAGGGTCCCACGTGTAGTGTAGGCCCCTGGAGTTATGTGGCCTAGAAGAGAACTAGTCAACCAAGCTGACAACCCAGTTTGTACGTGTGCCTCTGTTCCATGCCTCAGCTATTCATGAAAACCAGATATAGACTTTGGTAAACTATCTTTAAGTTCTCTTTAAACTGGGCAACCACAGAGTTTGCCTGGGGACGTGAATGAGAGAACTATGAGCCACTTTCCAATTGTGGCTGCCTGTGGGAGCAGAAAGCAATATGGTCTGAGACTCAATCTCTACACCACTGTTATCTTAAAAGTGGAAAGAAGGGGAGAGGCTGGGGGTATATAATCAGATTGTCCTGTGTATTAATGGTAAAGAGCGTACTGACGAAACTACTAAGAAAACTATTTCTGTGGCCTACAGCATTGTAAACAATTATTTCTAAGTCTTCTTTGCAATCTTCATAAAAATCTTCCAATAGTTCATATAAGAAATAACCTAATTTGTTTCATATCACCCCACTATTCCTCTTCTTTCCCAATCTTTTATCCTCTAGTTCCCCAGAAGAATAGACCCCAGAAAAGTAAAATACCAGGTAAAACCCAAATCTCTTCATGGATTATTATACTGAATTTCACCAAATTATATGTCCTCTTGTTCCTATGAAATTCTACAATTCCCATCCCCGTGTCATCACTTTAAGTCATTTTCCCTTTGAATATATCACCAGAATATCAGAAATACTCCAGGTCATATGGGACTCCTGTTCTGACCTTGAACTCAGCAGGACAGAGTACATGGAATTAGGAGTTGCTCTTGCATAGATTTCTCCTCCCAATAGTAAAAACTCAGCACAAACCCTTCATTTGTGTTTTCGTCCTTGGAAATGTGCCATCCCTCCTCTTCCCACCATACTCACTGTGTAGGAACCATGAGAACATACTTACATGTGGACCAAACTTCACAAGGGAGATGTTATTCCTGGGGGTTATCTGCCAAGAATTCTTCATGAGGAAGCCAATAGCACTGGTATGCCTATCTGGAGTTGGCACATATTGTTTGAAAGTGCACCTGGTGACATGAATGGGCCCATCATAGATCTGAAAGCCTCTAATTGGGAACGTCCTGTTGAAATACAAGATTTTGTTTAATGCATATGGGCCCGTCCCTTTAACAGCACTTCACTTGCGTACTTGTTTTATAAATACTGTTGAATATCCCATATACACTAAGCACAATTCTAGGATACAGTGGTAACCAAGCAAGATCTCCAATCAAATGAAACCTACACTGCAGTGAGAAAGGCAAACAGAAAAACAATGGACAATTTCAGATAATAAGTGCTTGAAGAAAGTAAAGACATAGTAATACAATAGACTGGGTAGAAGAGAGATGTTATTTTGTATAGAATGGAGGCTTGTCTGAAAAGGTGACTTGGCTTCCTTGAATCAACTCAGTTAAGATCTTTTCTTTGATAACTCATATACTTTAGCTTTAGTTCCAAAATCTCTAGCATGAGAACAAAAGACAAATCTGTGCTTAAACAGAGAGAACCTCCTTTCAAGCCACTAAATGATAGTAGTAAGGAGAGATGATATGCTTAAAAGTACAAAAGTGTAAGTCTGCAAGGCTTACTATGTCAAAGGGGATGGCTAGATTGAGAAATTCATTTTATTCATTTTACTCCTTTCTGTTCCAACACAAACTCCTTAACCTACTAATCATATACTATTAACCATAATTAATATATAAAACCCATAATATTCTGGATCTCTTGGGTTTTTCCCCTATTACGTTCTTAATGGCATTGCAGAGGACCTCTATAGCAACTAATTAGTTTACAACTTGGTGGTGTTTTACAATAAAAACATAGACGCTAGCAAGCAAATCAAATAGCCTAGTTAAAAATCTATGCCTCTTGATGTGTTTCCAAGGATACATCACAAAACAGTCCTCTGCCATAGAAAAGGTTGTAAAGATACAGTAAAATAAAAACTGGATCCATTGACCAATTAGGAGTCTTCATTTCGAAAATTCCTCCTTAGCAAAGAAGCAATAGCATTTCGAAATAAAACTAAAGGCCAGTGTAAAATAAAAATAATGGAATTGAATTGGCCACCATTTTTACTGCAGCCCATACCCAACTAATACAGCCTTTTTTCTTTAATTTACATATTAGAAGAGGCAGCTTTAGCCTAGTTGTAAAGAGCAGAGCACTGAAGCCAAACTAACAGGGTTCGAGTCCCACCTTAGCTATTTTTAGTAAGTTACTCACTTATAAAGCAGGATGATGACAGCACCTGCCTCACTGGGCTTTGCAAGGATTAACTGAATAATAAAGTATTTTAGAACAGGGCCTAATACATCATAAGCATTTAATAAATGTTAGCCATTAAAAATTCATGAAGTTCCTTTCCTAGTGGCTTCCACGGTCTAACAGGAGTTCTACACATAATGTAGCTTATAGTAAAGACGTTCAATATTTCCCAACAACAAACACAGGTGAGAGGAGCCAAGCATAGGCTGCCCTTTGCCAGAAGCTAGTTAAGCCCTTTGGCCAACACTCATTACCTGTCCACCAAAGCCAACTATCTATTTGCCCCATCGCCCTGACGTGTCCTAGCCCAATATCCAGACACAGGGTATAGCTTTAAGGGAATTGATGTTTGATGAATTCTGACATTAGCTCCAATGTAAGGCCTTTAGAACACTAGTTTTTCTCTACCTGGTTTTCTTACGAGTAAAATGACAATTCCAAACTGTGTCTCAGAACTGAGGTACAGATTAATTAGGTAATAGTTCCCTAAAAGTTCTGAAGAATCTTTCTAGTACTAAGTACTATTTTAATGACTGTGATTATTTTGGCAGAAAACATGCCAAAAGTCCACCCCCATACCCTTTCAACATCTGAAACATTGTTAATTATAAAGCTGTAGTTAGGTTTTGAGTCAGCTTTGGCATCTATCACCTCATTTTCTAGGACTCTTTTCAATAGGTAATTTCCTTTTTCCAGTGGCTATTTCTGAAAACTAACATCACATATTGAGGGAAAACTGACTCAATGTCCGTAGTTTATGGTTTGGCAATTTTCTCAAGAAAGAAAAAAAAGATTACCAGCTTATATAAGGCCTTATACAGGAAGGATAAACAAGATAGGTTCCTTCATTATAAAATTGATAATGAAATCTATAACGTGTTTAATAGTTAATGCTCCAGAATTCCAGAGGATAATACACACAATAGTAATAGCAGCAATAATAACAACAGGAATAATAGTTTTAATAATAATAAGATAAGGTGGGAAAAGTGTCACAGTGGGAACCAATCGATACAGGATTATTACAGAAACTTTTGTAAGGGTTAGGTTTTCATTTATTGCTTAAATTTAATACTCCTCTGATAAAGCAATGCTTACCTGTTTCTGGGTAATGTCCGAGGCTTCTGGTCTATTCCTCCAGTGCCTACATATTTGTTCTGACCACCCTGAAATCCGTAATTCCTGCTCTCCCCAACAAAGAGAGATTCAGATACCTCTTGGCTGGAACCTTCATCACTTGGGAAGCTTCCGTCACTGTTAAAATGAGAATAATTATTAACCACACATCTCCAGGAAATTTAAATTGACCCTCAAATGAAGGCAAGCTATAACTTTAAAAACCTAAAAATTTTCAAAGTAGCCAGTAGCTTTTTCTGATACATATTAGTGAGTCATCAAAAGGTGCCTCAAGGGCTTCCCTGGTGGCGCAGTGATCAAGAGTCCTCCTGCCGATGCAGGGGACACGGGTTCGTGCCCCGGTCCGGGAAGATCCCACATGCCGCGGAGCGGCTGGGCCTGTGCGCCATGGCCGCTGAGCCTGCGCGTCCGGAGCCTGTGCTCCGCATCGGGAGAGGCCACAACAGTAAGAGGCCCGCGTACCGGAAAAAAAAAAAAAAAGTGCCTCAAAATTGAACATACCTCTTATAAATTAATGTGTTTGGCAAATTAGATTTAAACAAATGAGATTTAATTTACAGCAACAACTAATTATTTCAGTCCCAAGCAACAATAATGCAAATGAGGAGAATAAACTTGCCCTGGACAATAATTAGAGGACAAGCATGTTTAAGACGGCAATGAGAATAACTGCTATCTGGAGAAAAATATATAACATAAAAAGTTTAGTTCTAAAACAAAAAACAAAAAAAACAAGAAAAAAAAAAAAGTTTAGTTCTTAAAGACCATTGTGAAATTAGACCAACTTCTAAGAAAGAAAATATTTATCTGCTCCCAACTTTTACTCCCTTCCTCTTTATTCCCCTACTTTTTAAGACCTTTAATCTAAAGCTCAAGTGTTTTCTTTTAAGCAAAAAATATGGTGGGCCTACCCTTCATTGTAATTCCAGCTAGATTCATCTCCTAATTTGGTATAAATTCAATTAATCAATAAAAATATATTTTTGGCCCTCAAGTGGCACCAGGAAGTGAGTGCTAATTTTTTAAATGTTAATAAATGATATAACATTCCTGTGTTATCAAAAAATATATATCAAGGTTATTTTACCTTACAGCTTTAAAATAATCAGATAAGTATTTTTAAAAGTAATTACAAACCTGGCAAAGGTCAGTCCTATTCCATTATCTGCAAATCTGTAAGAAAAACAATGAGGGAACATTTTAATTTATCACATCATATAGGAAGAGGTAATTCTCTCAAAATATTGTCATAAAATCCAGGAAGTTCCAGTAATGTTTACTGTCCAAGACTACACAAAAATTTCACTTTCCAATAATGAAAAGCATAGGCTCCACAGTGAAGGCACCTGGTTCCAATCTCAGCTTTGCCAATTACTAGCTGTGTGACCTTGGGCAAGTTATTCAACCTGTTTGCCCCTCAGTTTTCTCACCTAAAGGTTGAAATAATAATATAAGCTTCCTCATAGAATACTTGAAAGCATTAAAATGCTAATTAGTGTCAACTATTTAGAACAGTGTCTGGCACAGAGTAAGCAGCAGGTGTTAGCTATAATTATAATTTTTATCATTATACTTGGCCCCCATATCTGTGTGTTCTGCACCCACAGATTCAAGCAACTGTGGATCAGAAATATTAAAAAAAAAATTCTGGAAAATTCCAAAAAGCAAAACTTACATTTGTCCAGTGCTGGCAATTGTTTACATTGCATTTACAACTACTTAGAGAGCATTTACATTGTCTTGGATATAATAAGTTATAGAGATGATTTAAAGTATACAGGAGGGGCTTCCCTGGTGGCGCAGTGGTTGAGAGTCTGCCTGCCGATAGAAGGGATGCGGGTTCGTGCCCCGGTCCGGGAAGATCCCACATGCCATGGAGCGGCTGGGCCCGTGAGCCATGGCCGCTAAGCCTGCACATCCGGAGCCTGTGCTCCGCAACGGGAGAGGCCACAACAGTGAGAGGCCCGTGTACCGCAAAAAATAAAAATAAAGTATACAGGAGGATGTGTGTAGGTTATATGCAAATACTATGCCATTTTACATAAGGAACTTGAGCATCAGGATTTTGGTACTCATGGGGAGTCCTGGAACCAATCCCCCACGGATACCAAGGAATGACTAATTTTTAACATTTAGATCATGGTATTCTCTTCAAAACTTTTCAACATTAATACCCAAGCTATTTCTACAGATTTTATACAATATCCATTTTTTTTGCATGATAAAAGTCAGAGATGATGGTAAAATGCCAAGCAGCTAACGTCAGTACCAGCCGGAAAAAAACATTTTTCTAGACTCCTGAACACCAAATCTTACCTCAACATACATCAGACTTCTCCTAAAATTATACAAATGGAAAAGAAGTGAGATGCTTACTGCCTCAAGTCATGTTAAGACATAAGTCAACAGACTTATTAAGGGAGAATTCAAAACTTTTATTTTGAATGGCAGTGGAAGAGCATTAGGAAACTGAGTTTCCAAAAGGAAGAAAAAAAATGCAGGTAGGTTCAAAATCTTTATTTAGCTCTCTGACATAGACCATGTTTGTTACATAAAGTTAAAGTCCCAGTTTCTGTTTAATCTCATCAAAGAGCTCTCATGTCACCAGACAAGTTCAGTTCCAATAAAAGCAGCAGAATGAGACGATTCCAAACATTTGCAGTCAGTTAATGCTGGCATATTTCCTCAGAGCTTGTTCTATTAGTAATGATACTATGATTCCAGAAACCACCACTGTACTTTCAGTCTACTGGGTTTTTTAAAAAGCCTTAAAAAATGAATACATCAGTATCATCAGATAATAATTTCATAGAAGATACCCACGCTGAATTCTGAACGACAATGTCTCCCCCTCTGACCCAAGCTCCGTTATCATTATTTTTAAAAGCAATGAGCCTGTCAATTAAAGCAGCAACACGTGGCTTTTCAGGGTCTGCATCCTGATGAGGTCGAAACCTTGGGGTTAGGAGAAAAAAAAAAAAGACTTTTAAAAAGAGTAATGAAAAGGCAATGTAAATAAGCTATTTACGATTATAAGCTTAAGTGTCAAAAAGCAGAATTTAACTTTGAACAAAACAAAACTAAAAAAAAAACTCCTTAAGACACAACTTAATTATTTGCATTTCAAATATTGGAAAAGAATACAAATTTGCAGAGAACTCTTTCATATTTCATAGTTTATTTTTAATCAATTTATATTATAAAAGTGACATTATAGAACACTAAGCACTGAAACCATTTCAAAAATAAACAAAAAAACCTCAGACCAGGAAATATAGTATGTTTTCACAAATTCTCAAGCTACATGATATTAATATAAACTTACTGAGTAAATTAATCATATATTTCAACATACATATATGTGAACCACAGTATTATTTGAGTTGTGTGCTGCTGAAATGCTTTAGATAGAAAACTGGATCCAATATCTTTAAAAAGCCTAAATTTAAAATAGACTATATTTATGGAATATTACTTAGCCATAAAAAGAATGAAATTCTGTCATTTGCAACGTGGATGGCCCTAAAGGGTATTCTACTTAGTGAAGTAAGTCAGACAGAGAAAGACAAATACTCTATACCCTATCTCCCAGTCCTGTCAAAGTCCTGCAGTCAAATCCCGCTAGGCTTCAAAGTCTGATTCTCTAGGAATTCCTCCTCCCGTTGCCAGCCCCCCAGCTTGGGAAGCATGACATGGGACTCAGAATCTTCACTCCAGTGGGTGGACTTCTGTGGTATAAGTGTACTCCAGTTTTTGAGTCACCCACTCAACAGTTATAGGATTTGATTTTCTTGTGATTGAGCCCCTCCTACCGTCTCATTGTGGTCTCTCCTATGTCTTTGGAGGTGGGGTATCTTTTTTGGTGAGTTCCATTGTCTTCTTGTCATTGATTGTTCAGCAGTTAGTTGTGATTCCGTTGCTCACAATACTCTATACCCTACCTCCAAAGAAACAGAGACTCCACTCTTGGCGGGCACACACAAACTAGTGTGTGCATTTGGACCCCGGGGAAGGAGCAGTGATCCCCATAGGAGACTGAACCAGACCTACCTGCTAGGGTTGGAGGGTCTTCTGCTGAGGCATGGGGTGGCTGTGGCTCACCGTGGGGACAAGGACACTGGCAGCAAAAGTTCTGGGAAGTACTCCTTGGTATGAGCCCTCCCAGAGTCTGCCATTAGCCCCAGCAAAGGACGGGTAGGCTTCAGTGTTGGGTCGCCTCAGGCCGAACAACGAACAGGGAGGGAACCCAGCTCTACCCATCAGCAGACAAGCAGATTAAAGTTTTACTGAGCTCTACCCAACATAGCAACAACCAGCTCTACCCACCACCAGTCCCTCGCATCAGGAAACTTGCACAAGCCTCTCAGATAGCCTCATCCACCAGAGGCCAGGCAGCAGAAGCAAGAATAACTACAATTCTGCACCCCGTGGAAGGAAAACCACATTCACAGAAACACAGACAAAATGAAAAGGCAGAGGACTGTGTACCAGATGAAGGAACAAGATAAAACCCCAGAAAACAACTAAATGAAGTGGAGATAGGCAACCTTTCAGAAAAAGAATTCAGAATAATGATAGTGAAGATGATCCAAGACCTTGGAAAAAGAATGGAGGCAAAGATCGAGAAGATGCAAGAAATGTTTAACAAATACCTAGAAGAATTAAAGAACAAACACCTAGAAAAATTAAAGAACAAACAAACAGAGATGAACAATACAATAACTGAAATGAAAAATACACTAGAAGGAATCAAAAGCAGAATAACTGAGGCAGAAGAACACGTAAGTGACCTGGAAGACAGAATGGTGGAGTTCACTACCACGGAACACAATAAAGAAAAAAGAATGAAAAGAAATGAAGACAGCCTAAGAGACCTCTGGGACAACATAAAATGCAACAACATTCACATAATACAGGTCCCAAAAGGAGAAGACAAGAGAGAAAGGACACGAGAAAGTATTTGAAGAGATTATAGTAGACAACTTCCCTAACATGGGAAAGGAAATAGCCACCCAAGTCCAGGAAGCACAGAGAATCCCAGGCAGGATAAACCCAAGGAGAAACACAGAGACACATAGTAAGCAAATTCACAAAAATTAAAGACAAAGAAAAATTATTGAAAGCAACAAGGGAGAAACAACAAATAACATACAAGGGAACTCCCAAAAGGTTAACAGCTGATTTCTCAGCAGAAACTCTACAAGCCAGAAGGGAGCAGCATAATATATTTAAAGTGAAGAAAGGAAAGAAACTACAACCAAGATTACTCTACCCAGCAAGGATCTCATTCAGATTCGAGGCAGAAGTCAAAAGCCTTACAGATAAGCAAAAGCTAAGAGAATTCAGCACCACCAAACCAGCTCTACAACAAATGCTAAAGGAACTTCTCTAAGTGGGAAACACAAGAGAAGAAAAGGACCTACAAAAACAAACCCAAAACAATTAAGAAAATGCTAATAGGAACATACATATTGATAATTACCTTAAACGTGAATGGATTAAATGCTCCAACCAAAAGATACAGGCTCTCTGAATGGATACAAAAACAAGACCCATATATATGCTGTCTACAAGAGACCCACTTCAGACCTAGGGACACATACAACTGAAAGTGAGGGGATGGAAAAAGATATTCCATGCAAATGGACATCAAAAGAAAGCTGGAGTAAATCAATACTCATATCAGATAAAATAGACTTTAAAATAAAGAATGTTATAAGAGACAAGGAAGGACACTACATAATGATAAAGTGATCAATCCAAGAAGATTGCCTATAAATATATAGGCACCCAACATAGGAGCACCTCAATACATAAGGCAACTGCTAACAGCTATAAAAGAGGAAATCGACAGTAATACAATAATAGTGGGGGACATTAACACCTCACTTACACTAATGGACAGATCATCCAAACAGAAAATTAATACGGAGACACAAGCTTTAAATGACACAATAGACCAGATAGATTTAATTGATATTTATAGGACATTCCATCCCAAAACAGGAGATTACACTTTCTTCTCAAGTGCACACAGAACATTCTCCAGGATAGATCACACCTTGGGTCACAAATCAAGCCTCAGTAAATTTAAGAAAACTGAAATCATATTAAGCTCCTTTTCTGACCACAACACTATGAGATGAGAAATCATTTACAGGGAAAAAAATGTAAGAAACACAAACCCATGGAGGCTAAACAATGTTACTAAATAACCAAGAGATCACTGAAGAAATCAAAGAGGAAATCAAAAAATACCTGAGACAAATTACAATGAAAACACGATGATCCAAAACTTAAGAGATGCAGCAAAAGCAGTTCTAAGAGGGAAGTTTATAGTAATACAAGCCTACCTCAAGAAACAAGAAAAATCTGAAATAAACAATCTAACCTTACACCTAAAGAAACTAGAGAAAGAAGAACAAACAAAACCCAAAGTTTATAGAAGGAAAGAAATCATAAAGATCAAAACAGAAATAAATGAAGTAGAAAAAAAGAAAACAATAGCAAGGATCAATAAAACTAGAATGTGGTTCTTTGAGAAGATAAACAAAATTGATAAAACATTAGCCAGACTCATCAAGAAAAAGAGGAAGAGGGCTCAAGTAAAAAACACTAGAAATGGGCTTCCCTGGTGGCGCAGTGGTTGAGAGTCTGCCTGCTGATGCAGGGGAGGCGGGTTCGTGCCCCGGTCCGGGAAGATCCCACATGCCGCGGAGCGGCTGGGCCTGTGAGCCATGGCCGCTGAGCCTGCGCGTCCGGAGCCTGTGCTCCGCAATGGGAGAGGCCACAGCAGTGAGAGGCCCGCATACCGCAAAAAAAAAAAAAAAAAAAAAAAAAAAAAAAACACTAGAAATGAAAAAGGAGAAGTTACAACAGACATCACAGAAATACAAAGCATCCTAAGAGATTACTACAAGCAACTCTATGCCAATAAAATGGACAACCTGGAAGAAATGGACAAATTCTTAGAAAAATATAACCTTCCAAACTGAACCAGGAAGAAATAGAAAATATGAACAGACCAATCACAAGTAATGAAATTGAAACTGTGATTTAAAATCTTCCAACAAAAAAATAAAAAAATCTTCCAACAAACAAAAGTCCAGGACCAGATGGCTTCACAGGTGAATTCTATCAAACATTTAGAGAAGAGATAACACCCATTCTTCTCAAACTCTTTCAAGAAATTGCAGAGGAAGGAACACTCCCAAACTCATTCTATGAGGCCACCATCACCCTGATACCAAAACCAGACAAAGATACTACAAGAAAACAAAATGACAGACCAATATCACTGATGAATATAGATGCAAAAATCCTCAACAAAATACTAGCAAACAGAATCCAATAACACATTAAAAGGATCATGCACCATGATCAACTGGGATTTATCCCAGGGATACGAGGATTCTTCAATATATGGAAATCAATCAATGTGATACACCATATTAACAAATTGAAGAAGAAAAACCATATGATCATCTCAATAGATACAGAAAAAGCTTTTGACAAAATTCAACACCCATTTATGATAAAAACTCTCCAGAAAGTGGGCATAGAGGGAACCTACCTCAACACAATAAAGGCCATATACGACAAACCCACAGCAAACATCATTCTCAATGGTGAAAAACTGAAAGCATTTCCTCTAAGATCAGGAACAAGACAAGGATGTCCACTCTCACCACTATTATTCAACATAGCACAGTAATCAGAGAAGAAAAAGAAATAAAAGGAATATAAATTGGAAAAGAAGAAGTAAAGCTGTCACTGTTTGCAGATGACATGATACTATACACAGAGAATCCTAAAGATTCTACCAGAAAACTACTAGAGCTAATCAATGAATTTGGTAAAGTAGCAGGATACAAAATTAATGCAGATATCTCCTTCATTCCTATACACTAATGATGAAAAATCTGAAAGAGAAATTAAGGAAATACTCCCATTTACCAATGCCACAAAAAGAATAAAATACTGAGGAATAAACCTATCTAGGGAGACAAAAGACCTGTATGCAGAAAACTATAAGACACTGATGAAAAAAATTAAAGACGATACAAACAGATGAATAGATATACCATGTTCTTGGATTGGAAGAATCAATATTGTGAAAATGACTATACTACCCAAAGCAATCTACAGATTTAATGCAATCCCTAACAAATTATCAATTAGCATTTTTTACAGAACTAGAACAAAAAAATCTTAAAATTTGTATGGAGACACAAAAGACCCCGAATAGCTAAAGCAGCCTTGAGGGAAAAAAATGGAGCTGGAGCAATTAGACTCCCTGATTTCAGACTATACTACAAAGCTACAGTAATCAAGACAATATGGTACTGGCACAAAAACAGAAATATAGATCAATGGAACAGGATAGAAAGCCCAGAGATAAACCCACGCACCTATGGTCAACTAATCTATGACAAAGGAGGCAAGGATAAACAATGGAGAAAAGACAGTCTCTTCAATAAGTGGTGCTGGGAAAATTGGACAGCTACATGTTAAAGAATGAAATTAGAATACTCCCTAACACCATACACAAAATAAACTCAAAATGGATTAGAGACCTAAATGTAAGACCAGACACTATAAAACTCTTAGAGAAAAACATAGGAAGAACACTCTGACATAAATCAGAGCAAGATATTTTTTGATCTACCTCCTAGAGTAATGGAAATAAAAACAAAAATAAACAAATGGGACCTAATCAAATTTTAAAGCTTTTGCAAAGCAAAGGAAACTACAAACAAGACGAAAAGACAACCCTCAGAATGGGAGAAAATATCTGCAAACGAATCTCCAAAGGATTAATCTCCAAAATATATAAACAGCTCATACAGCTCAATATTAAAAAAACAAACAACCCAAGCAAGAAATGGGCAGAAGACGTAAATAGACATTTCTCCAAAGTAGACACACAGATGGCCAAGAAGCACATGAAAAACTGCTCAACATCACTATTAGAGAAATGCAAATCAAAACTACAATGAGGTATCACCTCACACCAGTTAGAATGGGCACCATCAGAAAATCTACAAATAACAAATGCTGGAGATGGTGTGGAGAAAAGGGAACCCTCTTGCACTGTTGGTGGGAATGTAAATTGATATAGCCACTATGGAAAACAGTATGGAGGTTCCTTAAAAAACTAAAAATAGAATTACCATATGACCCAGCAATCCTGCTACTGGACATACACCCAGAGAAAACCATAATTCAAAAAGACACATGCACCCCAAGGTTCATCACAGCACTATTTACAATAGCCAGGTCATGGAAGCAACCTAAAAGCCCATCAACAGATGAATGGATAAAGAAGATGTGGTACATATATACAATGGGATATTACTCAGCCATATAAAGGAACAAATTGGGTCATTTGTGAAGAGGTGGATGCATCTAGAGACTGTCATACAGAGTGAAGTAAGTCAGAAAGAGAAAAACAAATATTGTATATTAACGCATACATGTCGAACCTAGAAAAATGGTACAGATGAACCAGTTTGCAGGGTAGAAACTGAGACACAGATGTAGAGAACAAACGTATGGACACCAAGGCGGGGAAAGCGGTGGTGGGGGGTGGTAGTGGTGTGATGAATTGGGAGATTGGGATTGACATGTATACACTGATGTGTATAAAATGGATAACTAATAAGAACATCCTGTATAAAAAATAAAATAAAATTCAAAATTTCAAAAGAAATTTTTTCTTAAAAAGAAAACAAAGAACCCTGTTTACCGGGAATTTTCTGGCCATTCAGTGGTTAGCACTCCACACTTCCACTGCAGGGGACACGAGTTCAATCCCTGGTCAGAGAAGATCCCACATGCTATGCAGCATGGCCCCTCCCCCAAAACAAACAAACAAACAAAACCCTGTCAACTGTAACAACTCAAATAATTCCATAAGGCCACCTAATTTTAAAAAAGATCATTTCCATCATAATCTTACAAAGCTGGGCAGGTGGGGAGAGAAAAACTACACAGCTTTACAAAAACCAATTCAGCAGGTTGAGATTTTCAATCATACGTTAAAGAAACATCATTTGCACAAATGTCACTATGAAAGTTGCTGTCACATGGTAGGTTCTCATCAAATATGTATGATTTGAAAAGCAGCTATGCCCAGAAAACAGCAAGTGCAAAGGTCCTTAGGCATCAGTGAGCTTGGCATATTCAAGGAACAATAAGCAGATTGGCTGGTAAGTAAGAAGCAAGAGGGTGAGGATAGACAGGAAAGCATGTGCCAGGCAAGGGTGTGGTTCTTTTTTTTTTTTTTTTTTTTTTTTTTTTTGCGGTATGTGGGCCTCTCACTGTTGTGGCCTCTCCCGTTGCAGAGCACAGGCTCCGGACGCGCAGGCCTAGCGGCCATGGCTCACGGGCTTAGTTGCTCTGCGGCATGTGGGATCTTCCCGGACCAGGGCACGAACCCGTGTCTCCTGCATCGGCAGGCGGATTCTCAACCACTGCGCCACCAGGGAAGCCCCGGGGGTGTGGTTCTTTATTCTAAATGCAAAGGTAAAAGTAGAATGGTGGTTGCCAGGGGCTGGAGGGAGGAGGAAATGGGGAAGTGACAGTCAAAGGGCACAAAAGCTTTAGTTATTTAAGACAAATTCTAGAGATCTACTCTACAGCATAGTGCCTATAGCTAAAAATACTGTATTGTATACTTAAAATTTGCTGAGAGTAATCTTCAGGTAAGTTATCTTTCCACAAAAAATTTAATTTTTTTTTAATTAAAAAAAATAATGACCACAAAGGAGGTAGAAGGAAACTTTGGCAGGTGATGGATAAGTCTAGACCCTTGATAGTTCATGGGTGTGTACTTATCTCCAAACTTACCAAGTTCTATATATTATATATGCACAGCTTTTTACATGTCAACCATACCTCAGTAAAGCAGGTGGATAAATAAATAAGTGTGATGGAAAGTCATCAGAAACATGGAGTCAGGGCAGTGATATAACCGGATTTCACTTTTTAACTGGTCACTAGCTGCTACTTGGTGAAAGGATAATGGAGAATGGATGGTAAGGAGACCAATCTAGAAAGCGCTACATCCACCCTTATATTGTGTACATAAGCCCTTACACTAAATGGCCCTGACCTAAGGGGTAAAAAGTCTGACTCTGAGCCATCATCCACTCTTCTGGTATTGTAGTTGCTGCCAAACAGCTTTGCAGTCATCACATAATATCAAGCAGATGGAAGAGTTCTGGTAAGGAAACTACACAATGTTCTAAAAGAAAGCCAAAAAGAAAAAAAAAAAAGTACAGTAAAGCAACATCTGATTTTCCGCTGTAGCCGTCTCATTTTTTCTGAAATTTCTATCCATATAAATCACTGACCACTTGCTTGGATAACCTTTATTTTTCATCCTCTTTCCCACTTGGTATGTAGAAAATGCAGTTAATTTTCTATCACCTTCATGTCTAAGCCTTCAGCACACTTCCCAACTCTCCCTTAATTGTCCTCTGCTTTAAATGCACTAGTTGGTTCTCATGCTCTTTTACCCTTTTAGATGAAATTTCCCAATCTTAAACTGGGAGCTTTCTGGATTTAAAATATCCCATCTTTGGATTCCTGTAATTTCATATCTTGAAGACCAAGGAAAAGCTCATCTGATTAACTATTAGGTCAACTTGGTCAACTTCCCCTTTGATGAACAGACTAAATATCTTCTGGATCCCATGAGTCTGATGTTTAATTCATGGGCTGGCTTATTACTCATTTGTGTTTGAGTTTTATCATTTTTACTCATGTCTGAACTACATGAATGCATGAGGGCGTATCTTATACATTAGTTTATACAAAATTAAATGTATATACTAGCTGCCAAATGTCTTGTTACTCCTCTCCTATAATCAGTTCTTTTCAATAACAACTTCCAAATGGAGTCTAATTCCTTACCAATATGTTATGTATTTATACACTAGTGATAAAAGTAATAGAGAGTGGAGGAAAAAATACCATTATCATAATATCATACACTCACACACGGTAAAGAACTTCTTAGGCCACTATGAACAAGTTGTTTTATTGTCAAGTATAATGAAAATATCAATAGATTCTGAAATATATTTTCTCATCCATCTATTTATACACACACATGTAATTTTTTAAGACAGATAAGAGAGTCAATTGTGCTGTGTATAAAGATTTTTCTGTTAATACTAACTTAGCAAAGTACACATTATTAGTTCTACCAGTTATAACAAACTCTTTTAAAAAGCAGCAGCAATCTTCTAGCAAAGATTTCTTTGTTTTGTCAGTTAATATTCTCTTTTTGGTTCATAATTTGTTGTCATCTGTATGCTCCTTTTTCATCTCAAGTTTATCTCCCCTTTATCCATGTCATATCTTGCTCAGCTAGTAGGTGTCCAGTACCTTCCTTGTGTTTTAATTAAACAATGCCCACAATTTCTCCACTTCTCAAACGTTTTCTGATCATTGCTTTAATATATTTCAGGCTCAACTTGACTTTTAACAATGATTAATTTTACTAACTTATTTGCCCCATTTTCTCCTGACCTTTAGTACTGTGTCACAGGATTCTGCTTTACCGACCTCCAATGTGACTCCTACTTTATTCCCTTGTGAACAATAGCGCCTGTCATCCTTTTCTTAAATAACTGTCAACAGAGCCTATTAAATCTAGCACCCTTTCAGATCCTTTAGTTGGTCAATCAACTTGAAGTACAGAAAAATAACATGTACACAGCTTCTACTGAATATGACCTTAAGTTGCCATCTTTTCCAGAAAATTTTGTTTCCATTGGAGACACTTTATTTATTTTGGCTCATATACAGCATGTAAAAAAAAAACTTTGTTGAAATGCTGATCCATATCCCAACCACATTTTGTGGTTATAAAGGAGAGTAACACATAGCCCAGCTAGGATATGAATCTGAGACTACGAACAACTGAACCAGAACTAGCTTAATCATCAAGTTTGAGACTTTTCCCTTTGAAATAGATTTAATGCAACATTCCACTTTGACCACTAACAATAAATGATATATGCCTTGGTTTCCAGGGAATATATTAAAACATCTTAGCTTAACTTGTTTTTCAATGAATCATATTCTACTTTTGGCCAAATTTTGAACCCTTTTTCAACATATCTCTCTTCTTTTTCTTTCTCTTTCTACAACTCTCTCTAACATCCATTTACAACTGTCAAAAAGAGAAAAATCATCAATTTCTTTGGCATCTCAGCAAGATGAAAAGCCCAGCCACCTAGAACAGCAAAATAAATGTTTTTCCAAAACCCTCCTACAAACCCTGAAAACTTCAGTTTAAATATGTTACTGGAGAAAGAGCACAACAGCTTAACTCAGAAAGTTTTACTTTGGCAAAGATATGGCTTGAGTGTGATTTAAAAGGACCAGTTCTACCTTGCACTGTTATCCAAACAGAGGTACTCCCTTGGGTCAGCAGCACTAGCATTGGTTGTTTTGACACCTTTGTCAATAAATAAGCCAGCCTGGAAAATATAATAATGGACTGAAATGAATATGAATCCCAAGTTATAACTATATATATAATGATTCATGAAATAAGTTTTAACTTATCACATCTACCAAAAAAGGAGGGAGAAGGAAATAAACATCAAAGCAAAGGTATTACAAAAAGAGCTACTTTACTATATTTTTAAAAATACTTTTACTCATTTGGTCATTCAGCAAACATTTATTTAGTGCCCACCTTAGGGTAGGCACCAAGCATTATACGTCAACCAGAAAACTATGGTCTTTGCTGTTACTGACACATAAACTAGCAGGAAGACATGCAATTAAATAAACAATTACCATCCAATATGATAAGCATATAACAAAGGAAGTAGATGATGCTTTGGCAGCACATAAGAAAAGCACCAAGATAAGACCTTTTGTGAAGGTAAGAGAGAGAGAATTCAGGGAATGTCTCCAAAAAGAAGTGACATCCTAAAGCTGAAACTTGAAGGAACTAACCACACAAAACAGGTCAGGGATGAAGAGCAGGGAGTGGGTGGGAAACAGTTGAAGAACCCAGCAGAAAGTACTCAAGGGAATCATTTGTACAAAATGTCTGGGGATGAGAGAAGGCATGGCACATCTGAGGGAAAAAAATCTTAGCTGGACTAACAGGAAATGTATGGAGGGAGGAAAGGTAAGGAAGAAGACTAAAGAGAAGCAAATGCCAGATGGTGCAGAGTTGATACACTAAAGAATCAAGACAATGGGACATTTAATAAAGGCAATGTAATCAAGTTTATTTTAAGAAAGAATACTGTGGCTACAAGATGGATAATGAATTAGAAAGGGGCAAAAAGAGAGATAAGAGAAAAAATAGGAGCTGACTACAGTAATCCAGAAGAGAAATAAAGTTGATCTAGACTTGCGACAGTAGTAACAGGTAAAATAGTGAGAATTCTTTACTAGGTAGAATTGATACCATTTAGTAATTAATAAAATGTCTAAGGATAAGGGAAAGGAAACAAACAATAAAGGTTCATATATTTCTAGTCTGGGCAATTAAGTGGCTAATGGTTTCATTCACTGAAATGGAGATACTAAAATGGGTCTGGGGACAAAAATAAGGATTTTGGTGTTGAACACATTTTATTTATGTGTCCCTGAGACATCCAACAGGCTGGATGTCTGATATCACTCTGGATAGTCAGTCCCAAATTTAACAAGTTAAAACCTAATAATCCACTCATTATTTAGATCTAACACCTTTTATTTTAAATTGATACAGTAGATTACTACATGTCCTCATGGTATATGACATTAAAAAAATTAATTAGAATAAGGTGTTTTTTGCAATACCACTTATAATTAGAAACTTTTGAGGATTTCTGCTTTGAAGTGCTGCTTTCAACAATTACTAGCCTTAATCAACTATTCAGTTCATAAAAACCACAATTCTTTCTAAGTTTTTTCCTCTCAAGTCTTCATCAAGTGATTCTAAGCTCTTCAAATTATATCACACTTAGGTTTTTAAAGGATCCTCTGAGTATCATAAATGGAAAGTTATTAATTCAACTTTGATGGGCACATCAGAGTAAAGTATCTGGGCATTGTATCACATGATGAAAATATCAAGATGCCTTGTGAGCATAAAATGAACCAGATGCATTTATCACCAGGGAGGTGGGGACAAGTGCCAAATATCATGAAAGTTAGAGTTCTTAAATGGACTTTCGTCTCCTTGACCTATATATCACTTTAAATTAGGTCAAATATTCTTAAACAATATTTCACTATTTACATAACTAGTATTAAATGTCCAATAGGATACCCTATTAGCACTGAGAAGAGAGAAAATATGCTTTTTAAGCTCCAGAAGCATATAATACACGAATGTGTACATCCTTAGAAACATGTAATGATATTAAAGATTGGAAAGAAGGCAAGGGGAGGGAAGGAAGAGGATGAGGATTCATAGGTCAAGTCCATTATTATAATTATTCAGATTGCATGTACATGTGTGCTGTAGCATATATTCCTACGTGTGTATAAGCAGAAAGCTGTCTATACATCCTGAATGTGGCAAGGTTAGGAGTCTGCTTATTTAATCACAAATTACTTTCTCTGATAACAAGTTCTACCTAATATTAACATTTCTTAGTTGTAATCACAGTAGTTCATCCTTTACCCTGCAAATCGTATGTACTGATTGTTAAAATTTAGGAACCTACCTTAAAACTTGAATGGACCCTGTTGTTATAAAATATTCCCAATGGAGTGAGTTCTGGTTTTGCTAAGAGCTGCAATCCACTGGATTCCCCCGTAGGTTCCTTGTGGAATAAATACCATATTCCAGCATCCTATAATTAAAAGGGCAAGATTATTAAAAAGCCTCCTTTTATAAAGCTACTCTATGAAACACTCTCACATAACCTAAGCATTTCACAAACAAGTTTCATCTTTTTAACACTAATTATTCATTGGTTCAGGTTCAGAATTGACTCTAAAGAGTTGTGCACTCATCTAGCACCCTCAAAGCAGTATATTAGGCTTTTTTAAAAAAGCATATTTAATTTTGCTTGTAAGATGGGACAAAAGATAGAATTGGCTGATACCAAAATTTATTTTCGAAGTAACTTTCCCATCATTATCTACTTTAAAAACTCATGCAGCCAGCACATGGAAGCAACCTAAATGTCCAATGTCCATCAACAGAGGAATGGATAAAGAAGATGTGGTGTATATATATACACACACACACACACACACACATACACACATATGTACATACATACATACATATATACACACAATGGAATATTACTCAGCAATGAAAAAGAACAAAATAATGCCATTTGTAGCAACATAGCTGGACCTAGAGATTGTTATACTGAGTGAAGTAAGTCAGACACAGAAAGACAAATATCATATGATATCACTTATATGTAGAATCTAAAAAAAAAGGGTACAAATGAAGTTATTTATAAAACTGAAGTAGAGTCACAGAGGTATTTGGTTGGCCAAAAAGTTCATTTGGCCAATCCAACAGAAAAGAAACTTTTGGTTACCAGGGGATAACGGGGGTTGAGGGGGAGGGAGGGATAAACTGGGAAATTGGGACTGATATATACACACTACTATATATAAAATAGATAACTAACTAATAAGAACCTGCTGTATGGCACAGGGAACTCTACTCAGTTCTCTGTAATGGCCTATATGGGAAAAGAATCTAAAAAAAAAAAAAAAGAGTGGTTATATGTACATGTATAACTGATTCACCTGAAATTAACAACATTGTAAATCAACTATACTCCAACAAAAATTTTTTTAAATCAAAGTATTAGCTGGGGGCGGGGGGGGGGAAAGAGTCATACAGAACTAGAACCAAACAATCCTCCCTTCCCTTCCGTGTGACCAGGACAGCACAGCCTTGTAGCAATATGGGTTTTTTTCTGTTTACCTCCAAACCTGATCAATAGATGAGTCATACCTATTAAACATCTATCCACCAACGTCCAGAGATCACTGACTTCTTTCAAACAACTCCAGTGCCCTTCTTGTCCTGAGGCAAATTTTTGCCAAACAGGAAAAACCACCACACACATGAATCAGGATGCTGTCTCAGGCTGGGTCCTGTCTGTTCAATTTCAGTGTTACTTACCTTAACCAAAGCAGCAGAACGGTTTGAAAATTTCTGACACTCAAAATGAGATATAAAAATCGAAATGAAATGTTCTTAATCTCTGTGATAATTTTTTATTTTACAGTTTAATTAAAAATCAGCCCAATGTGAAGGACAACTTCACATTAAGGAACTTTGATTAAACAGATTGTTAAAACTCAAATATATAGTCCAAAAGTATGGTATCAATTCAAATTTAGCAAACATTTATTTAGTGCCAGGTCTCAAAGAATTCATACTCTAATGGGAAATACAGAGAGAACTAAAATATAATATATGTAATAAGTACTATATTAGTTGTAACAAAGTCCTTTAGGAGCATAGAGAGATGAATTGCGGAAAACATATCACCAAAAGGAATGCAATATGTGGCATTTTTCCATGATAAAACTTTACAGATGGGTCTTAGTAAAACAAACTAGTCTGAAAAATGTATTTGCCACCTCTATTCTTTTGGGCCCAAAACAGACTTGGAGGGCTGTGAAGAAGGCTCCATACCATAGCCCTATAAACTGAGGTCAGAGTAAACCCTCCCAAGATGCAATGGAGTTTCAGGTTGGGGGATAGAAAAAGGGGGGATAAGGAGGTAGCAGCTGTTTCCTGTTAAAACTCTGTGGTGTCAAAACAGGTAAAGGGAGCTTTGTAAAAGGCAGTGGAAAGGTACCAAGAAGAAAGGGTTTGATTTACTTTGGGAGGAAAACCCTTGCCAAAACATGAGCTTTACTGGAACAATTTTTCTAGAGAGAAAAAAAGAACTCACAGAATGAAGAGGACAGAGAACATACAGGAGATGGAAAAGATAGAGACCTGCTTTCTTCTTTTCTCACATGAGGCCTAGTAGATGTGTGGCAACCTCACCTTACTTTTTTCATGGACTATTTGCAATTTGCTTTGATCTTCAACCCATGACTTCTGAAAACAGCTGAAAGGAATCTCTGCTCTGACTGTTGATTTGTAATGTAACAGATCAGAAGATGATCCTGGGGTAAGACTGTACATCAAACCCTTGGTCACCTTTACCCCAAATCTCATCTTCCAACCAGAAACTCTCAACACAAATCCCACATGGGCTCAACAAATATTTGATGAAAAATGAATGAATAGAAGCCTGAAATGATTGAATGTCGAGGTCTCTGCTCTATCAAGTAAGAATTTTATGTTTTTAAGAAAAATCACAGATGTGAATTCCACCATCATCCAGTGATACCTGTTTTCTGGTTATCTTGAAGAAATACTCCATTCAACTAATTTTTTATTTCATCCTGGAAAACAATGCTAGGTATTTCTTTCCTTTTTAAAATGTTAATAGCCATGGTGTATATATATGAATATTCAGGTTTTGCTGCAAAGCTCATATTTCTGTGCTATAGTTTTCAGTACAGATATACTCATAATAGTATCATGTATTAAAGATTCATTTTTATGTTATAAATTAGCACCTCTAAAAACACACAATTACAAATGTAAATTTCTCCAAGCTTATCCAGGAGACATTTCAGTCATCCAAAAACAGTTCATTTATTCTTTTAAGTTATCCCTGTGTATGTGAAACAATTTAAGGTACACAATTGAGTCCTTGCTTTACCAAGGAGATGAAATCCCTAAGTGTATACAATCCCTGTATTTAACAAAAGGATGTGCCCCTTTGACCAGAATGACCATTGTCATAATATTCTACAGAATAATCCACTCTCATAAGGCTTTCTTTGCTCATTAATATATGACTGAAATAGGGAAGCCAGAAAGATTGTACATAATACACTAAAAATACACTCTGGAGATGGCATGATAGCCCTAGATATGAGCCCACCTCTTTTCTGGCATTTAGCGCCTGTCTTACTAGACTCATAAACTAACTGGCACAAATGATTCAGAAGAAATAGAAGAACCGTCTCAACTATAGCCTGCTCTCAATGAATTAAGCTGTACCAGAAAGCAAGGTGCTTGAGTTAGATTACCATAAACTACATTGCATATATATAAACCAGAATACTTACAAACTTGAATACAAAAAAACTAAAGCACTTTATTTAATATTATTTACCTGTGAGCCTGCAGCTGCATTATTAATCAGATTATTGTTGGGATGAGCAATCCAGAAAGTTGAAACAGCCCTGAAAGGCATTTTTTTAAGGTGGTTTAAACATTCATCAGGAAAAATCCCACCTATTAAAAACCTCCCCAAGGGCTTCCCTGGTGGCACAGTGGTTGAGAGTCCACCTGCCGATGCAGGGGACACGGGTTCGTGCCCCGGTCCGGGAAGATCCCACATGCCGCGGAGCGGCTGGGCCCGTGAGCCATGGCCGCTGAGCCTGCGCGTCCGGAGCCTGTGCTCCGCAACGGGAGAGGCCACAACAGTGAGAGGCCCGCGTACCGCAAAAAACAAACAAACAAACAAAAAACAAAAAAAACCCACCTCCCCCAAAACATCTTCCCCAAAAGCCCTTGACCATTACAAGTGAGTTTTTCACTCCGCCAATTACTCACATACAGTCAGTGGCAGGCACGGGGATGTAATTTCCAAACACTTTTTCCCGCATGGTGGTACACATGGAGTTATTCCTATCAGTGGGAAGTAGGGTGCCTGGTTTGGTGAGGAGTCCCAGATTGTGGAACAAAGTGTTTCTCTGTTCAATACCATCTTCCAAAAAGAAACAATGACCTAGTGTGTCAAATCCGATGGTGTCTTTTATCTGCAGAAATACAAGTGTATGATATCATTGGTAACAAGATTGACTGCGGTTTAAGCGACAAGTGCTATTCATGAGGCATGCTCAGTACAAAAACAAAAAGAAGTTTTCATCTTAGCTGATGGGGCAAAGTCAAATGTCAGGGTTCATTGATCTCTCAAAAGAACAGAGAAAAATAGCAGAACTCTCAGTAAAGCAGGACAGAGTAAGACATGTGGTATAACAGCTTACTTATATAAAATTGAGAAGTCATGAGAATGAAGGAGAGTTAACTGTTTCCATAATGTGCATCAACATAATGTGAGGCTACTTACCAGCAAGCCATTTGTCCCATGCACAGTGATGCACCTTGAGAAGCTGTGATGAATAGATAGGCTGTCCACAAATGTTGCATGTCTGTACCCTCCTTTATAATCCACATCTCCACACAGGTGAAAATGAACAGGATACCGCCCCAGGTGCTGCTGACCCATGTGTTTCAATTCCACATGAGAAAGATGAACTGAAGTAAAATTTTTCTTTATCTGTAAAACAAGATTACCAAAATCAAACTAATACATAAGCAAAGTAGCTGCAGCAAAGTAGCTCAGAACAGCAAAGTAGCAAAAAATATTGTTTTAATAGAAAATATCTGAAGGAGACTAGGCTAGACTGTTTTCCTGGATCATAATTTAGCAAATGCTTCTTTACCTAAGTGAATGCTTTAAAGAGCAATAAAAATAGCCTCTCATTAGGAATAAAGGAAATGTAACAAGGAAAACTACAGAAATGGTTTCTGTATATATGTTTGGGTTTGTTCAAATATTTTGGCCATTTCCAGTCTTGTCTTATTCTTTCATTTCTGTAATCTCCACCAGAGTTTGATAAATAATTTTTTTGATAAATAATTATTTCTAAATCCTCCCTCATAGCACATACTGTTGTTTGAGTCCTTTTTAAAAAGCCTCTGTTGATCCACCACTTGAGCGATCTCAATATTTACAAACACTGGATTTTTTATCACACTACTAAAAACAAAGAAATGACACTGACCAACATTTTAGAAATCAGTGCAATAGAAACGTACCCAACAATAATAGCCTACTCAATGCACAAAAACTGATTTTAAGACACATGTAGCCAAAATGCAGCCCAGGAGTCCAATACATTAGTACACAGAGCAATGCTTAGCACACAGTAAGTGTTTAGTACTTTTACAGAATAAAAATCTGCATACAAAAAAATCTTTACAGAAACATATTTTGAATGTATACTGCTTACTGTTTCATAATATGTTTAAAAAAAAAATGATTCTTTCAGAGATTGCATGCATGATACTGAGATTGTTTGTATAATTGGTTCTTCCCAATGTAAATTGATTTAATCCTTCACAGGACAATTCTTAAATGGCTTAACTATAGGTCCAGATCAACTAAATAAAGATATAACCTTATCTTTTAATCATCTAAAATCTCATTGTTATTGGATAAAGAAATAAAATACGATTTCAATAGCCATACAGATCTCATTCCAAAACTTGAAAGTTTTTTTCAACATGCACTTAGCAGCCAGAGTTTCAAAGAGTTCCTTAAATCCTTTTGCCTACCATGACATGTCCCCCAAAGGTATCATAATCAAAGAATTGGCACTGGTTTTCAGCGTAGCATGAGTCTTCCATTTCTCCTCGGATTACAATATTCTGGGTAAGAATTCCAACCTCAGCTCTCATGTCTACACCATCTATAATCTCACCCATGTGCAGGAACTGAGGCGTTTCTGGTTGATGAGAGCAAAGCAAAACTAACATTAGAACAATGAAAACATAAAACTTATGTTAAAAAGATAGTCCTCTTTATTCTGTAACTCCAAGACATTATTAAAATTTATTGTTTTCTTCCATTCTTCAATACCTCAGAACCACAGAATCCCAGAAATTAAAGATTTTAAGGATTATCTGTTCTAATCCCCCACTCAATGCCTTAACCCTCACTACCAACTATCAAACCCACACACAGAAAGCTTACTCCTCCCTGAAGTAGTTCAGTCCTCTCTTGATAGCACCAATAATCCAGAATCTAACTAAGAATCCATACTGTCTCTCTCTCTCTCTCTCTGCTTCCTGTCCATGTGCTCTTGTTCTACTCCCTTGAGGACACATGAAGACTCACATGCATGTTGGATCTAGGAAAACGAATGGTTTTGTACATGTTGATAACAGAGTGTCAAGTTGTTTCTGCTTCTACTTCAAAGCTAAGGTAATCTGCATTTGGACATTAACAGTACAGAAATAACCATCTTTCCTTTCCTACTTCTTATTGTAATATTATTATGCACTTTTAAATTCCCACCTTTATTGGAAGCTTAGAAACACTTTAATAATGAGCTTTTTTTTTTTTTTTTTTTTTTTTGCGGTACGCGGGCCTCTCATTGCTGTGGCCTCTCCCGTTGCGGAGCACAGGCTCCGGACGCGCAGGCTCAGCGGCCATGGCTCACGGGCCCGGCCGCTCCGCGGCACGCGGGACCTTCCCGGACCGGGGCACAAACCCTCGTCCCCTGCATCGGCAGGCGGGCTCCCAACCACTGCGCCACCAGGGAAGCCCTAATAATGAGCTTTTATCTGATCTTTACTATATAAACTCAGGAAGGAAAAATACAAATAAATCAAGGAGTTGAGATTATGGAGACTCATTATCATGTAGACTTGTTAACAAGAGTGGGAATTTCCAAATGAAATTAATGCCAGATCGTATCATGGTTTTTTAGCTTTTTGTTTTCTGCTTATGCCTTGTATTGTCAAGAAAGAAAAGTACAACACTGAATGAAACAGGAAAAAACTGCTAAGTGGGCCAATCTCATTTTTTTTTCTTTTTTCTTTTTTTTTTGAGGTACGCGGGCCTCTCACTGTTGTGGCCTCTCCCGTTGTGGAGCACAGGCTCCGGACGCGCAGGCTCAGCGGCCATGGCTCACGGGCCCAGCCGCTCCGCGGCATGTGGGATCTTCCCAGACCGGGGCATGAACCCGCGTCCCCTGCATCGGCAGGCGGACTCTCAACCACTGCGCCACCAGGGAAGCCCTCATTTTTTTCTAAAGCAAAAAATTTTCCTTTAACCTTCAAAGCTCTAAATTACCCATTGAGTACTTATTAAATAGTTACTATAAATTATTTTGTTTTGTTTTGTATCATAAATGTATAATTTTTATTACAGAAGCAAGGAAATATAATGAGTGAAATGCACAATGAATCCCATAATTGAGGCAATGAAGGAAGAAGCTTTGCCTATTACCAGGCTCAAAATAAGTACCTGGTAAATGTCAGTCATCCTTTATAAACACAGCTTACAGTAAGAATCTTATTGTACATTGCTCTTTCTCAAAAAATATATTATTCAAGATTATGATAGGAAATGTTTTATGAAAATACCCTTTTGGTTCCATTTTAAATATATTAGTGAGATCTACTTTTTGCCAAGAAAGTAGACACTCAAAAACCATGAGTTTCATTTTTTTAATTAAAAAAAGACTTCTGTTAAAAAATGAATCTGGTTTACTATTATTTAATAGTGGAAAATTAATAAGAAAGAAGTTGGAAAGGATCTTGAAAAAAAATCAATCCATCTAGTCTGCATCTTTTTTTTTTTTAACACAGAAACTGGCACAAAAACACTGATTTGCCTATAACACATCATTAACAGCAACATTATTGCTCAATGACTACTTGTATCTAACATCATCTGGGACTCTAGTGTTCAAAGCACTCCACTACTAAGAACTTCAATATTGATGAAGATGATGATGATGATGACTGAAGGAAAAACAAAGAATTCCAGGAGTCATATCTCAAAAAGAGTGTTTCCCAAGAAGCCTTCTGAACAGTCTGATACCTTTGACTTTGACCTGGAAGCGGTTGCACTTGGGACAGGGGAGAAGAGTGAACTCCTCTGCTTGGTACATGGAATAGTCTGTGCTTGCGACCACAATCTGATCTCCAGGTTTCCAGCTACTAACGTCATCCAGCAGATGAAGTATCACTCCATCCACAGCCTCTACCCGGAAACCTGAAAGAGAAACACCTAAACCAAAAAGCAGGAAAGAAAGTGATTTTTTTTTCTAAAATCAACCCCCTCACTGATTCACAAATCAAAAGTTAAAATAAACACAAGTCAGCAATGCTTCAATTTGATCCATGCACAGGATGAAACAGGACATTAGCACACACATAATCTTAATATTGAGAATAAAAGCTTGCCTTAGGCAATCTCTCATTTCTGTGCCTTTGCTCATCCTTTAGTCTTTATCTACACTGTCCTTCCACTCTTAATTCATCAACCAAGATACTATTCATCTGATAAAGTTCAGGCGAACCTTTAAGTACTTCCCAAACATCCTTGCTGGAAGTAACCTTTATCTCCGGTATTCTCATTTTGATATTCTCTCTGGTATGATTCATATCATTCCAATGGGAAGATAGCTCACCTCCTTGGAAGCTACATCAGTAAAAGCAGCAAAGTACATGCATCTGTGTATTCACTGCTCTGTCTCATAGGTGCATTCATAAATGTCTACTGAAGGGATGAGTATTCCCACTATTATGTGCAATGTGACCTAAAGGCCACATGATAGTGTTCCAGTCCAACTCAGCTCCTTTCCTGGGATAACGTCAGGCTTGCAATCCAGGGACTACTAATTACTGATCTCTCCTAATACCTCCTTTTGAAATTCAGAGTTGGTTCCTAACTAGGCAGATGAAAACTGAAAAGTTGATCCCGCATCTCCATAACTTATACTCTTTAACATGCAACCAAGTGTAGAAGTTTTTCCTGCTTCTAAACTGTCCATGATACAATCTGTCATGGTTTAAAAACTGATTTAATGCAAATGAATATGGAATAGATGGAAGCTATGGAAAATATGGAAATGTGGGAAAACACCACATTTCAAAGATATCTGTTTACTAACTGTACTTCACTATCATCCTTCTAATTAACTGGCAAACTACTCTGGGGCTACTTTAAGATACTGACTCTAAAAGTCGATGATAGGAGTAAAAAAAATTCATTTACTCAAGTTAGGGGAATAAAAAAGAGGGAAATTTAGGCAAGGCACAAAGAGTAACACAAATATCCTTACAGTCTTGAGGATATCCTGATAAAACCTAACCTGAGCAACTCTTGAATTCTGCTCCTTTAGACTCTGATCCACCATGTTTTCCTGTTTCTACAAAGCACCCAAAAAAAAGAAAAAGGAAAAAGAAAAGAACCTAATAAATGTAAAGCATTTTCTTTTTTTATATGTTTCTTGCATATAAATACTAAAGCCTATAGTGGAATTTTGTCTAAATAATAATAATAACTCTAACAATAGCTAACAGTTGTGGAATTTCACATACATAATAACTTTTCATCAACAACTTTGAGATATAGGAACTATTATATGCATTAAGGATAAATAAAGCAAAGGTCAAGGAGTCTGACTGACAGCTGAAAAATGACAGAGCCCACAAATGAATACTAATTTAATTCCAGAGTCCAATTTCCTAAAGTCTGTATCATTCTGCCTTCCCAAGAATCAAAACAGGCAAGTTAAAAGCAAAGGTAAACAAAACCCTCATGGTAGCAATGACAATCACTACCCCAAATTTCAGATTTTACCAAAAAGAATTATCTAAAAAAAGAGCAACTAAGAAACATTAATTTTTTCATAATTGCTTTAAAAAAAATTTTCTAGATAAATAAGTTTTGGCTTAAAAGACCATCAGAATTTGTTTCTGTTTAAAAAATAAAAAACTAGGTTACATGGAAAAAATCTGTATTGTTCTATTATTTCTCACTTTTTTCTGTCTGTAGAGGAAAATCCTACCTGAGATATCTCCTATTAGCACTACCGAATTGGAAGTATGAAAGGACGTAAGTTTTATCCTCCTTGCTTCCTGGAGAAAATTTCTACCTCTTCCAGAAAACAGAAGCCACTGAGAACATAGAACACAAACAATATCCTACAGTAGATAGCTAGAATGTACCCTCTTCCAGAAGAGAGGAGTCATTGGCAATGTGGAAATGAAAGCAAAATTTCCCACAAAGGAAATGTTGACTCAAGGTTTGTCAGTGTTATCCTCTGCCTGGAGTCTTCCTGGAAGCAGTTCCACTAAACTCTTCATGCAGGTCCAAATTCCTGCTTAGAAATACTCCTCATCTACCTATGCTTTTTGCCAGAGGCAACCGTTACATGGTCAAAAGAGCAGTAGTCTTGGAGGCAGAACGCTGAGGCCTGATTCTAGCTTCCTTATCCATAATAGAAACCATCTCCTCACCTCAGACTCAGAAGGCTGCTTAGATGGAACATGTCCCTGTTACATACCAGGAACTCTCTTTAATTACAAGGACACAAAATACACCCAGGTCATGTTTGCATTATTGTTAAAATAGCTAACCTTTATTTAGTGCTTACTATATACACTGTGCTAAAAAACGTCATATTCTTCACATTTGATACTCACAGCAGCTCTATGTGATAGTTTCCATTATTATCCCCATTTTTCAGATGAGGAAACTGAGGGTTAGGAAGTTGAAGTCACAAGCCCATCATCATATAGTAAGTAAAAGAGCTGGGATATGAACCCAGGCATTCTATCTCCAGAAATCCATTTCAGTGAACACTCTGCTACAGTGCTGCTCAAAACAGTTATAAGCTCAGTCTAAAATAAACCTTTCTGGCTAATTACAGATGTAATAAAGCACTTTTTAATGACTCATTTCACATTAATTTTGGTATAATATTGGGTTGGAAAAGAAAGCTGGTGGGCAAGCACAGACAGAAGGCTGCCTATCTACCTGGAGCCAAAAAAATCTAGCAGCAGTCGGTAAGTACAGAAATTCTGCAGTGAACATCCTTAAGAGAAAAAATCAGAGCCATCAGTGCTAGACATGATAGTTCTTGTGAAAGGTGGATTATAATTTTTAAAATATGCTGAAGAAAAAATAAAGACCTAAGGTAACTTTACAATACATTATTTAAGGAGAGGAAAGCAGGTTAAAATAAAATGAACACTAGGGGAGGCAACATAGATTGAAGAGTGCTAATTAACTCTGAATGATAGGGTTAAACATTAATTTTAACTTTGTAGTTTTCTGTGTTTTCCAATTTGTCCATAAGATAAATGTAGTAGCTGGATTATCAAGGAAAAATTGCTAAGAAAATGAGTAATTTGTTTATACAGCATGTGTTCAAAGGTAATATTTGCCGACACTTTTAAATAACGAGAAAATCTAAAGTACAAGATCATTTCACTGTCACAGAACATAACCAAAGACAGCTCACCCGATCACATCCAGATTGGTTCAACTGGTAGCAAATCCAGGAAGCAAATCCATTAACTACACCATATGACTCAAGAATGAAGGACAAAAGTCCAATTGGGGGGTGCCTAAACTAGATCATTTTCTAGTCCAGAAAAAACTCTTGAGTCTAAAAGATTATGTACAGTAGGGAAACTATAGGTTTCATCTTTAACCAGTTGAGAAATCTAAACAGACTGTCATTTGAATACAATACCACTTTAAAAAAAATCTGTCACAATACTTACCAATGTCTTACAAGAGTATAAACTGTACTCGCCTACCTTCAATCCATTCACTATAAGCTGTCACAGAGAACTTCTGACCATCCACAGTATAAAATTCTCTTTGTGCAAGAGCCTTTCCTCCACTACTATGATTCTCATAGTTTCTCACAGATTCATTGCAAGAAGTACTTCCACCATCAATGACACCAACCAAAGCCCAAGCTTGCCTAGAAGGAAAATAAGCAGGTGCATTTGATTATTTGTCATGGTACTGACCCAAATCCCCAACACAGATGTTATGACAGGTGCTGTTAATTCATTTTTTCATTTTTGTCAACCCCTCCACCTCTTTTTCCATATGTGGTTGCAAGTCCAAACTTGACTGCAATAACTGACATCACAGAAGAAAATGCACCTGAATTTTAAATCCTTGTTTGTCCAGCTCTGTAACAGGTGCAACACTGATGACTATGACTTCAATTAATCACTGACTTCCTTCCTCAATGCATACCCATTTCATTCCTATATCATTCTGGGCACAAACCCATTTCTTTTTAAATGATTATTACCTGCTCTCTTTTCCACTCTCCTCTCTGCTATGTTCTCAAATCTAGCTGCATAATAGAATCACATGGAGCTTTAGGAATATATCCATGCTTAGACCCAGCCCACACTGATGCAAACATCTCTACAGGTGGGGCCTGGCATTAGTCTGTTTTTAAAGTCCCCCAGATGCCACAATTGTGCAGCCACACCGGAGAACCACTGACTTAGAGCAGTGGTTCTCAAACTTTGTAGGCATCAGAATCATCTGGAGGGCCTGTTAAATCAGATTGCTGGGCCCCACCTTCTGACTGAGGCGGGGCCAGAGAATTTGCATTTATGACAAGTTCCCAAGTGATGCTGATGCTGCTGGTCTGGGAACCACACTGATAACCTCTGAGTCACAGGTCAGAGGTTAGAGCCATAGGTATTCAACCTTAACTGCACCAATTGCAGGGGGGCGTGTCCTAGCCTTCAGAGATCCTGATGTAAATCATGTAGGGTGGGCCCTGGGCGTGGGATTTTTTTAAGATCTCATGTATGCAAACAAGGCTGAGCACCACTGGATTATTGGTTTCTTAATATTCTTAAATTAAAACTGTAGAATCACTATCCAATAGAGTTAAAATTCTACATGCTTTATATCTATTTGTTGAAAGCAGTATGTTTGAAAAACACCATTTTATTTCTGTGATACTGTGATAAACATCTCAGGGACTTTGCTCAAGCTTGTGGCAAAATCAATCAAAAAAAAGGAAAGAACAAAGATAAAAAGTCACAAAATTTGCCTTAAGACTCTTGGTTTAAAACATGAAAAGAAAAATGTCAACTTCCTACTGTAGAAAAAAAAAAAAAAGCCAAATGTAATCTATGCTAGACAGATGGCTGGATATTCACAGATGAAAGTTAACCAAAGCATGCCTACAACCTTACAAATTCTACACCCACCCCTGCGTGGATTAGCTACCCTTTGGCTGGCTGTGCTTTATAGCTCTATTTATATTCCTTGATATTGCAGAAAGAATCAAACAAAGAATGTCTCAATTTATTATCTCCTGTGTGAGAGGGAAGAGGAAGAATATCAGAGGCTTCCTTTATTTACCAGAACTGCCTCAGCAACTATAAAACAATGTTCTATTCTATTGATATTATCTCCAAAACACTCCTACTTCCCTCCTCCACTTGAGGAAAATTTCAGCGTGCCAGAACATTATCTTCAAAGGGGCATGTTTATGTACCCTGGAGATAATGTCAATGCAATGGAATGTTGGCAAAGGATCATAACTCTAATTCCTCCATCAAATCAGCAGCAATATTTCTAAATTTAAAGGGAATTTAGAAACAGTAGGGAGAGGAACCCAAAAAAAGTCAAACAAAATATTCATAGCTAATGAACACACAAAACCTAGAACAATAATGACATAAAGAAACAAAGTTGTAATCTCCGGTATTACTGGATAGTGAAACAAAGTAGGTGTCTGACTTTGAACAGACCACACTTCCATTCATAGGTCTATAAATTATAGAAATATGTGCACATAAGCATGAAGAGATGGATAAAAGAACACTCAGAGAAGCACATTTTATGAGAGGTCCAAACTGTCCAGCAGTAAATACACTGTGCTATAGTCATACAATAGAAAATAAACAACGATGAAAATAAGCCACCCTGCATGCACCAACATAAATGACACTCAATAACGAGGTTGAGCAAAGAAGCCAGACACAAAATATAACATATTGTCTGCTTCCATTTATAGGAAGTTCAAAGACAGGCAAACCTGAACTTTAGTGTTCTCCACAAATCCAGGGGAGTGGTTTACCTTTGGGGAACAAAGGGAGTGGTCAGTGAACAGGATGGGATAGGATGGGGGCATCCAGGACACTGGCAACGTTCTCCTTCTTGATCTGGGTGGTAGCTTCCCCGATATCACATGGTGATAAGTCATTAAACTCTATATTCTTGTTTTTAGCACTTTTCTGTATATGCATAATGTTTAATTAAACCACCACCACCCCCGAAAACAAAACCACCTCTAAGCCTTCCTTCTCTACAGCCTACACAGTATACACCTAAACTTCCCTTGGGCTTCTCACCTTTGGGAAGCCTCTACTGATTCCCCAAGGCTCCTTCTATTTGCACTCCCACCATACCCTGTAGCTGCACTAAGTGTCTCATTGTACGATCCCCTTCTACTTAGGTCTCTGTTTATCCACGAGATTAAAAGAGGAGTCTGAGACAGTATCCTTTCATCTAAGCATCTATGGGTACCCGGCGCTTAGAATCCCCTAAATATTCCCTGGGTGAGTAAAAAGCATTTTAAGAACATTACAGATGCTTTTTCTTCACTAATTTTTGTCTTCTTAACTTTCTCTACAATTTCTATAGATAATATTCCATTCCAACACTGACGAAAGAAAAAATAATAACTAGATCAACCAACCATCAAAGGAAAAAAATAATAACTAGCTCATTTCAGCATGGGAGTTTTGAAGTCCTCTTACTTTTCACTGCAGATATTCCCTGACTTTACTGTGAACTGTAAGCAGAATTAAAACTCGGTTTTTTTTAAATTAAATGTTGAGCCAGCTGCTTCCCCAGAACCCAGAACTGCATTAAGAAATCATGATTAACTAGACTATGGCACAAGAACACAAGAATAAGTTGTAGAAATGAATCCTACTAACTGGATGACCTCATAGCCCTCCTACTTGTGCTTCCTCACATGTGCCAGGGCCCCAGAGGCCTGTGCCAATCAAACAAGCAGATTCAAATTAACGGATTCAAAAAAAAAAAAAAAAAAAAAAGAAAGAAAGAAGAAGAAAAAGAAAATTGTGCATGTTCCACCCCTCCTCAATCTTTTCAGACAACTTTTACGCCTTAGCACGGAATTGGGCCCTAACCTTTCAACTCATAAGGTACCTCAATTAGCCTGACTTTCATACGATCTTCAGAAGATAATAAAAGAAGGAAGTCAATCTTCTTAAACTGCCTGATTGCTTTCAGTACATTTCTGTTCTTAATTTTTCGCAAGCCCAATACTATGGTTCACAAAGTGCTTCATAAACCAAAGCCAAGAAAAGAACTTTGTAAACAGTCTTCTGTCCTCCAGTTCAAAGCAAGAGGCAATGAGACTTCCAAATGGTAGTGGCCATTCTGGCCTCTGAAGTCAGACTGTGAAGTGTTTTGTTTCTTTCTCCATCCCGCTCTCCTCTCACACAGACACAGACGCTAATACATAGCAGGAAGGAAAGTAAAGAGATATGTATGCCCACCTGTAGCCCAGTCCTTGGATCAGCTTACTTCCCAGCCGGTCCTGGATCATTTGTATGGTTCCTTGTAAGAGGCTTTTGACTGCTGAATCTCCAACAGCTATGGCAACAATCCGTCCTGGATCCTGGTCTCTCAGGAATTTCTGAAGTCGCCTACTTTCATTGTGGTATTCATGGGTATCAAACCTCTCAATTTCCAAAATTTTGGCTGTGTCTTGGTCAATGACCCTCACATTGAGGCCCCTGGAAAAGTCCTTTTCAAAGGCATGGGAGCCAAAGGTCAAGCCTGAGGAATTCAGAGTTCTCACCAACAGCGTCCATGATGCCTTCTGTGCCCCATGTAATTCCAGTGTCCCGCCGGCTTCCACACCAATAAATTTTTTGCCAAATGTTGGCATACTTTCACCTTCATCTGACTTGCCATACAAGGCAATTGTCGCTTTGGATTTATAGCGGCAATTTTCTGCTCCAATATGAAGCGCCCCACCATCCTTGATCAGGATGTAACGAGTCCTCAAAGTAATATTTCTGGATCCATCTTTATCGTCCCCAAATACAAGCAGTCCTGCAGGGAATAACGCTAAGTAAGCCAACTTCTGAAACATCTTTCTGAGGTACAGAGAAATAAATTTCATCTTAAGAGGGGAAAAAAGCACTTCCGCAGTTAAGTTGGGAAAAAGAATTTACTAGAAGTCTGCTTAGAAAATTGAACCTGTTTTCAAAACATATTAAAGGAAGAAATGGAGAGTTCATATCTCAACGCCCATGTGTATGAATTTCAATCCATTCACTTTAAAGGGACATAATTTCTAGAAAAATATCGAAGACTCTACAAATCTGAATCTCATTTTCACATATGTTAATCCACATTAACTCTCTCATCACTCTCCATAGTTGTAACAAAGATTTAGCTATGAGAGATGACCTTCTGGAACTATTTCCTTTTCTATAAATCAAGGGTCTTGACTTGAGTGATTTCTAAGGCCCTTCCAGCTCTTGAATTCTACTGTTCTACCTTAGGAACTTTTCCTGTCTCCATGGTTAGAGTGACACCACATCCGAAAAGCTAAGAATAGTTTTCTACATAAAGAACATCAAATGTTGCCCTGTAGTAAAGAGCAACCTTGCTGTTCCCATAGACAGGGACCACTACTTACCTCCATCCTTAATGACTATAGAGTTCACCGTGGCATCTGAGGTCAGGCGGAACATATCTCCCTCCTTGATAATAACTTGTTTTGCAGAATCTTGTCCTGGATCCCAGTTCCTGAGACGGGGGTTTTGATCTGGGCAATTCTCTATAAAACAATGCAACGTCGATATCCCATTAACCAACAATATGCAAAAATACCGTTAGCCAAATCCAAGTACTACCATCATTTATTGCAACCTGCAAGTAATGGGCTGACATATTTTAATTTCCTTCCATAAGGATGGAAGTCCCATCCATCCCACCAAGCAGAGATGTGTCAAATCCTTTACTTCCTCAAGACATAAAAAAGGTTTCACCACAAAACCAAGTCGCTATCCTCTAGTTTGGGTCAGAATCCACAAGGTGAAAACAGAGTTCGCCTGATCTACTCTGGAAATAAATCAACAGTAAGAGGCAAAACTCTGAATTGTTCTTGGACCCACTCTAGAAAGCAGTTTTAGAAAAGAAACTATGTTCACAACACACTGATATATAAAAAATAGAAATTGCTAACCAATATGTATATTAGGTCTTCCCAGGTTCCTTCCTACGCACAGTGAATCATAAAGTAGGTGATAATAGCATTTCTTTCATTCCAAAGGCAGCCGCTGATAAACATCACTATCTTCAGACATGTACACTTTCCCAACAAAGCTGCAAGAGGCAAATGGCCAAAGACATGACTTCTCATTTTCAGAGACGAGGAAACGGCAGATTAGAGAAGCCAAACCCTAGATTACTCAGCAAGTTGAGTGATATGGAAGTTCCCCTTTAAGAAATGAGGTTTACTTTCCTTGTAGCGTTTCTTTACTAGAATTAGAATTTTCCTCTTGAGGGACTTCCCTAGTGGTATAGTGGGTAACCCTTCGTGCTCCCAATGCAGGGGGACCGGGTTCGATCCCTGGTAGGTAAACTAGATCTCACATGCATGCCGCAACTTAAGAAGTCTGCAGGCAACTAAGACCTGGTGCTGCCAAAATAAATAAATTAATTAATTAAAAAAAAAAAAAAACAGATGTGTATAGTGTACATGGTATGTTAGTAACGTGTAAGATATGTTAAAAAAAAAAAAAAGACTTCCCTGGTGGTGCAGTGGTTAAGAATCCACCTGCCAATGTAGGGGACATGGGTTTGAGCCCTGGTCCAGGAAGATTCCACATGCAGCAGAGCAACTAAGCCTGTGTGCCACAACTACTGAGCCTGCGCTCTAGAGCCTGTGAGCCACAACTACTAAGCCCATGCACCACAACTACTGAAGCTCGTGAGCTGCAAATACTGAAGCCCGCGTGCTGCAACTACTGAAGCCCGTGTGCCTAGAGACCATGCTCCACAACGAGAAGCCACCTCAACGAGAAGCCTGCACACCCCAACAAAGAACAGCCCCCACTCGCCGCAGCTAGCGAAAGCCCACATAGCAACAAAGACCCAACGCAGCCAAAAATTAATTAATTAATTAATTTTAAAAAATAAAAAATAAATGGAGTGTTTAAAAAAAAGAATTTGCCTCTTGAATAGATGATGATGAAAACATAAAAGTATTTTGCATTGCCACAGCTATTTAATGCACGAGACATTTAGTTTCTGCTATAATTTGGAAGAAAAGAGGAAAAAAAATCACACCAATTTTGACCAACTAATGACCAGGTAGTTATTGAGGATCAATTTGTCCACTCTGGACTAGATAGTGTAAAATTTATAAAGTATATAATTTATAAAACTTAGAATGAGCTCACAGCCCTCAGAGCATATAACCTAGCTTGGGAGAAAAAGCCGCCATGTAAGAAATAATACTGAACAGTGTGGTAGTTACTTTAGATGCAAAAGAGCTCAGAGAAAGGAGGGGGCTAGAGTAACTAAGGCAGCTTCAATGGAGCAGATGACACTAGACATAGATCCCCAAAGGGTGGACAGTATTTAAATAAGAGGAGCATGAAGGGGAGATAAGAATACTAGAGATGCAAATATCCTTTACTATCCAAGTCCATTTGGTTGCTCATTTAGAATAGCAAGATACAGCCTACATTTAAACTAAGCAAATATAAGAACGGACAGGATATGCTTGCAAATCATATGAAGGTGGAAGGTATATGTTGGGGGATAATATGATAAAAAGTAGAGACACTGGGTACATCACAAAGATATAATTTTTTTTTTTTTTTTTTTTTTTGTGTGTGTGTGTGTGTGTGTGTGTGTGTGTGTGGTACGCGGGCCTCTCACTGTTGTGGCCTCTCCCGTTGTGGAGCACAGGCTCCGGACGCGCAGGCTCAGCGGCCATGGCTCATGGGCCCAGCCGCTCCGCGGCATGTGGGATCTTCCCGGACCGGGGCACGAACCCGTGTCCCCTGCATCGGCAGGCGGATTCTCAACCACTGCGCCACCAGGGAAGCCAAAGATATAATTTTTTATAGGAAGAAAATTGTGATTCCTCACTTTGAACTTGCACACCACTAATGCAAGCATCTATTTCTAAGCATTCATGTTGGCTCATGATTTCTCTTTGAGGTGATAATAACCACTACAGTTAAAATTAGTCCCACTAGTTAAGACCTTGGCAATTATTTCATGGAATTAGTTTTTCTCCTAGCAGTTTCATAATCATTGATATTTAATTCTGATAAATCAATGATCATCACTATTATACTAAGAATAATCCTTAAACTTTTATTCCCATCGAAGAAACAAAAAACGTCTTGAATTCATTCTGACTTAATACTGAGGATTTCTTGAGCTTTTCTTCTACCTCCCTCTCTACCCATAAAACATTTAGCTGGAATGCTCCATGATATCATAAGCAAATGTAGGCCCCAGGTAACAAGCACTGTACCCAGCTACAGAAGGAAATCCAGAAGGAATCTAAATCTCAAAAGATCTAGAGCCTACTATAGTAGTTATATAATTCCTCTTAATTGTTTATAATTATTCCCCAGGAAAGCATGCTTCATTAGAAATTTTTTATCACCAAAAATTCCAGTCTGCTTTTTTCCAGTAAAGTACACTTAATGAGAAAATATATAGTCTGCAGAAAGCATCAAAAATATAGCTTAGCTAGCCCCACCTTCTCAGCTACCCATTTGTTGAGCAGTGGATGCATTATCAAAGTTACATAACAGCAATAACCACAGTGAGGCTGATCCTGAAATATTTCAGCATACTAGATCTTTCCACTGATATTCTGCAAAATGTGAAACTAAATGATGTTGATTCAAGGAACCACATCAGCAATTCAATGTCTTAGCTGGAATATGAAAACATCAATTAAAGCCACAGATTTCAGCTCTAATTTTCCATAATCTAGCATCCCTTTACTGCAGATTACTTGGAAAGAATGAATCAACAGCAATGAATTTGGTTATTCCTCTGGAGAAAAGGGGAGAGAAAGTCAATGCTATGTGCAATGGAAAGCAGTGTTGCAAGTTCTTTATGTGGTCTACTGGCTTGGCCAACAAAGATGTTAAATGAACGTCTCTATTACTTTAGGCCTATTTTCTTAGAAGTGTTGACATTACCTCCCCCCAAAACCTTAAAGTCTATAAGACCCCTAAATCACCCATGAAAACTAAATAAACTAATACTTCTAAGTCTTATAACTGGTAAAATGCTTCTCAGACATTATACCCATTTAAGGAGGTACTAATTCAACAAAAATCTGTTGCAGACTATAAAAAAAATATGCAGACCAGTGGCCTGGTCTGCTTTTTCCACAGTGCTGAGCCCTTTGATTTTCAGAGAGATGGATACGGTATATTATGAGGCCATTCTGCATTGGTACTATACTGAGGCTGACTGACAATAAACTCTTCAAAATCATTCAAAGTACTGCTATATTACCAACTTGAAAAGCAAAGGCCATTTAAGAAATTAAAATCTCCCTAAATGATGTTTAACTATGAAGACAAGTGTATCAGAACTTATACCAACTAATGGATGTTTTTCTTTAAGGATATGTCTTGTTCCTCAAAAATATTGGAAGCCTCTCTTTTGGAACTGTCTCCTCAACTGGTTTCAAATGGCAGAACACAAATCTTATCACTTTCTCTCTTTTTTCAATTAAATATACTTCATCACTGCATTTAGTAATTTTTATTACTAAAAACTTGTGTCAGTCTGAAAATCATACCTACCACAAAAGATGAAATTGTGCTACCACAGGATTTCACAAAAGACTCTTAAAATTACTATTTTGAAAAGAAATGCTCCAAGAAAGTCTTGAGCCCTGGGACAGAGTGGGAAAATGGAAAGGAAGAGCAATCCTTTAATTTTATCATTTCCAGTGGATTCCTTTAACAATTGCTCTCATTCATAAGAAGATACACCTCATATTATCTAATTATATATTAGTAAGCTAGAGCCAAGTTAAAATAACAAAAGACTTTTCAGAATTTATTCTATTTCCTTCCCTTCTTTCTTCTCCTAGAATGGGTTCTGTATGCACACATACGCACTTACCATCTGGAGCATATTTTGAGGATATTCCTAAAATGATTGCAAGTGCAACAAAAAATGAAAAACTAGTAATAGCAAAGCAAATGAAAGTATTTTTGTGCCTCTTCTGCTTTCGGCTTTCTCTCTGGGCTTGTTGTTCCTCAGATGAGAAAGCAAAGGTGGCCCGGGCTTCCGGTCTGGTAGAGGTAAATTTGGCTGAAGCTTGGCTCTTTGGAGGAGGAGGGGGACGCAGTGGGACAACCTTCCCTGGAACATAGCCAGATGAGCGATGGCTGTTTCCATTCTGAGGTTGCAGGAAAGCAGGGGAGTTGCCCCTGGAATTAGTGGCATGCATGATATACTGTCACTGTGAAAAGAAAAGAAAATTAAGGCTCAGAAATGTGAGAATTGTAATGGCTTTTTTTTAGTATTGTGGTAAATATACATAACATGAAGCTTACCATTTTAACCATTTTTAAACGTAAAATCAGTGGCATTAAGCACATTCACAATGTTGTACAACCATTACAACCATCCATTTCCACAACATTTGCATCATCCCAAACAGAAACTCTATAGCCATTAAGCAATAACATTCCCCCCTTCTCCCCAGTCCCTGGTAACCACTGTAATGACTTTTTGAAAATATCAAGTCAGCTTACATCCTGGTATAATAAACTGTCAACAATCACCTTCACTAATCGTCTTCTAATGCCATGGCTCTTCCACCCTGCACATTATAATCACCCACTAACGTTAATGCCCAGTGCCACACTCCCAAAATTAAGTCAGGAGCCAAGCATCTGTATCTTTTAAATGCCCCCCAAGTGACACTAATGAGCATCTAGTTTGAGAGCCACTGTTCTGTGGCAACTGTTCTCAATTGTGCATAAGAATCACCAGGGAATCTTGTTAAAAATGTAGATTCCCAGGCTTTCCACTCCAGTGATTCTGGCTCAATTGGTGGAAAGAGTGCCCTGGAGTTCACATTTTTAAAATGTACCTTGGTGACACTGAAGCAGGTGGTCACACCTTGAGTATCATTACCGTAAATCTCTTCAAATTGAAGTTAGAGTCCATGTGTCATATGAGGACCATACGTTGGCCCTAACAAGTTCCAGTAGGCAAGCATGCATGTTTAGGTGTCTAATTTTTCCACAAAATTTATCTCCTTGAAAAGCAACTGAACTATTTTTAACCATGTTATCACTTAACAGACTGTGAATTCATTTAATGAGAAAGTCTATATTATTTCTTTAAATCCTCAAATTTTGTTTAAAAAATAGTAGCATTCAAAGATTATGGTTAAGATGATTTTTAAAAAGAGCTAACATTCATAGAGCACTTATTGCCAGGCCCTGTTCTAAACACCTTACGTGTGTTAACTCATCTAATACATTTAATTTGTCGTATTCATCTAACACGACAAATCTATGAGTAGGTGCCATTATCCCCATTTTACATATGAGAAAACTGAGGACTAGAAAAGTTGATTCGCTAGTTTACAGAGAACCAGGACTTGAACCCAAGAATTTTGAATCTAGAGTTCAGGCTCGTAACAGTTACACTCATGTATCTTCCAAAACAATTGAGAGGCAATAATTTCAAAGAATCAATTCTGAAAGGGTATAACTAGAACTGTGTTGAATCTGAAAGGGCACCTTAATATTCTCAGAACTTCTTCATGCAGAAGTTTACCAGACTCTACATGATTCCTTCTTATCTAAGAGAAGCTGACATACACACAAAACGGCAGTCCTTTTTACTTTCTATACTCGTTATAGTAAACATTTACCAGTGTTCAAATAAAAGAATAAGTTTTGAATGAAACCTTACTCTGTAACTTTGCCAAGTTAAAGAAAGAGAGGGAGGCTAGGAGGTAGGGAGGGAGAAAAAGAGAAAGAATGGAAGGAAGGAAGGAAGGAAGGAAGGAAGGAAGGAAGGAAGGAAGGAAGGAAGGAAGGGAGGGAGGGAGGGAGGGAGGGAGGGAGGGAAAGAGGGAGGGAGGGAGGGAAAGAGGGAGGGAGGGAGGGAAAGAAGCACTGTCATTTAATGTTCTTACTGCAGCAACTGTGGATAAATAAGAAACATGACATTCATTACTTCCCTTCCTTAACAACTGCAGCATCTCAGAGTCACCTGACTTCATTTAATACTCTTATAATTAATCCCCCTCACCTTCTGCCAAAACAACAAAAAAGGGTACTTCCAAACTACTCTGAACTACAGCAAATCCATTAAACACAAAATGTGGCCATTAAAGAAGCCACAAATAAGTGTTCCCAGGACCCAAACGACCTGGAAATTAATGCGGACAGAAAGGGAATCTAATTAGGAATTGATGCTGATTTTACATGGGGCAAAGAACATTCTCAGAGTGTGTCTGTCAAAAACACTTGCTTTGTGGGGCTTGATTTCTGAACAAAAGTCATTATTTAGATGACGCTTAAGCTCTATGACAAAGGGAGAACAACATGATCGAAGGTGCTGTTGAAGAAACTGCTGTATGTGTCAAGCAGCAGACCAAAATAATAGATATATCCTGCTGGAACAAATGAGAGAGTATGACAAAGACCCCTTTATGATCATCTATTAACGAAGAAAGGACTAAACTAGATACTCTTGAGTGCCAGGCTCACCAGGGTGAGAGGAGAATCAGACTATAATCTCCTCTGAAAGGGAGTGGAAATCTTTTGTTTGAAGCTGAAATCACTTGATACTTCATTGTTTCAGGGTGAGAAAGGTTGTTATTACTTAACAGCCTGGAGGTCCCTTTTGTGGGAGATAATGTCTCCAGATGTACCCAAAACAACAGAAAAAAAGGCAGTGAGAGCCTAAATGAACTCACCATCCCACTGGGAAAAATATTTGTCTTCACATTCACAAAATGGTATCCTAACATGAAAATTCAGATGGTGCCTGCCACAAACTAACATGATCAATAAATCAAAAATAATCATGGTATGTTTTCCCCACAACCCTTCTGCAAAACTGTATATATTTTTTCTATATATTATGAGTCCATTAGCTCTATTTTACTGAAAAACATGTAAATACATAAGCAACAAATACAATCATTATTTTCCTAAGTAACACATTATTGAAACTATGTTAGAATAAATTTACAAGAAAGTAATAATATGCAGATTTTCCTCGCAATTTATTACAATTTTTTAATAAGACATAAATACATTGCTTTAGGATTTCACTTTACATTTAAGAGCTTGCTTTAGTAGTATTATAAATCAATTATTTTAAAATATATTGATTGCTAGCTAGATTTCAATTATTCATGGGGAAAAACTGTCATTTCACTCATTCAATAAGCAATTGCGAGCTCTTACTGTCATTAGAGAATTGTGGTAGGGACTATGGGGGATAAAGATAAAAGATATACAGCATCCCCAAGAAATGCAATTCCTAAATTCAATTTTATTATTTATTCATTTTTAATTATTCCAAGTATTTATTTTAACAGTATTTGTGTCAATGAAATAGTATAAAAAGTTAAACAGGGCTTCCCTGGTGGCGCAGTGGTTGAGAGTCCACCTGCCAATGCAGGGGCCACGGGTTCGTGCCCCGGTCTGGGAGGATCCCGCATGCCACGGAGCGGCTGGGCCCGTGGGCTGTGGCCGCTGAGCCTGCACGTCCGGAGCCTGTGCTCCGCAACGGGAGAGGCCACGGCAGTGAGAGGCCCGAGTACCACCAAAAAAAAAAAAAAAAAAAGTTAAACAATATTATACATAGAGTCCTAAATTCAATTTTAAATCACTTGCTTGAAGGAAGGGTGAAATTGACCAAGGAAATATCATGAAATACTGTGATAGGTTCCCAGGCTGTTCAGTCCATAAGGTTATTACTGGTTGCATTAGTTTGAATATTAGTTTACGTTCCCAAGAACAACGGAGAAACGTAATAGAGGAAAGAGGATGAAGAGCTTCCCCTGGCTTTCAAGCTTTATTCAAGGCTAGCAATAGGTGTCATTTTAAAATTTGTACTACAGATGGAAGTTTTTACTTAATATACTGTTAATTTGTTTATATCACCTGTCATTTTGTTTGTTTGTTTTGTGTTACGTGGGCCTCTCACTGCTGTGGCCTCTCCCGTTACGGACCACAGGCACTGGACGCAAAGGCTCAGCAGCCATGGCTCACGGGCTTAGCTGCTCCAGGGCATGTGGGATCTTCCCGGACCGGGGCACGAACCCGTGTCCCCTGCATCAGCAGGCGGACTCTCAACCACTGTGCCACCAGGGAAGCCCTCACCTGTCATTTTTAAAGGGGCTGTATTTCTAGTGGAAAGCACACAGTATACAGAAGGAACACACCAGTATTTTAAGATATATTTTAAGAGTTATTTTGGACTGTGCTAAACCCCTAAACACAGACAATCCAAAATGGGGAATAACCCAAGTCATTCATATCAAATTTGGAAATACACTCTACAAAGCTTTTGGAGCATAATTTTTGGTATTTAGATGTTCCTTAGAAGAATTATCTTGTGAATATTTATTTCCTGGATGATTAAAAACCTAGCAGCCCAAAGTCTTGGTAATAATTAATTTGAAAATAAAATCACGCAATTAAAAATTTGTACCAGGAATGTAGGCAAAATTTAAAGTAGATAATGGGGCTTCCCTGGTGGCGCAGTGGTTGAGAGTCCGCCTGCCGATACAGGGGACACGGGTTCGTGGCCCTGTTCGGGAAGATCCCACATGCCGCGGAGCGGCTGGGCCCGTGAGCCATGGCCACTGAGCCTGCGCGTCCGGTGCCTGTGCTCCGCAACGGGAGAGGCCCGCGTACCGCAAAAAAATAAATAAATAAAGTAGATAATGAAAGAAATGTCTAAAAGTACCAAAAAAATCATATCAACTTAAAGATATGCAAATACTGAAAAAAGGGGTAGCGTTCAAAACCTAGTATTTTGTCAAATTCTCAGTTGCCCTCACCAAAAAAAAACCCTTAAAAATTTGTGTTTATTTTAAATAAAATTCTTCTCTTGGATAAAAAGAGTGTATAAACTCAAACAGTAACTGTGGGAGGGGCTCACAGTTGGGAAGAGTATTCAATTAATTAATTTGACTATAAATTTCAATAATCACAGAAAGTAATTTATTTTGAAATTTCAACATTAAAGGAGATCATAGTTGGGGTTTTCTGACCTATTAAAAAGGGGCATGGGGCTTCCCTAGTGGCGCAGTGGTTGAGAGTCCGCCTGCCGATGCAGGGGACACGGGTTCGTGCCCCGGTCCGGGAAGATCCCACGTGCCGCCGCGGAGCGGCTGGGCCCGTGAGCCATGGCCGCTGAGCCTGCGCGTCCGGAGCCTGTGCTCCGCAACGGGAGAGGCCACAGCGGTGAGAGGCCCGCGTACCGCAAAAAAAAAAAAAGGGGGGCATGATTTTAAGAAAATTGATATAGTCTCCTATAAAGTTTTCAAATACTGTGCTATTTCATCCATGAAGGCTTCTTAGGATTCCACAATAAGTTCCCTGCCTGTTCTTTCCTGTACTCTGTTTAAAACTCTTGCTGAATCACCTTACTTTCTGCCTTATGTTTCAGTTAATGTAAGAACATGTCCATCTACTGCAGTTGACCAAAAGCCTCTTGAGAGCAGGGACAACACCCTACTCTTCTTGGTATTCTCACAGGAACTTACACCCAGTAGGAACTCAGTAAGTGCTTACTGAACTTAGAACTTACTGTTTTCCTCGCTCTCTCGCGCTCGCTCTCTCGCTCTCGGACACACACACACACAGACTGGAATTTCCCATTTACTCTTTTTTCAACATCCTTGAGGCTCTGGGAAATTTGTCTAATTTCTATATCAGTTGCCCTAATTTGGGAAAAATTGAGAACATTTATTACTTCAAGCAAAAAAGTCAACGCATTAATTTTTACAAAATGCTAATATGCAATCTAGTGGGTGACTAAAAGGTATTATTAACAACTGCAAATAGAAATTCTAAAGATAAAAAACAGCAAACCATCTAGACAAGCTCAACTTTTCACAATATCTGTAAGTTTTAACCACACACTATGAAATGCAGTAGGTACTTAGGAAAAAGGAAATGTTCCATTCCACTTTATATTGTTATGCTGACAGCAAATAAATGCTATGATCAAAGGAAAAGACTTCTCAATAGAGAGATAGCGGCAATTAATTCAAAACTCCTAAGAACTCTTTAAAAGGGTTGAGTCTTCATTTTCTTTCTACTGCTGAGCTACTAATACAGAAGGCCAATTGCCTACCACAAGTGCTTATCACTTACACAGTGGTTGAGGACACTTGCCCTATAGTGCAAAATTATCCAGCCCCTCCAACCCAACGTAGGGGTGTCCCACAGCCCATTGCTATGCCATGCATATTGGCCCCATCATACTGAACACCTAATGAAAATGCAATACTTTTGACTCATTTAAGCTCTATTAAATCCTGCCTACACTTGGTATAAAAACTTATTTTTGAATGGAAAATTCAGGCTTGTAGGAACAGTCAAGAAATTGGCATGATCTCAAGTTTATCTTTCTTTGATCAGGACATAATTCTTGAAACAGTATCCAACCTAAAGGTCAGTTCCACAAATTAGTCTACTTTCTGAGAGTTTCAGTACAACTGGCCAAAACCTGGCTAAGGAAACTTTTCCTTTTATTAAGATCTTAGTAGGTCTTTGTAACACACTGACTGGTATGCTCAGTTACAGCAAAAATAAAAGTAAATTATGCCAGGAAAGAGAGGTGTTCACAAATTATCATGAAAACAAATGATAATTTTGTTTATAATTACTAGTAATCATGACCTAACAAAATTCTTAACCAGCTCCTAATGGCCTTGAACTTTCATTAATGGTTCTAACTTTCAATCTCCTATTTTTAAGAGAAGGACAAGAGAGAATAACATCAAGGTGATTTTCAGGTTTGGGTTTTGTGTGGGGTGAGGGGGAATAGGAGGTAGGATATTTCATCTAGCTTTGTTTTAGATTCAGATTATGTCTGTAGTTGATAAACAATGAGCTCAACAACTCAATCATACAAAACTATTCAGTAAGAAACAAATTTAGCAAAGTTGACTTTTAGGATCTTTAATTTCACAAACTGTCAAATATTTAAGTGTGATCAATATTCTCATATAAAGATTTTCAAATGCAAAGGATAAAACAAAGAGAGTTTCAGAGAGGGGGAATTCTCTTATACATAGTTTAGCAGAGTATACTTTATTACATATTCTATTCCCAGACCAAACAAGATAAAACACATTTTTTCTACAACAATGACTGCAAAGGAATTCAGCATAAATGCTAGGTCTATTCCTATAGCTATTTGAGAGAAAATAGACAGATGGTGAGGAAAAAAATAAGTTCACTTCCATTCAGAGATCTGCCTCGTTTTGTGTAAGCAGACTCCCAAAGAAATGAATACTCTGAGACTTCTAAACAGGACAGTGCCTTCACACTGTCACATTCACACATTCTCCATTATTACCCAGCACTTGTCATAGCCCTTCTGTCTTTGTCCTTCAACTCTCCAAATCAGGATGAGTCACTAGCACCTGCAATTGTGTGGCACATTCCTAAGAAATAAGACACTTTGCAGAGTTAGTTTGCCTGCATTGATTCCTGCTCATTTTACTAAGCTGATCACACCGAGGCCAATGTTCAGAAATAGAAGGGGAATGCACCAACCTTGAATCATAAACAGCTCCCTATGAAGTGAAAGGATAAGGTACTGAGACACTTTAATTCTAATCTTCTACCTTCTTTTCTGCACTTGGTCAATTTAGACACATAGGATGAATGATATACTCAAAAGTTAACCTATTATTATATATAAACACCAATATGCACCTGACTTCCAGTTTGGTACCATATATTGTTCACATTACCTCCCCCCTCAAAAGGAAATAACTCTCAATACACACTAACTCTATTAAACCACAATACCGAGAAATCACCAGGAATATTTCAAACATATAGTCCTAAAAAGACTAAATTTACTAGAAAGAAATTTTTTCCCACTAAGCATTTGAGTTGGAATAATTATTAAAGTTAGAAGACATTTTTTTCCCTGCTTAGAAATTCACTTTTCATTTAATCTGTACTCGCTTTGCTAGAAAACTATAGTCAGGAAACAGTAAATCCCTGGAAAACAAAAATTAACTACAAATACCAAGAGTTTGCTTTCATGGAAAACAACGAAACAATATATGCTCATGGGTCTGTATTTAAGGATTTCAGATTAGCAAAGTGTATATATCCTTGGCAAATTCTATTGGAATCTTCTGTTAAAATATGGTCCCTCAAAACAGTCTTTATTTATAATATCTAATGCCCAAAGTAAACCCAGTGAACACTTTCCCACTTTAAAGTTAAGTAAGTGACCTTTAAGAAATAGTTTAATTCATTATTTTACTCCTCTCATTTATGCAAGGTATAGGAGGCAGATGTCTGATTTTTCTGCCACCAAATATACTCATTAATCCTGTCTTTTTTCAGATCCGTCAGTGAAAAGCAATGCTTGACCCTAAAGCCAAGATGGCTGATAGAGCGAAAAGGCTGGAGAACATTATCCCGGGAAACAAAAGAGAAACAAAAGGGGCAAAAATACAGATCTACAGACCAAGGCGGGTAGAAAAGGGTGACAACTGAACAATATCTCACATGCCTCGCCCAATCAAAAATAAAATTTTTAAAAAAGAGCAAAGTACGTAGGCCTCTGGGTAGAAGTAAAGAACTAAAGGATAAGCAAAACTAGAGCATGACTGTTCTTCAACTTGGAAAACTGGAGAGAGAAGGAGAGGGTCATTTTACCTACCAGTTCTCTGCCCTTCACTTCTGTTTCCTTTCTTCCGACTGTTATTCCTCAGATTCCTTTTTCTCCTTAATTCTTTCTATTGAAAGCTGTTCTTTTTTCTCCCCTCCCTTTCAAGGGTCTTTAGACCATCCCCCTTCGCCCTTTTTCCCCACTGGCTGGGAGGACACAGCAGAGAGACTCCCAACCTGCTGACAGTGACGGATGGCTGTACAGAGGCACACAATGGCAGGCGCAGGCATGTCATCAGCCTTGCAGCTGGCCTTCGAAAGAAAGAACCAAAGCCTAAGTCTGACCTGAGGGAGGCTGATTTAATTAAGGTCATAGCAAAGGGCAGAGCTGCCTGTGGGCTGCATTCTCTGCCGAGTGCCAGGGGAAAAGCTTTAAGATGCTTCTCCAGAAGAAAAATTCAAGAAAGTCATGTTGGTAGAATGTTGAAAGGTGGGGAAAAAAGAAAAGGCAACAGAGATGTGTTTGATAAATAAGTACAGGTCTACCAAAAGTTTATGAGCCAGTGATATACAGACATCAAAATGCAATGACAGTAGGAAACATATACCAAGTATGTTTTGACATGCCTTTCAAACTAAGAAATATTCCAGATGAATAATGAGATGCCCAGACTGAAGTGATCCAGGCTACTCAATCCAACATCAAAGCAAAGTTTCTATTAATGGCAGGTGCAGGATCAAAATCCAAATGTATATACATATATATTTTAACCTACAACACATTGTCCATTTTTCATACAGTATATTTAAGAGAAAAGCCTTACCAAACAGGGAATGCGTTCAGGTTTGGGGATTGCTTATGAGACAAGGATTTTGCCAGATGATTGGGACCCAGTGGTGCAAAAAATATACATGATCTCTACCTTCAAGAAGCGCGTAGCCTAGCGGGCGGGGGGGGGAGCGTCAGACGATGACACAGGTAAACAAGTAATTACAATATATGTTGAGGCAAAGACACTAGGCTGGTGTGTCTAAAGGGGTGATAGCCAGATTTTATTAAATCCCAAACTTACTTACCCAAAGGTATACCATCAGACTACTACTAATACCTTCCTTTGCATGTGTGAACTAAAATCTAGCACTGAACTCTGCCCCTAAAATGACAACACACTGTCCAACAATAACCAATATAGGGAGAAAACAACAAACTCATGATGTCTTTCGTATGCTCCAGAAGGCTGGCTGGCAGGTGTCACCTGCAGATGAGTTCCTGAGTTCCTGGCCAAAATACAAAAAAATCACAGTCCCTGTCCTCCTAGGGCTTGTGAAACCTAGGCCTACCATAGGGACCATATTACACCCCTTCCACAGTCTCCTTGACATTTGTCAAATTCAGGGGTACCAGAGAGTCAAAAGGCAGGACCCCCAGTGAATGAGCAATTACTCAGCACTAGAGCAGAGGCTGGACTTTGCATGGCTGAACAGGGATAGAATACTGCCAGCAGTAGCAGGACAGGTAAACAGGAGCTGAGTAATGAGCTCAAGTGAGGAGGACAAGCACAAACAGGGAGCAAGAAGAAATACTTTAAGGCTAAAGGCAAGTTCAGATGACATGGTAACCAGGCAGCTGGGGAAGGTTATCCATGAACTGAAGGGGGGCCATATGGTAAGGACAGGCACTTGGGCAAGCAGCAACTAATATCCATCAAAAGATGTCATTAATCATGCGGATAAGACGATTTATCTTTCATTTGGCCTTTTCACCTATACCTTCATACACAGTCCACTTGCTACCAAATTGCTAGCTTCTCAACATTACTAGCACTTCATTCTGTCTGAGTATACGGTATTGGATGGTTGGGGAATGGCTATCACCAAGCACCTATTAACAATTAAAGCCATATCTTTTGAATTAATGAAGTATAATATTTTTTAAATCCTCATACAACGTTGACTTTATAGTGGTGGCACTGGTGGTATTAAAAACAATGGTATGTGTGAGGGGTTTTTGTAGCCACAATTTTTTAAAAAATGACTCATTTTTCTCATTTCTTCTGTAATCGGAATCAGGCATTTGTCCTTGTGCTAAATCTTTCCAATCTCTTAAATGTTAATAATGAATTTTCCAACCTCATTGTGTATTAAAAAACAAACAAACAAAAAATCTCACTCATTCTTCAGGGAAGTGAGTCACCATTAGCAGAGACCATTATGATAAGAGAAGGCTTGCAGTCTCCAAGCACAAGCCAGTAATGAGGCAAGAGCCTCCAAATCAATAATAATTTCTCTCTTCGGAGAGACTTGGTCATCAGACATGACATCTAGTTTGTGGTGAATATGCATATGTTTTAAGATACTAACATCAAACTCAGAGTCAATGAAGACAATTCTTTTCTCAGTTGCTCAATATGGATTGTCTTAAACTGCAAACTTTTCAGGCAAAAACAATGTCCCAGTCGCACTTCTATGCAATGTTAAAGTCATTTTTTAAATACATTAAAGCTAAGACCGCCACAAGCTCTCATAGGCAAACTTTTCATAATATAAAATCGCATCGAATGCTGCCAAAGTTTTACTTATTGTCCAAACTAAGATGAAGCCCTGACAAAGTAAATAAAGTGAAAGGTTTATCACTTGTCACCATGTAATGAAAATACCTTGTTACAAGTCTGGTTAGTCTAATAATAACAATTTCAGAGCAGATTTGCCTACTAGATCAAAGGACTGATTCGCTGGGAGATAGCAATTCTGAGTTTTAAGTCATACACATCTTTAAGTCTGTTTCACTTTTTGTAAAGACACATTTTAATAAAGACCCTATGCCTCACACATCTTTGTATCATTCACAGCAACTTGCACAGTGCCTTGTACATCTTGGGAATGTAACAAAATATTTGCTGGGCATGGTTTCTAACAACCAGCATTAAAGGCTTCCCAAAGCAAGTACAGGAAAAACAAAAGAACATGCAAACCTATTTCTAATATGCTTTTATCATATGTTTCACAACACAAATCTGAGTAATGTTTCTTACTCAGAACTTGCTTCTTTTAAAATATGTGCACTTCAACAATATTTTAAATTAGTAGACTATAGAAAATGCAAGTTAACGTTACTTTTACACTTAGTTCCTTATCTGACAAACTTATTACAAGTAGCTTCACCCCATTCTGTGTACCATATCATATCTAGATTCTCCCAAACAAAACAGAAGGTACAGTGTCTACCTTAAACTTGGGCGCAGTGGGTTTCTAAGCCCGAATGCAAATTATTTCACTATTAAAACATTAAAATAACTAAATTGCTAACAAAACCAAAGAGTAACAAATTAGAGTAGATTGGAGAAAAAAAAATGCTGGCTGGAAATAGGGACAAAGGGGTTCTTGTCCCTGCTCAGCCATTAATTTACTACATGACCTTACCTAATTAGTTAGCCTCTCTGGGTCTCAACTTCCTCATTTTAATATTATTTTTGAGGCCCATTCAAACTACATGCTAAGATTCAGCATGTGTAACTGTCCTGCGAACTGATTTATAGTCATACCACCCTTACCCCAAAAGTCACATTTAACATGGCAGTTTTAAATATCTGAGTATGGATTTCTATCAAAGGCAATTTACTAAAATGTCAGATGAGCTTAAGTCCATTTCAGGGGGAGAATTAAGGCAAGTATATTAAAGAAAGTACTGCTTACAGATTCAAGTTTCACCTAGACAGCAGCTGTTGCTATTGAGAGCACAGCCTCTCTTTAATAGTGTAGTTGAAAATTACACCTCTATACAAATGGAGAAAACTATTAAGGGTGATTTTCATGGTCTCAAAAATGTAGATGTATAGTTTTTCTTGTCCTTTCTTTTTCCTTTTCTATATTCATTTTGTTAGGATCAAGACAAAGAGAAGGACTAGCCTGACTTGGGAGGGAGGGAGGAGAGTACGGAAATTACAGTACAGACCCAGACAAGCCCCTCTCAATTGCTGTGCTGTACTAGACAGCCCATCCTTCTAATTAGTGTTCACAACCCAAACGTGATGAAAAGATTTCCTCTGGCTGAGAAGAAGATGCCTGAACAAGTGAGACTCACCATATGACAACAGCTGAAGATTTGCACTCAAGATGGGATTCAGCACACTCAGGAAAGGGCCAATAAAATAGAAATCTGTGACTGAGACCAATTAGACTAAGTTATAAACTGTATCTATTTACAGCTTTTAAAAAGAACATATTTTGAAAGTACCAAAGAGCATGAGCTTGTATGGTACTTTATCATATACACAGCAAATTAAATCAAAGTTAATCCTCAAAGAATTCCATAAAGTTACTTTACAGATGAAGAAACAATATGTGAATAATTTGGGGATCTGCCCAATAAGCAAATGGTTAACAATTGTCAGAGCTTTGTTTTAAACTCAATTCTGACTTCAAGTCCTCCAATCTTTACATTTCAAAATGGTACCTCTAACACCAGTTTTCAGCCCCTACTATTCTGTCTGATTTAGTAAATTTTATTTTTCACTAAATTGCTTCCCCCTCCCATTCCCAATCTGATCCTCCTCTGGGTTCTTAAAGCATTCTATGCATAATTCTCCAAACACTTATTGGGCTTTCTAATTGTTCATTTCCTTTTGTACCTGAATAGACTCATTTCTTCAACAGCAGAGACTGTTTTATCATTCTTTATAGACGGAAGCCACCAGGTTATCTTTGCTCCTTGTTTTTTGTGGGTTTTTTTTTTTTTTTTTGGCCTCGAGGCATGTGGGACCTTAGTTCCCTGACCAGGGATCGAACCTGTGCCCCCAGCACTGGCAGCGAGGAGTCTTAACCACTGGACCCCCAGGGAAGTCCCTATCTTTGCTCCTTGTGACCTCTTGAATTTCAACCAATTCATCCAACTCCCTCTCCCTACCAAAAAGAACACTCCACAAAGAGAGTGGGCAATCAGATTGCTTCCAGAACGCCTGACAGACACACAATAGGTGATTAATAATTGTTAGCTGAAGGGATGGTGGTTGGGTGGATGATGCAATACTCTTAAATATTTTACAGTACTTTACAAGGTACACATTTACATACAGCATCCCATGAGAGTCTAAAACTGTTCATTTGACAATGATAATTTAAATTTTCTCTTTCTGACATGTGGTTCATCATTCTCAATTTCACAAACTTGCCCAGAGGCACATAGCTAGTAAGTAGTAACTTTTCAAATTCAGAAATGGCCCACAAGACTACCTTACTCTCTGCTTTGTTTCCTCTTCATTTCCAAGATAGCTGTTTGAGAACAGGCTTGATTATGTCTATTAGAACATGAATGAGGTGTTGCCCCATTCTGGTTTCCTGTTGTGAAAGTTTCTGGACTTTTGAAAGTTTGAGGGGTTAAACGCCAAATCAAGAAAACAGACTTTATGGGACTTCCCTCATGGCGCAGTGGTTACGAATCTGCCTGTCAATGCAGGGGACACGGGTTCGAGCCCTGGTCCAGGAAGATACCACATGCCGCAGAGCAACTAAGCCCGTGCGCCACAACGACTGAGCCTGAGCTCTAGATCCCACGAGCCACAACTACTGAGCTTGTGTTCTGCAACTACTGAAGCCTGAGCGCCTAGAGCCCATACTCCGCAGCAGGAGAAGCCACCGCAATGAGAAGCCCGCACACCGTAACGAAGAATAGCCCCCACTCTCCGCAACTAGAGAAAGCCCGCGTGCAGCAACCAAGACCCAATGCAGCCAAAATAAATAAATAAATAAACAAACAAACAAAAACCAATAATCCTTTAAAAAAAAAAAGAGACTTTTACTCAATTAGCTGTGACAAAGGAAATCTAAACAAGTACCATGTAAGAATTTACTGATTCAGTTTTCCTGTCCAGTCAGTCCTCACCTTGCTTGCTCATTCACAGACTCTTAAAGGGCAACAGGTGATGACTCAGAATTCACTTCTAACCTTCCTTTTCTGGGCCTGTAAA